>NC_138778.1:121801979-122226979 GCF_965119305.1 Pelophylax lessonae | reverse complement strand
GGACCGATTCCAGACCTTGGGGGACCTGCGGAAGCAGTGGACTGAGTCTGGAGTAGAAACATCTAGAGCCACCGTGTACAGGCGTGTGCAGGAAATGGGCTACAGGTGCCGCATTCCCCAGGTCAAGACACTTTTGAACCAGAAACAGCGGCAGAAGCGCCTGACCTGGGCTACAGAGAAGCAGCACTGGACTGTTGCTCAGTGGTCCAAAGTACTTTTTTCGGATGAAAGCAAATTTTGCATGTCATTCGGAAATCAAGGTGCCAGAGTCTGGAGTAAGACTGGGGAGAGGGAAATGCCAAAATGCCTGAAGTCCAGTGTCAAGTACCCACAGTCAGCTGCTGGTGTTGGTCCACTGTGTTTTATCAAGGGCAGGGTCAATGCAGCTAGCTATCAGGAGATTTTGGAGCACTTCATGCTTCCATCTGCTGAAAAGCTTTATTGAGATGAAGATTTCATTTTTCAGCACGACCTGGCACCTGCTCACAGTGCCAAAACCACTGGTAAATGGTTTACTGACCATGGTATTACTGTGCTTAATTGGCCTGCCAACTCTCCTGACCTGAACCCCATAGAGAATCTGTGTGATGTTGTGAAGAGAAAGTTGAGAGACGCAAGACCCAACACTCTGGATGAGCTCAAGGCCGCTATCGAAGCATCCTGGGCCTCCATAACACCTCAGCAGTGCCACAGGCTGATTGCCTCCATGCCACGCCGCATTGAAGCAGTCATTTCTGCAAAAGGATTCCCAACCAAGTATTGAGTGCATGACTGAACATAATTATTTGATGGTTGACTTTTTTTTGTATTAAAAACACTTTTCTATTATTGGTCGGATGAAATATGCTAATTTTTTGAGATAGGAATTTTGGGTTTTCATGAGCTATATGCCAAAATCATCAATATTAAAACAATAAAAGGCTTGCACTACTTCAGTTGTGTGTAATGAATCTAAAATATATGAAAGTCTAATGTTTATCAGTACATTACAGAAAATAATGAACTTTATCACAATATGCTAATTTTTTGAGAAGGACCTGTATATACACACACACACACACACACACACACGTTTTTACAAATGTTTGCCCACATATGTTCTAGCGCCCGTTAATTTAACGGGCTTAATGTCTAGTTACATTATAATAGTATAGCATTTTGATATAATGTCTGTAGATACTGTAGCCTGTACTGATATGGAACATACACATATTCTAGCACATATTGTCCACCCAATTCTTTTTCTTTCCATAATTTGTTGCAGTATAATCTACTTATGATGTTCATATTCATAACATATTGGTGTAATCATTTCTATTGACTGTATAAAGTTCATCAGTACATTCTATTTCTTACTATTCTATTCAGACTTACTGTATATAGTATTATAGACATTATATGATCATAGGCATAGCAAATTGATTGGTTAGTGATGATTTCTCTTTAGATTGTATATAATTAATCTGCACATTGACTCAGATATTCAGTGTTTTTCTTCTTCTTCTTCCTTTTACACTACAGATAAAGGTCATTGCCTCTGCTATGTAAGTATTGTTTTATAATCATGCTTTCCAAATTCTCACACACCTATATAATATATAAGATGGTTTTTGATGATTTATTTTTCTTCTTTTTTGTATTTCTCACAGCATAAGCGAACCCAAAGGCTCTTTTAAGAGCCATCTCCCATAATCTGCCATCTCCCGTCTGCCATCTCCCATCATCTGCCATCTACCATCATCTCCCATCATCTGCCATCTCCCATCATATGCCATCTCTCATCATCTCCCATCATCTGCCATCTACCACAGGTGCGTATATATTTGTTGCTGTCATTTAAGTTACTTCAGTTCCACATGCCCTGCTCATCCATTCAGATGAATGCATCACATTCTGCTGGTTTCATGCAGTTTATTTTTATTATTGAATTTAATTTATTTTTTGCCAAACTCCAGAGCCAGTGTTTCCCACACAGACTTATTAGTGGCGGTGCGCCACAGAATCAACACCGGCCGCCACATATTGCGTTTCGTTATAAAAAGAATTGCAAAAAATACGCTATTTAAAACACGCAAGCGTAATCATTCAGCTGCATTTCCTTTCCCTGCTCTCCCTCCGTCTCTGGCACTCATGCGTCTCTCTCACAACACAAGCGATTTTTTTTTTTTTTGTTTCGCCAAGACCTTATTTGATCGGTGACTGATGTAGATGACTGCTGCACGCGCAATAGGGCGCATATTACTGAAAGAACAAGCAGAGATAGAGAGGCCCGGTCGTGCGCGCGCTCCCTCACCATCTTCAAACTGTCTTGCTCTCTCTCGCTCCCTCGTGCATATTAATACAATTCAATTGTGAATTGACACGATGGTAAAAGATCGGAAGACCGAAGTTTCACATGAAGCATTCGGGTATTTTTTTTCCTGAATTACTGCTGGGTGTTGTGCAAAAAAAAAAAAAAAATTGACATTGCCTTATCTTCTCTGAAAAGCGTTCCGTCCATTCAGCTGAGGCCATCCTTAAAAATATTCTTGTTTGCTGTAACCCGACCGACCCTGTCAATTTAGCACTGACTCAATTTTTTATTTTTTTTTGCTTTTAGTCCGACCGACTTGCTCATTGTAAATTTGCGTTAAGACCGACCAATTATTTTTTTACTCTTCAAACAACTAATACAAACACAATAAAATACTATTAATTATATTTAAGTAAGTATTGTAAATATATAAATTGCCTTGGCCTACATACAAATGAAGGCAATCTTCTTTAAGTAAAAAAAACCCTTGACGTTATCTGTGTTTACACGGATGTCACACTGTGGCCTGTGCATTCGCTTCGTCTCAGACTCTCACTGTCAGAGTCAACGGTTCGCGCTTGGTAATGATGGCTGTGGCTGCAGTAAATTAAATGTTCGCGGTCACTGTTCAAAGTCATACGGGTTCGGGCACCATAATACATCTAAAAAAATTCATTAAAACAGCTCGACACCGCTTTAACTTGGCACAAAGTTCTGGAAAAACTGTGCCCATATCTTTTCCCATCCCTTCTCCTCTTTAGTCTAAAACCGTGACCGTGTCGACAGTCACTTTATGTTCGAAAATCTATTGCACGAATCAACCAACACAAGTTTCGAAAACGAAAATAAGAAAATGATTTTAACTACCTTTTCTCGGAGCGCGTCCAGGTATTTTTTTTTGAACAGGCGTCACACAGCAACTGCAGCTTCGGACACACACGCATAACAGCAAATAATACTTCTGCGCAATGCTTCTCTTTTTACAACAGAAATGTGAATTCAGCCGGTATTCAGTCTCATACAGTTTCAGGCTTGAATCGCCTAGGGCTGTCAAAATAGCTGAAAAACTAAATTCAATTTTTTTACTTAAATATGATCAAAATTCGAATTGTGTTCGAATTTTAAATGCATAATTTCAGTTAGGGTGAAGAAAAGGTTTTTGCTTCTCTTCTGAGGCTCAAGATAGCGCATCGAGCAAAATATTACTGCATGTTTATTCAAAGCATTAGAATACATGACTGTGAAAAAAACATAATATTTAAAATAATGTTTATGAACCAATTATTATTATTAATTAAGTTGCTTAAAGAACTAAACAAAACAAAACAGCATCATGTATGCATGCATTGTTAAATAAATAAAAAGGGAGGAAAACCAGTCACACAGGATACATTTTTTCATTTAAAAACATGAGATGCAGTGGGATGGGGAACAAAAACCCAACATAAAGTCTCGAGATATTTTTAGAAAATTTAATTAATACATAAATTTTACATGTCTTTCTAAACATGCGGCTCTCTTGTGCAAGACGCGAGTCTAACGGTGTCCCTCTAGAAAATGCGCAAAATATTCGTTCTGTGTGAACGGCTTGGTTTCAGTTTTGATGTAAACAAGATCTTCTCTACATTGATGTTCCTTTTTTTTTTTTTTTTAAGTGGCTTCAGCTGGATAGGCTAACATAACCTTATGATGCAATGACACATATATTGTCATCGCATCTCGTGCGCGTACACGAGGTGAAAGATGAGAAAGCAGATACTGCGTGTCGAGCTCGTCCGCCTTTGAAAGTTGTGTAGACACAGCTGTGCGCGCGGCGAGATGGAATGGAACAAGTACCGGGGCTCATGAGGCAGCTTCCTTAATGCACACCTAAAATTCAAATGCGCATTCGAATGTGGATTTTTATTTTAAATTCGACGAATATTCAAAAAAAAAAAAAAAAATGGCAGCCTAAGAAAATCCCCTATGCGATATTTTTTTTGTTGTTGAAATTTAATCGTAAACACAGCCATGTTGAAGCCTGCAGTAAATGTTTTGTTTTATGGCAGTCCACTCTGCTTATTGTTTTTCGAAAATGTTGCGCTCCTGTTTGTCATTTTGCACGTAACTTCACGCCAATAAATCATCAGAAATATTGGTCTTTACCAATATATTGAATCATTACATTCCTCCTGCCCGTTGTCCGTGGATTTACCTATATTTCGTGTTATTTGCCGTATAAAACTTTAGACATTTAGACATTTTACAATCGATTCAATGAACACTCGTCACTCAAATCAAACAGGATTTTTTCCACAAAAATTACAACCCAAGAAAGCAAAGTAAACGTTCTCTCATTTGTAGGTTGCATTGATACGTAGCGGTGGATGCAAGTAAAACAGTACCTCATTTTTTTTCTCACCTGAAATTCATGCAATAAACATGTTTTTGACAAAGATTTAAATTTGTTTGTGGTCTATATAGCCTGCATCAAAATGAGGTTTGCAATGATGCGCCCGAGGGCACGGGTTGAAGACCCAGTCAGTGACGTCACGATATGCTAATTTGTTTAAATTCATACCGACGTCATCACCATCACAAAAATTTACTTTTTTTTTTACATTGAAACTTGGAAAAAAAAAATATAGACCGACCTACCGACCCTTTTTTAAAAAAAAATTACTGTTACTGCAAACCAAAATATTTTTAATGATGGCCTGACATGAAAAACACTTTCTATAAACAAAACAAAACCTATCTAATGATGAAATGTTTTCTGTGTTGACAAATCTTGTGCGATGTCCTAACTGCCGGGATAATCGCACAATGCGTACAAGTCTGCTAATGACACGTCCGATTTGCAAACTAATGACTCCTTTGAACCGATTCAACCAAAACAATCTTTTAGTTTAGACTGTTTGCGGTAAATGCCGTTGGGTTGTTGAGGTCAAAACTCTAAATAAGCTGTGAATCAAATAAACTTACTATAAATAATGTTGTCTCTTTTTTTACTCTTACACTGAATTTTTGGATTTTGTGAATAATTTTTTATAAATATTTAATACAATAAAGTTCTGTGTAAAAGATTATTAACGGAGATTATTAACCCCGCCCCCGCCCGACACAAATTGATTTATAATCTGTGGGAAACACTGAGAGCTATAACTAAATTACTTAAAATTATTGGTTGAGTATCATCATGAATTTGTTTTGAATATCTTCTAACAGATTTTTCTAAAGTCTGTTTATTTAATGAGTAATGTTTTGTGTAGTGCTTTTTAACATTATGATTATCTTTTAACGGAATGGAATTCTTTACATCTGTTTTCAGCATTGGTCATATCTGGTGACGCTCACCATGTAAGTACGACTGTAATGCTCATTTGTAATGCCATTTGCACTGGAAACACTTACTGCTAAATGTTAATGCAATATTGGACTTCATAAACAATATATCTTGAAGGACATTGTATAACAACTTTTAGATGATTTGTCTCTTTTTTTTTTTTTTTGTATCGTCTAAAGTAGATTGGACATCTTCTGTCCATCTAGGTGAGTAAAGTACCATTATTAAACATGTACAATTACACAGATTGTTAGCTTTATCATAGTGAATGAAACATGTTGGCAGTTTTGTTTTGCTGTTAAAACTTAAGAATGTTTTCTTGTTCGCAGTGTTGCTCATCTCTGGAGAAGCTCACCATATGTAAGTACTACTGTAATGCTAATTTGTAATGCCATTTGCACTGTGTGTTCACTTAATTTTGATTGGTAGAAAGTTTTAAAATCACTGCAGCATGTTAATGAATTATTATGGGACAACATAATATATCCTGAAGAAGAGTGTTTTACAATACAAACGTTTGATACATTTGAAAATGATGACTTATTTGACCTGTGTGAACAAATCTAAATTGTCTCTTTTCTTTTTCTCTTGTCTACAGTAGATTGAAGTCTTGCCCATCTAGGTGAGTAGAATTGTTAAACAGGTTTTTGCAACAACAAATATTTATAGTGAAATTTAGGAATGTTGATTACTAAGATTTAAAAAAAATAATAATAATAATTTCCATCTTCAGTAATAACAAAAAAAGTAAGTTACTTATTGATGTTATCATTGTATTTAAAATGATTCATGCAATGGCAATATAGTTCTTATTAGCATTTAATAATTCAATAATTCTTGTACTTTTATATAGGCATGTTTGTCTGTGTTAAGAATGTAACTAACTTGTTTTTTCTTCTGTGTGTATGTGTCTCTGCATGCGTGTGTGTGTGTGTGTTATATGTCCTGTCCTGTCCTGTCCTATCCTGTCCTATCAACACCTTTTATCCATTTTCACTCAAACCTTTATCCTGCTTATTTCTCAAACCTTTGCAATTTCTTCACTTTCTCTTCCCAAAATGACAAAAAATCTGGCCTGATCACCGAACGCCGCTGCTCTGCTTGCTGCTTGCTTGCTCGCAAACCAAAACGCACTCAATGCAATCTCTTCTACAATGCAAAACAAACCCAAACGCACTGACGCAGCTTGCTAACGCATCTTCAAAATAGAGCCAGTAAACCCAGTTCTTGAACCGTATAACAAACCCAAACTTTGAACCAATATAACAAACCCAAATCTTGAAACAATATAACAAACCCAAACTTTGAACCCAATAACCAATTGATTTACAGTGCCGGACAGCCTGAAAGAGGGACCAGCTCCATCTCTAGTCTGCTCTCCTGATCTCCAGTCTGCCCTGCTGCCTACCTGATCTGGGGACTGCTTTGGAAGATCATCCTCCAAGCACACACACACACACAGCCATTTGTTTGATAACCAACTGTTTAGCTTTATATTACATAGTGTTTCATTTTCTATAGTCTTATCAATTATTCAACTTTATTTAGCTTTTGTTTAATTGACTGCTTTGAATCGGCTCTTATCAATTAATCCCAGTTTCTGTTCAGTCTTGGAACATCTATATTGTATAGTTGATTTCACAATTGTAATTCTATACACCAGTCTAATATTGTTTGGTGATATTGGTGGTTAGCATTTTACAACCCTAAGTTAGAGTTTTATACTTTTATCCTAACCCTTCCTGATCTCCAGTCTGCCCAGCTGCTCTCCTGATCTCCAGTCTTCCCAGTCTGCCCTGCTGATCTGAGGACTGCGTTGGAAGATCATCCTCCAAGCACACACACACAGTTACTTTATTTAGCTGTTGTTTAGTTTTTGTGATTGCTTTTATTCGGCTCTTATTAATAAAGTCCAGTTTTTGTTTAGTAAGTTCAGTCTTGTAACATCTATATTGTATAGTTGATTTCACAATCTTTGGGTGTAATTTTATAAAACAGTTTAATATTGTTTGGTGATATCAGTGGTTAGCATTTTACAACTTTCTCATTTTATGAGTAACCTTTAACCTAAGCTACAGTTTATCAAGCAAGATCTGGTTTAGTATTGTGTTAAGTTCCTGTATTATTTATATCACATTTAACTCAATTACAGACAGATTTTTTTTTTTTGGTCAAATTTCCTATATTGGTCAAATACTTTGATATAAATTGTCTAAACTAATATTAGTTTCTGTTTTATTATATTTACTGTAAAGTATATTCATTGTTAGGTATAGTAGGTTCCTTTTCTTAGATCAATTAAATATTGTGTATTTTATATAATCGTTTTTTATTTGACTTAGTTGGAGTCCAACTGATACATTATAATACAAATATTAAGAATAAGAATTTATTTGTTTAGTGAGTGTTTTTATTAGGTGTTTTTGCAAACTGCTACCATTTGTGTTTTTACTTTTACTGGCTGAATCTTCAGAAACTGAGAGAGAGATATAAATTTACTTATACACGGTTTTCATATTCTCAAAGGAGCTCCGGTTAATTTGTAAGTATTCAATAATCAGTACATTTTCTTATATTTACTGCATTTGTCAGCATTAAAACATCACCATGCCGAGTAAAGGTAAGATGAGTGCATCTCAGAAACAGCGCAGAATGCAAGAAGCTTCAGGTGGCTCCAGTAGCGGTAACTCTGTGTCACACAGCGTCGATGCAAACCCGTATGTTCTGTCTGTTACAGCATCGCACTTTCAAGGTGATACTAGGTATAAGATTTACTCCAGAGGCTATCAGTGTACGTGCAATGCTTTAATGTTCCTGGCTGTCCATAATGAACGCAATGAGTTGCAAAGTTTCGATTTAGACCGCATTTTACAGAGAGGTGATGCAGTTTACACTAGTGTCAAACGAACACTGCAGAGCAAAAGACAATTTGTGGCTAATTTTTTAAACTTTGATGAGCTGCCAAGCACAGTTAAGACCAACTCTTTCTGAAAGATTCACCTGTCCTAGGCGAGTATGAAAACCTTGAGAATACTCTGCAGTGCCTCAGAGCTGAAGTGAGTGACGCGTTGCTGCTGATTGGAACCACGTGTATCGCCGTATTCAAAGATCGCTCAGGGAGGTTTGGTTATTTCGACTCTCACTGCAGATCAGCAAATGGAATGCCTGAGGAAGAAAGCACAGGTACAGCCGTGATGTTGACCTTCTTCCGTCTAGAAGACATGATCGAGAGGGTGATGCTATTGTTTCAATGGTGTTTCGATTTGAGAGACCAGCAACAATTTGATCTACTGCCTTTATCGTTCATTAACCAAATAACTGAAAGCAGTGCACATCCTGAAGTCTCCCTGAACTGCTGTGAGCTCGAACGTGATGTACAACCATCTGTCTCTGCTCTGTCAAACAGTGAACAATGCAGGTCTGCTGATGTCTCACAACAGTGTGTCCAAGATCCGAAACCATCTGAGACTACAGCCATGTCAAATAATGATCAAGCCCACTTGACATATCAAGATAAAATGGACCTTATAACTTCTGTCACTCAGAATCAAGACAGTAACAAAATTTTGTCATTCAGTGAATTTTCTCACGGCATGCTGCAGGATCAGTTGCCATTGTTGGATCCAAATCACAATTATTCACAATCCACAAACAAGCAGACAAACAAAGCAGACATCAGAAAAACTGAACAAGACTCAGAAGCGAAAGGCTTTTAAAAAATTGCAGAAAAAAATTGTTCAGAGGCAAGGTGTATATGACAAAAAACAGGCTGTACGTAAACTCTATGATTATAAAAGAAGCAGTGAATCCAGGGAAAGACGTAAACAAGCCATGAAGAACAAGTAATGGAACAGTATGTTTTACAGGGAAGAACACAGACAAGCAATGAAAAACAAATATAGAAATATTAATGAATACAGAGAGAAAAGAAAGGCTTATGTAATTAGCAAGTACAGAAATAATGAAAAATACAAAGAGAAACAAAAGAGCTATGCAACCAACCAGTACAAAAATAATGAACAATACAGAGAGGAAAAAAAGAGCTACGCAACCAACAAGTACAAAAATAATGAACAATACAGAGAGGGAAAAAAGAGCTACTCAACCAACAAGTACAAAAATAATGACCAATACAGAGAGGGAAAAAAGAGCTACTCAACCAACAAGTACAAAAATAATGACCAATACAGAGAGGGAAAAAAGAGCTACTCAACCAACAAGTACAAAAATAATGACCAATACAGAGAGGGAAAAAAGAGCTACGCAACCAACAAGTACAAAAATAATGACCAATACAGAGAGGAAAAAAAGAGCTACGCAACCAACAAGTACAAAAATATTGACCAATACAGAGAGGAAAAAAAGAGTAAAATAACCTTTAATTACAGGAATGATGAACAATTCAAGGAGAGACAAAAAAAGTATATAATTCAAAATTACAAGAGCAATGATAAATATAAGAAACAACATATGCAATATCTTGTTAATAAATATTTCAATGATCCAATTTTTAGGCAAAGATAAAAACCAATGTATACATGATCCTAACTTCTATGAAAGAAGGAAGAACATTTTTAAACAACGGTATCACTGTGATGCACATTTTAGGGCTCGTCAGAAAGAATATAATTTATTCAAATCTAAAAACAAAATATCTGCCCTCAAGATACTTCACACAGTACAGTGTGCACAAGACATACAGCGCAAATACAAAAACATGAATCTGATGCGCCAGCAGAGAGACACTGTACAAAATACCCAGCCTGACGCAGTACAAGATCCGACTGTGTTAAGAGCCTTAAATGTTTTCAGAGATGTTATAAAACAGGGGCCAACTTATGTCTGGATCTGTCACTGCTGCCATAACACACTATTGAGAGGTCTGATGCCAGACATTTCTTTAGCCAATAAACTTCAGTTCGCTCCCATTCCTCCAGAACTCTGCGATTTGAATGTTCTTGAAAGACACGTTATTGCAAAGTACATTCCTTTTGCTAAGATTTTTACACTACCGAAAGGCCAGCAAAGAGCTATTAAAGGTGCCGTGATTTCTGTTGCATCTGAAGTAGAAACAAGAGTGAATTTTTTACCCAGACCAAGTAGTGAATCACAACTGCTTACAGTGAAACTCAAAAGACGTCTGTGTTACCAAGGCCACTATCAGTTTCAGACTTTGAACATGCAAAAGGTTTTGTCTGCTTTAAGGAAGCTAAAAGATATCCATTCAGAATATAAAAATATCTTCATTAATGCAGAACTCTCTGAAGAAGAAATGTTTAATGAACATGAACAGTGTGCAAATGACATCAGTGTTCCTGATGAGGAAATGTTTAATGAGCATGAAGAGTGTGCAAATGACATCAGTGCTCCTGATGAGGAAATGGATATTGATATAACTGAAGAACAGAGCAATGAGAATGAACCCAATGAGAATGAACACAATGATTCTAATGATGACACTCCTGCAGAAGAGCAATCGAGAGGCCTTGCCTTGGACACATGTCTTCAGCCCCCAGATCTCGGCCAGCAGCTGTTGACTTATGATGATGGGATATTTTGCATTGCCCCAGCAGAGAGAAACTCTCCTGTAAACACTTTCAAAATTCCTAAACTTGAGTCTATGGCGTTTCCAGTGCAGTTTCCTAATGGCACGAACACATTTGATGAGCCGGACAGAGCATAACTTGTTTCCCCCAGCAGATACTTTAACTCTAGACTATTCTCTATTGACAATCGTTGTGCGAAGGATACCAACTATATCTTCTTTGCGCAGTTTGTGACTGAAATGCGCATGGCCACATCTAGTATGTCTATCCAACTGAGGAAAGGAAAACCCATGACCCTTGATGGACGCAGAATAAACTGTTCAATGCTGCAGGACAAACAGGAGTTAGAAAAGCTTGTGAATAATAAGGAAGCTACACGATTCATGCAACCATTAAGAGGGACTCCAGCATACTGGGAGAAATCTCTCCGTGATCTGTTTGCGATGCTGAGACAGCTCGGAACTCCTACATTTTTCTGTACGTTTAGTGCTGCTGAGATGAGATGGCCTGATGTGATTACTGCTATTAAAGCACAACAAGGTGAAACCGTAAACTTTGCTGAATTAGACTGGTCTGAAAAATGTGAAATCCTTAGAAGTAACCCTGTGACAGCGATGAGAATGTTGAAGCCCTGATGAGAGATTTGATCAATTCCCCTGCTCAACCTATCGGTGAAGTAATTGACTTCTTTTACAGAGTGGAGTTCCAGCTACGTGGCTCTCCACACATTCACTGCTTATTTTGGGTGAAAGATGCTCCAGAGTTTGAAAAAGATGAAGATCAGGATGTGTGTGATTTCATTGATAAATACATCTCATGCAAATTACCAGACCCAGACAGAGACCCAGAACTACATAAAATTGTAAGTGAAGTGCAGATGCACAGTCGTAACCACTCAAAATCCTGTAGAAAAAACAAGAAGCACTGCCGGTTTGGATTTCCTAAACCACCCATTAAAAGAACAATGATATCACGCCCCAGGCCTCCTTCTGCAGATCAGTCTGATGAAGGGAATGAAGCAGAGGAAATAAATGATGGCAGTTTCGCTAAAGAACAGCTACAGAAGGTTTGGGATCTACTGAATGACTCAACTCAGAGTTTTGATAGCATTTCACAGCTACTTAATAAAGTAAACATGACATATGAAGAGTACAAGAAACATATTGATACTATTTCTACATCAAGTTCAATATTTACGGAGAGACGACCACAGGACTGCTGGGTGAACGGCTATAATCCAATGCTGTTAAGAGCCTGGGATGCAAACATGGACATACAGTTCATTCTGAACCCCTACAGCTGCATCATGTATATTCTATCGTACATTTCAAAAGCTGAACATGAGATGAGTGATTACCTTAAAAAAGTGATAAAAGACTCAAGTCATGATAATCTGTCTGACCGTGAGTGCATGAAGCAGGTCATGAATGCCTATTCAAAGAACAGAGAAGTCAGTGCTCAGGAGGCAGTCGCTCGCACATGCAGTCTGAAATTAAAATCATCATCACGTGCTGTCATATTCATACCTACTGATGACAACGCTGTAAAGATGAGTTTAACAATGAGCTGCTTGCAGACCATGGATGATGACATTGAGAATGTGTGGATGACAGGATTGCCAGAAAAGTACAAGGCCAGACCTAACAGACCTGAATTTGAGAACACGTGCATGGCTGAATTTGCAAGTGAATACCGCATTGTTTATGCAGGACAGAAAAAAGGTAAAAATGTTTTGCCACTTCAAAAAAACTTGGGACACATACAGAAAAAAACAAGAGGAAAACCTGCTGTCATCAGATTTGCCCGTTTTTCACAGCAGAAAAACCCAGAAAAGTCCTATGGAACGCTTCTAAAGCTTTACTTGCCATATCGCTCAGATGAGCAGCTGAAGTCGGCCAGATTCCACACATATGAATCATTTTATGCGTTTGCTTCAGTGAAACTACCAGGAACTGATGAACTGCAGCGTGTGCACAGTATTGTAAACGAAAACCGTGAGAAATATGAAAAGCATAATGAGGCTATTGAACAGGCTATTGAGGATTTTGAACATAATGGTCCAGTTGAAGATGCATGGACTACATTGGCTCCAGCAAATGAGATGGTCCGTTTGGAGAGCATATCAGAACGGGAACCCACTGATCCTAATGATGTTAACGAGCAGGACGATATTCCTGAATACACAGCATCTACCTCTGTCAGTAACACAGCCATGCCACTCGTGGAAGCTACCCAACAAAATCATGCACAGATTCGCAAAATGTACCAGAGCTTGAATCAAACACAAGCTTCCATATTCTATGCAGTCCAAGACTCGTGCAAAAGATGTGTCTCTGGTAAAAACCCACAACAGTTTCTTTATTTTTTGAATGGAGGAGCAGGAGTTGGTAAATCACACGTTATCAAATCTATTTATGCAGAAGCAACTAAGATTTTGCGCAGGCTTCCATGCATACGAGAGCATACTGACATTTCTAAGCCAACCGTTCTTTTAACAGCATTCACAGGAACTGCAGCCTTTAACATCTCTGGTAAAACACTGCACTGTCTCCTGAAACTCCCGAGAAGCTTGAAGCCTCCATACCAAGGCCTGGGAAACAGCTTGGATGAAATCAGGGCAGACCTTTCAAATGCACACATTTTAATTATCGACAAAATATCAATGGTGTCAAAACAGTTGTTCGCCTATGTAAACTGGAGACTGCAACAGATTAAAGGAAACCAGAAACCTTTTGGTGGATTATCTATACTGGCTGTTGGAGATTTTTTCCAGCTACCACCTCTGGGAAGAGCAAAACCACTGTGTGTATGAGGACCATGTGCTGGACTTCTGGACAGATCATTTTCAAATGATAACCATGACACAGATCATGAGACAGAGAGATGATCTTGCATATGCTGAGCTGCTCATCAGACAGAGTAAAAAAGAAGTACAAGAAGCTGACTGATGCAGACAGGTGCATGTTAGAAACCGTCATAAGATCATCCCCTGAAGAGTGTCCAGCTGATGCATTACACATCTATGCAACCAATAAAGAAGTAGACAATCACAACAGTGAAGCCATATCCTTCTGCTTTTCAAATATCATTAACATCGATGCACATGATTACAAGAAAGATCCCAGAACAGGAGAAATGAAAAGGCAAGCGGCACCATTTAAAGGAGACAATCGTGACCTTATTGACACACTGCAGATTGCTATTGGTGCACAAGTGATGCTAACCAGAAATATTGATGTGTCCGACGGTTTGGTTAACGGGACTTTTGCCAAGGTCGCGACTATAACAACTCATACCCGAGATGGATATGTTCAATTAATTGGTCTTCATTTAGACAATGTGACTGCTGGACAGAAACATCGCAACAAAGCACCTGGTGAAGATGACAACATTGTCTATATTGAGAGGTCAGAGGAACCACTGAAAAAAAAAAGGAACGGTTCGAAGACAATTTCCCATGAAGCTTGCGTTCGCATGCACCATCCATAAAGTGCAAGGAATGATGGCTGATCGCACTGTTGTATCTCTGAAGCACATATTGGAATCAGGCATGGCATACGTTGCACTCAGCAGAACAACATCACTCAGTGGACTGCACATTAATGACTTTGATGAAAAGAAAATCTTCTGTGATCCAGAAATAAGTGCCTCCTTGGAGAACATGCCAAAAGCAGATTTTCACAGTATCCAGCCCATCCTACATATTGTACAGGATTCCAACCTGAATTCAGCTCTTAAAATTATTCATCATAACACAGAGGGACTGGAGTGTCATATGGAGGATTTAAAATGCCACCATGAGCTTCTCTTGGCTGATGTTTTGTGCCTCACTGAAACACACCTGTCAGGCTCAGCTGTTCCTGCACATCTACATCTGGATGGATACACCATGTAAAAACACAAAAGGCATGCATCCTACACAAACTATGCACATTTGGCAAACAAGAATGGTGGTGGAGTGGCCATTAATGTGAAGAACAGCTTTAAGGTTTGTCCTCTGATGTACATGCAGAATGTTACTGACTTGGAATATTTGGTTTTGAAGATACAAGCCCCCAAACAAGCACTTCATGCTGTAATCTATAGACCACCAAGTTATAATTTGGCAGAGTTTTTGGCACATCTGAACGCCCTCTTGACATCTCTGGAGATGATCGATTTAAGGCCTCTAATCGTCTGTGGTGACTTCAATGAAGATCAGCTTTCTCATTGCAACAAACCTATTCTCAATTTGTTTGAAGATAAAGGATACACACAGCTAATCAGCACCGGGACAACAGAAAAAAACACTCTTCTGGACCCTGTGTTCATAAGCGGCGCAAACTCAAACGTCAGAGCCGGAGTTCTACAGACGTATTACAGCTATCATGATCCGGTATATTGTGTTTTAGAATAGATGCATCAAATATATCAAAATCTGCATCAAACATTCAACACTTCTGTAAGATGACATCTTTATTTTAAGGAAAAATAATGCTTAACCCTAACCTCTAATTACTAAACTGTTGACATGTTTTGTCTACTTCTTGTGTGCACGTGTGTGAATGTGTTAGATATAAATTGTGTGTGTGTATGTGTGTGCGAGTTTGCATGCATGTGTGCATGTGCGTGTGTGTGTGTGTTAAATAAGGAATGAATGGGGAGTGAATGTCCTTTCCAAGGATCGCCACCTTGACGTGGTGGAAAGGCTTGTGTGTTCCAGTGATCCCAAGAGTGAGTAATTCTGAGTTTTTTACTCCAGTTTGACTTGCTTAAGGGTGAGGTTCCAGACTGAGTGCGATCCAAATGGGCATTAGCTGAATAAAATGATATTTTCAGTATAATTACTTTTCTCTTTCTTTTGGCTTTCTTGATCCTTTGATAACGATAAAATATTGTGTGGCCATTACATGGAAAATGATCCATTAGAAAAATACGCTGGACAAACATATATATTCTATCATTGTCTAATAAATTGACAAATTACCTACCATGGTAATGAAATATTAATCAAAATCACATTGCTCAAAAATACATATAATGCAGATAAAAATGTGCATATAATTTTTCTTTGTACTTCAGTATAGATTTTCATACTATAGAAACATGTATCTAAAAAGCTCAATAGCATTCAGTTTGACACAAACATTTAAAAAGCTCAAGAGCATTCTAGATAAGAGATAATAGAAAAAAAGATTAGAAATATTAGATAATTTAGATAGATTAGAAATGATGGATTATAATCATAGATAGCAGTTTGATTGTGTCTAGGCCTTCAAGGAGTTTAGATTTGTATTTTTGACAGTTGGGGAGTTTGATCTGAACATTCTGTCAATGCAAGTCAATGGGTGATTTTCTGAGTTTTAATAAGGGTAAACATAAGTCCAATCAGTTAGAAAAGATAGCATACCGAGTCAGAACAGTCTGAAGGTGTGAGCCGAGTTTGGAGTTTGTACAGTTAAAGCTAGGAGGAGATAGAGTTCTAAATTTATGGTCAAAATAATAATAATGAAGATAGTAAAGTATTACTTTTCGAGAAAGAAAGACAGATAGATAGATTAGTTAGAAATAAAGAAATATAGATTAGTTAGAAAGATAGATAGATTAGGTAGAAAGAAAATATAAAAAATAAATACAGTTTTTTTATTCGCTTTGGTACTATTTTCACAAGTTAGGTGTACATTTTCCAAACTCTTAGTGCTAATATCACAACAGATCATCAAAAGTGCACTTTTTTCAAACATTTCATTATGTTTTCAATTGTGTTAGCACAGTACACAAAATCACAAAGTATCCTTTTCACAACACAAAATAAGTGTTTCATCTACATAAATGTTTCATTCACAGATTTACCACGATTTACCATAGTTTACCATGATTTACCATAGTTTACCATGATTTACCATGTTCAAGTATGATTTACTGATTCTAGCATGATTTAGCATAGTTTAGAATGATTTACCATGATTTACAATAGTTTACCATGATTTACTATAGTATACCACGATTAACCATGTTCAAGTATAATTTACTGATTCTAGCATGATTTACCATAGTTTACCATGATTTACCATAGTTTACCATGATTTACCATAGTTTACCATGATTTACCATAGTTTACCACGATTTACCATAGTTTACCATGCTAGCATGATTAGCATGTTGCTAGCATGTTGCTAGCATGATTAGCAAGTTAGTAGCATGTTGCTAGCATGTTGTTAACATGTTTCTAGCATGATTAACATGTTGCTAGCATGTCGCTAGCATGTTTCTAGCATGATTAGCATGCAACTACCACGTTGCTAGCATGATTTTACCATGATTAGCATGTTGCTAGCATGTATCTAGCATGATTAGCATATTGCTAGCATGTCGCTAGCATGTTTCTAGCATGACTAGCATGCGACTAGCATGTTGCTAACATGATTAGCATGTTGGTAGGATGTTTCTAGCATGACTAGCATGCGATTAGCATGTTGCTAGCATGATGTTAGCATGTCGCTATCATGTTTCTAGCATGATTAACATGTTGCTAGCATGTTGTTAACATGTTTCTAGCATGATTAACACGGACAGTAATTGGACCCTCCTAGGAGTAGGGAGGAGCTGGGCCAGCACAGACAGCAATTGGATCCTCTCAGGAGTAGGGAGGAGCTGGGCCAGCACAGACAGTAATTGGACCCTCCCAGGAGTAGGGAGGAGCTGGGCCAGCAAGGACAGTAATTGTACCCTCCCAGGAGTAGGGAGGAGCTGGGCCAGCACAGACAGTAATTGGACCCTCCCAGGAGTAGGGAGGAGCTGGGCCAGCACGGACAGTAATTGGACCCTCCCAGGAGTAGGGAGGAACTGGGCCAGCACGGACAGTAATTGGACCCTCCCAGGAGTAGGGAGGAACTGGGCCAGCACAGACAGTAATTGGACTCTCCCAGGAGTAGGGAGGAGCTGGGCCAGCAATTGGACCCTCCCAGGAGTAGGGAGGAGCTGGGCCAGCACGGACAGTAATTGGACCCTCCCAGGAGTAGGGAGGAGCTGGGCCAGCACGGACAGTAATTGGACCCTCCCAGGAGTAGGGAGGAGCTGGGCCAGCACAGACAGTAATTGGACCCTCCCAGGGGTAGGAAGGAGCTGGGCCAACACAGACAGTAATTGGACCCTCCCAGGAGTAGGGAGGAGCTGGGCCAGCACAGACAGACAGTAATTGGACCCTCCCAGGAGTAGGGAAGAGCTGGGCCAGCACGGACAGTAATTGGACCCTCCTAGGAGTAGGGAGGAGCTGGGCCAGCACAGACAGTAATTGGACCCTCCTAGGAGTAGGGAGGAGCTGGGCCAGCACAGACAGTAATTGGACCCTCCCGGGAGTAGGGAGGAGCTGGGCCAGCACGGACAGTAATTGGACCCTCCCAGGGGTAGGAAGGAGCTGGGCCAGCACAGACAGTAATTGGACCCTCCCAGGAGTAGGGAGGAGCTGGGCCAGCACAGACAGACAGTAATTGGACCCTCCCAGGAGTAGGGAGGAGCTGGGCCAGCAAGGTTTTCTTCAAACCTTATCTATCTATCTATCTATCTATCTTCAAACCTTTTCTATCTATCTAAACTTTTCAAACTTTCTGGTCAGGCTTTCTCAAGCCAACTTAAAGTTTGTCTCAAACTTTTTTTTCTAGTTATTATTTGTTATTATTTATTATATTATAATTTATGATTTTGTGTTTCAAACTTTATCATACCCGAGATGTTATAAAGAAGAACACACAGTAAAAAAAAATCATATATAAATAGTTGGTTTGGGCTGCTCATCCTTAAGAATTACTAGCAAAATAATGGTACCGCTTTCAGCACCTAAAATCTGAAATAATCATACCACCAGGGAGGTTAATGTAAGTGCAATGGGAGAAGGATTATTTTAATAAATCTGTCAGTTTAAAACAGTATCACACGAGGGGATTTGTTTTCTTTCTTCCATATTACCCTATGGGAATCGTGCACAAGAGGTCCCTCTGAGTGTATTCTAACCTGGAGAGAATTACTGATACTGCTATTCCCAAAACGCTTTTGCCCACACCATGAGAGTGGGGGGCCACTATCTCTGGTAAGGAACCATCCAATGGGAGTTGGTGTGCACATTGGTGGTGGTTTAATAAGGTGTTTTGAGTTTGATTCACGGGAACCACACCTGGAGAGTCCAAATAGGATTTCAATGACTGAAAATATCACAGTTCCAGGATTATTTGCCACTAGCAGGAGCACTTGTTATTTATTTATTTTGGAACTTGGATTACACTTTATAGCGACTTTCTGCCTATTTTTAGGCATTGTGATCGCTTTGAGCACATTATGGGACTTTAATTATATGTTCACAGGGTGTGTTCGCTACTTTAAGTTTGTTTACATGCGAATTTTGCACAGATATTATATTTGCATGTAAATTTTGCACAACTATATTTTATTTTTCTTGTATATGATACACTGATTTGTACATATTTATTTATATTTATCAAATATCTTGCGCAACTTGGTGTATGGTTTTTGATGTATTGCACTGATTTGATGATTGTTATAACTATCGTTTGGGAAAATATTCTCCGCATAACACATAACATTTCTCACCCTGATAGGTAAGGGGAATGAAGGGCTTGAGCCTGAAGACACAACCGGATGACCATCCTTTACTACCTGGAAGAGCTGCTGAAGTTTAGGTATATACAGAGACCAACTGTCATCCAAAACATGACTGTGAGTGTTCTACAAGTCAATAGTGTTTTACACCAAATGTTGTAACGAGTGTCACTGTACACTGACATCGGTTTTGTTATCCTCTAACAGGTACATCAATGGCTTCTGAGGGCCAGCAAGACTGTCTAATACAAGGCAGAGGCCGTAGAAGTAACTATCATCACGGTGGATGTCGGAACCTCGGAAGCCCTCCCCTAGATGGCTACAGTGGTCTAGGAAGGATCTGAGGAAATATGGTTTAACACATTTCCAAAATATTCAACCTTTATTGTTGAAGACCTTCAATAAAGAGGACCACTTCTTCGTCCCCAGCATGGGAGGGAAACTGATAATCCTACTCAGTTGCATAAGAGGCAAGTAAAATATAAAATTTGTCATGCAGCGATTCCACAAATGTAAACTGCTTATCAGTTTTTCAGTTGTACAACCATGTCAGAACACAAATCTCTCACCCTTTACATTTAAGCTAAAAACAAGAGGCCACTGCCTCCACCTATAACTGGTCTTTGCGGCAAGGAGCATTGGAATGGCCAATGTCAAAGAAATACAAAGATTTCCAAACTCAAACTTACCAACCAGCCCTAGCAACCAAGGAAATTGACCTGTCTAACAATATGTGTTACGAACAGGGGTTTAGTCTACACACATTAGCAAATACATGTGTAAGCTACAGGCCCCCTCAAGGCACCGTTTTCTGTAGTTCATAACTCTTACTTATTAGAGTCCCCACATTTTAAGAGATAGGCAGAGGGCAGGTGAGCCTGGAAGCAGCCCATCCCTCCTTTAATGTACAGGGGCACACTGAACACCCAGCACATAGCACTATGGCAGCAAAGATGTCTGTATTTTGAATATATTGGTCAGGCAAGGCACTGATATCTTTGCTGCCATAGTGCTATGAGTGTCTGGAAGAATACTTCGGCCAGTCGAATAAAGGTGAAGACACTGAAAGCAATATCGTGAAGGGTGCCGAAATGGTGAAGAGGATAAAGAAAGGCTGGATGCCTTCTCTTTCAGGGTAGGTTGTATATTGCTGATCGGAACAAAAATGTCTGTTCAGAGTTTGGCTTAAACACTTGTATTAGAAGTAAGAAGTAAAATGCCTTAACATTTTTTACCTTAATGCATTCTTTGCATTAAGAATAAAAAAAGGTTTAGGCATCAATATCTCCCCCTTATACCTACCTGAGCCCTCAATCAATCCAGTGCTGTGCACATCTGCAGCTCTTCCCTGCTCACATGCTTTGCCAAGGCGCTGGGAGCCATTGGCTCCCACTGCTGCCAATCAATCAAAGCCAAAGAGGGGGGCGAGGCAAAGTCACGCTCTTTATGGGCAGAGACAGCAGTGCTTGGGAGCGAGCCTGCACAAATGCCACCATGAGAAGCAGCTTCCTATTAGGTTCGGGGCTGCCCTGTACAATTCCATTGCACAGAGCAGATAAGTGTGACCCTGTTCTTTTTTTACATTGATAATCACTTTATTGGTCAAACACCATTTTGATTCTAAAAAAGACACAAAGACAAGAATACAGGTTGACGAAGTGGCGCCAGTTAATGACAACGAGGTGGCCTTCAGAAAAGTCCTAGATGCGTTTCCGGACCCAATGAGAAATCGCTGAGTTTGAAGGAGTGTTGCATCTGTTCTGCGGAACACCAAACGTACTGCTACAAGAGGTGGAGAAGACATCAGTACGTGATGGGCTTCAATGAGATCAATGGTGAGTATTTATATTTTCCCAAGCATCTATGAATTAAGCATATTATAGTCTTGCATTATATTGTAATATACTGTCTTTTGCTTTCAGGATATTTCAAGAGGAATCCTCCTACAGAAGAGCAGGTAACATCTTACGCTCCAACACAGGGATGAATGAAGAACCAACCGAAAAACCAAACAAAACCAATGGACTCCTGGAAAGCTAGAAGCCCACCATGGCCAGGGGGAAGGTGCAAGAAGAACTTGAATGTTGAATCACCTCACAAGACTGGAAAGGGTTTGCCATTATAGAAGACCGTGTTGGAAACCACAGAGAGACTGTCTTCATGACTTTACCCTTCAAGAAATGTGAGGTGGACTGTGACTATCATGGACCCCTCATGTCCTATGAAAGAGGCAAGGAGCTTGTGAACTCCATGACAGCAGGGGAGATGTTGAAGTTGGTAAAACCTGGTTTGTGATTGGCTTTGTGTGATCATCTGATAGTTAGATTGTCCACACAATTCTACATGTAGCACTACCCCGTGAGGGTTGCTGGTTGATGGGTGTTCCTCAGCACTCATATGACCCTGTGAACCGTCCAGCCCACCTGACACTCTAGGTTCTGACATTGTGTATATACCTTTAAAAACACACTGACACCATATAAATGAGTTTTTATCTCTTATTTTGTGAATAAACTGATATAATTATGTCACTCAGCCGAATCCCGCCAAAACCAGTGGGGTTCAGCAAGACTGACGCAAAATAACTAGATAAAAAAAAAAAGAATTTTAGCGCTGCTCAATAAAGAAATAAATAATGTGTCACCAGTGCCAATATATAAGTAAATATAAATAATAAAAGATAAGCTGCTGCTGATAAAAAAGGAAAAACCTTTTACAGAAGTTAAATAGGTAAGTATCAGCGCTGCTTAATAGATAAATATGTGACTAGTGCCAATATGTGCTCCAATATGTGCATAAATATCCTTTAAATTACTATAAAATAAATACCATATCATATGCAATAAATAGTAAAGTGCTATGTGATATACAACTTATTATTTAAATACAAAAAGTCCAAAAAATCTCAAAAAAATGTTATAAATTATAAAGTGCTATGTAATATTGCTATGTAGCTCATTAGTGTAAACATATAATTAATTCCAATATTAAAGTGTCCAGTGCTCAGTGACAATAAATATACATAAATTAATTATATTTGCTCTTCATCCAAAAAGAGCTCAGTGCTTGTCTGCTGTCTCACATCAAATGATCAAAGTGGTTGGTGCTCATGCGTCCAGGTGCTCCCCTCTCAGTCCCCTACTCACCGGACTGTAAGAGGAATCAAGCCTTAATAGCATACACAACGGCCAGGATCACAGGAAAGCACCAGGTTCTCAGCACCTCAGACCAATGTCTCCTCACACAATTTTGCTACACATTTCTGGCACCTCCAAAGCAAGGTCAAACGAAATGCATTAAACATTAAAAGCCATTTCTTATCGAAAGCCAAAGAAATGAACTATGTTTCCTATAATCAAACCACCTGCATTCCCCACCAATTTAAGAAATGCCTCCTTTTTTAACCCAGGGGGCACTCTTAGTAATCATGTCATGGTGTTCAAGGAAGTCGTATTGAAGGAACTGGAAGAAAAACAACTTCAGTTCAAACCTCAAAGGGACCTTTCTAAAGGAATTAAGATCTTATGTGATAAGAAGGACTTAATTATACACCCCGCGGATAAAGGAGGCGGGAGAGTGCTTCTAAAGAGGGAAGATTATTTGGAGGAGATAAATAATCTCCTTTCTGACAGGGAGACATATGAAGTACTCAAAAGAGATCCCACTTCCTCTTATAAAAGAAAGCTAGAGGTAATTATCCAGAAAGGCCACGATGAAGGTATTATTAATGATAAAGAAAAGGAATTCCTGGTTCCATTGGCGCCACGAATACCCATTATATACTACCTTCCCAAGGTCCACAAAAATCTATCTAAACCGCCAGGCAGACCAATAGTAAGCGAAATAGATTCTGTGACATCAAGGATCGGTAAATACGTCGATTTTTTCCTACAACCGCTTGTGCAAGACACGCCAGCATTTCTTAAAGATACCTCCCAGTGCATAGAAGAGATAACCCAACTAGAAATAGAAGGTAATGTTTTATTAGTTACTGCTGATATCACATCATTATATACAGTCATTCCACGTGACCTTGGATACAAAGCAGTTAGTGTGTTCCTGGATCAGGTTCACGAGATCCCCTTACAACAGAAGAAATTTATTTTAGAGCTACTAAAGTACGGGATGGAACACAACTACTTTTATTTTGGAAAACAGTTTTACCTACAGCGAAGAGGTGTGGTGATGGGGGCTAAATTCGCCCCCAGTCTTGCCAAACTCTTCATGGCACTGTGGGAGGACAGAAATATATTTTCAGACAAAATCCAAGAGCTGTCATTTTGGTGTCGCTATATAGTTGATGCCCTCTTCATTTGGAGAGGGAATGAGGAATCATTACATCTATTTATGCAGAATCTGAATAAGAACAGTTGAGGAATCAGATTCACATATGAGTGGAGTACCACATCGGTTAACTATCTGGATCTGGTTATATCTAGAAGAGGTGTCCGTTTTTACACCAGGGCCTATCAGAAACCCACAGATAGAAACGGTTTAATTTCTTTGGACAGTTGCCACCATCCTTCTTGCTTGAAAGCCATACCTAAAGGACAGTTTAGGAGGATACGGAGAAATTGTAAAGAGATCATAGCGCGTACTCCTGTGGAAAGACCACTTAATCCAACTATATTCCCCAATTTGAAGGGTTACTTCCCATGTAGGAAATGCAATCTATGTAGAAATGCAAAAACCCAAAAACAAAAACTTTCAAGTCCACAGTGACAGGTGCTGAATACCTGATTAAGAACTTTATCACCTGCCACACTAAAGGTGTAGTTTATTTACTCACCTGTAGTTGTAAACAACAGTATGTTGGCAGAACTATTAGAACAGCTAATATCTGAATAGGAGAACATCTGGGCAACATACGTAAGGGATTCCCAGGACACAGCCTGCCCCAACATTTTTTCTCACATCACCACAGGAATCATACTGACCTAGAGGTGATTGTGATAGAAAAATACAATGCACATTGGCGGGGAAGCAATCTCAAGAGGTCCATATCCAGAGGGGAAACCTGGATTTATGAGCGCAGATGCTCCTGTCCGTTTGGATATAATGTGGAATGGGATATTAATTCATTCATTAATAATAACTGAAGTCTTTGGGTTAGCATGTCCCAATCGTTTGTCCCATCTTCTCGTTTCTCCTAGCTAGTATATGCTTTCTTGAGGTGTTCCGCTTCTTGTTAATTTAAGAGGCGGGATTTTTAAACTTTTAAATTATTTTGTATGTTCTCTTGGTTTTAACACTGCTGATTGGAACTCAGTGTTCCAACGAATTCATATGGTTTATTGTTATGTACCTCCACCCCATTGGTTACTTTAGTTTCCCATATGGGGTCGATAGGGTTGGTTTCCTTGAGGTACCTCATAAACAATATTTCTTAGCAATTTTATATGTATAAACATTCATATGTTATTGGATTTTAAGTTTTAACATGTTTATATCAATGATTGTTTTTAGTAATATCGGAGGCTTAATTACAAGATTCACTTCCGGATGTCTCAAATATTAGTGTCCTATTTTATTTCCTTTCGGATTTATTTGGCACTATTGGGCTAAATTTATTGATTTTAACGTAAGAATCCAACAAACCTGTATACCCGGTAGAAAAAGGTATTTTTATGAGTCTTGCGCTGTCTAGAGGGTTTAAATATATATATATAAATATATATCTCTATGATGCCCCTTATTGCTGCAGTTACCGGTTCTGTAGACCATACAGTTTAAGATATAAATAGATGGGGGAGGGGTATTGCGCTACAGGGGGATGGTAATAAGTTAGCAAAAATTTAACATAAAATTACTATATATCCGGTGATCAATAAATAGATGTATCAATAAATAAAACCATAAGGTGTGCAGTGTTTCAATAATAAATAAAACCTTTTTAAATATCTAAAACATGATCCTTGTGCATAAACCTAAAAAATACACGTGATAAATAAAATAATCATCAATATGGATATTAAATATATTCAAGAAAAGTGCTCTGTGCTCCAAAATATATATAGATGAGTGATAGTCTCTCAATATCCAGTGCTATCTTAAGGTGCTTAATTGTCCAAAATAAACTTCATCAAATGGGGTAAAATTCTTCTAAATCCAAGTGTTGGACCTCCACCATACACCGTGTAAACAAGCAAGGTGATTTTCTGCTCCTAATCACCCCTCTGGGTGTACTAGCCGCTCACCTTCAATGATATAGTATTGCGCCTTTATTTTTATAATCCTTGGATCCTCCTCTCCTTTCTCTTTTCTCTATATCCTCTCAGAATGGTACTTGGCTTCAGTCTCTGGATCGGGGTATCCCTCCTCACAATGGGGTCCCAGATATCTCAAAGGAAAGTACTTACATAGTGCAGTAATGCCATAGATTTCAAAAATGTATTAAAGTGAGGACACACTTACAAACAAACGTGGTTTCTCCGCTTTGTATATCATACAGGGAATCGCGGACCTACTTCCGCAAACAAACGTCACTTCCGGCACCGTCCCCGGTTTATCTTTATTTATTTTAAATGGAGTTGAGCGGTATTTTCCCTACAGACACCGGAAGTCAAAGAAAAGAAAAAGAGGAAGAAGGGCAGGCAGACGCATCCAAAATAAGCAGACATCAATAGGCACAGGAGTCTTCAATATCAGTGGTATACCACTGGATAAAGAAGAAATGAAAGTTCTAGATAAAGGGCTGAAATATGCCCCAGTTAATAATTTGAACAAGTTTAATACTTATGTCAACCTACAAAAATATATTAGGACCCTGAATCAGAAAAAATATTTTTTGGGGAAACCTGATAATCGTCCAAATGTAACAGATAGAACACACCATTCTACTCTGAAGAATAAATCGGTGTTTAACCCACCCAATAAGGATAACAAATACAGTATCTTGAGGTGTTTAGAAACTTGGTAGCACATGATTTGGAACATCTCAAAATTAAAAAAGTACAAGATCCACATTGGATAAGAGAAGGTATCTCGAGTTTGGAATTGGAAGAGAACAAACAGATAGTGATACGCCCAGCTGATAAAGGGGGCTGTATTGTAGTAATGAGTGTAGAGTATTATAAGAATGAGATGAATAGACAATTGTCAGATTCAAGTACCTATTCTCAACTAAGAGGAAATCCCGTAATTCAATATAAAAATGAGTTAGAGACACTCATTAAAAAAGGATTCGATACAGGGATCCTGAACAAAAAAGAAGCACTTTATCTCAATCCCCTGACATGTAGAACCCCAATTATTTATTTCCTACCTAAAGTACATAAGAGTATTGAAGCTCCTCCTGGGAGACCCATTATTAATGGTATAGAATCCCTGAGCTCCAGGTTGGGGTAATATATAGACTTCTACCTCCAACCCTTGGTCACCCGTACCAAAGCGTTTATTAAAGATACAAAACGTGTCATCCAGATCTTACAGGAGCTTAATATTTCAGAGGACTGCATTATAGCTACGGCTGACGTCAGCTCCCTCTATACAATTGTTGGACATGAAGCTGCCATGGAAGTCGTGGCATGGTCTTTAACAGACACTGATCTGGATATGGAACATGGAAGATTTATTTTAAAGAATCTAAAATTTTGTTTGGCTCATAATTATTTTTGGTACGATGGTGACTATTTTTTACAAATTAAGGGCGTGGCTATGGGGGCAAGATTTGCCCCCAGTGTAGCCAATCTTTTTTATGGCTCAGTGGGAGGAAGTGTTTTTTCAATCGACCTAAGGAATTGATTTTTTATAAGAGATTCATAGATGACCTATTGATAATATGGAAAGGCAGTGATGAATCTTTTTATATTTTTAAAAATAGAATGAATTTTAATAATAGGGGTATCGAATTAACATGGACCGAAAGTAAAGAGAGATTACATTTTTTAGATTTGGAGCTGTTCATTAAAGATGTTCGGATAAACACTAGAAATTATTTTAAACCGACCGATAGAAACGCTTACTTACCTATGGACAGCTGTCACCATAAGAACTGGTTATTTAATATACCTAAGGGACAGCTGATCAGGGTTAAAAGAAACTACTCCAACCAAGAAGACTTTATCTCTCAATCTGAGATATTAGTTGACCGGTTCCGTGCAAAGGGATATGATATGAATAAAGTAACATCTGATCTAGCATATGTATCAGCGCTGGATAGGGATACTCTTTTGGCTAATAAGAGACAATCCGAGCCTAGAGCTGGGGGGTCTTGAGACAAGACAAAATTCTCGGACCCCATCTCCCTGAGAAACCAGGTTTTATATACAGAAGGGCACCCATTTTAAAAGATAGGCTAGCACCTGGGGTCATAAATCCCCCGAGACCTCAGAAGAACACTGTATTTCAGTTCCTCTCAGGGTTCCAAGCTTGTGGGAAATGTGGTCCTTGTCGCCATGCTAGAAATAATCGTAAAAAAATAAAAAATGTTACATCTAATAGCACTGGTAGAGAATATCAAATTAAAGACTTGATCACTTGCTCCACGATAGGAGGCGTGTATATGCTGGAATGCGGATGTGGGCTCCAGTATGTGGGTCGTACCTCGAGACCCCTGAATGTACGGATAGCCAAACATATCAAAAACATCAAGAAAGGTGAGCTTTCACATAATGTTTCCAGGCATTTCAGGGAGGTACACGATAGAAAACCCAATTCTCTCCAATTTTGGGGTATTGAACAAGTCCACAAACATTGGAGAGGGGGTAACTACATCCGCCATAAAAAGAGCAAAAGAGAGTCCTTCTGGGTGTATGAAGCTAAGGTTCTGTCACCCAGAGGACTCAATATAGATTTTGACTTGAACCGTTTTATCAGTGATCGTTGATAAAAAATTTTTAGGTCTTTAACCGTCTCGGGATTTACTGTATATAATACCTTTTTCTACCTTTATTGGTATGATAAAATATATTTTTTAATATTTTGTAACATTTTCTGATTTTTACCAATTGATTTTACACGTTTTTTAAACAATGGATTTTTATGGTAATATCTCAGGGCGTATATAGGTGTATGTGTCGAGTGGCTGCATACACATGGCATAGGTAGTATCAGAATAGAGGTACTCACCGAGGCCGAGATGCCGAGAGCAGTTCGCTGTTGCGACTAAGCGCACTCCGCCCCTCTGGAGGTGATACAGAGGGTGGATGGCACAAAGAGGCACAAGCTACCAGCAGGCAGGGTAGAGCTTGCGTGGAGGTCCTGTAGAGCTGGAGCAGAGACTGATCAGGATCCAGCAGTAAAAGTCCGGAGCAGGCTGAGGGTCAAACACAGGTAAGCAGACAATCCAGGTCACAGGCTGAGGGTCAAGGCACTGGAGATAGGAGACAAGACTTGGTCACAAGCAGAGGTTCAAGGCACAGGAGACTGAAGGTAAATCCGGGTCGCAGGCAGAGGGTCAAACACAGGTGCGCAAAAGCAAAGTCCGTAAAACAAGCCAAGGTCGGGTCCAGGAGAAGAGCAGAGCAGGTCAGGGTCAATCCGGGTCACAGCAGGTAAACGATCACACAAGAAACAGGAACTCAGGTACAGGAAGCTGAAAGACAAACCAGCAATTCCTCTGAGCACTTGCTCAGCTTTTATAGGCAGCCAGGAAGTCATGTGGAAGTCATGTGGTGCTTGTCATGTGATGACCAGTCTGCAGCTGAAGGTTTCTCTGACAGTGCCCCCCCCCCCGAGGGGCGGCCTCTGGACGCCCAAACTGGACATAAACTCCGGGTGATTCACATGAAAAGCTCGGATCAAGCGAGGGGCGTGTATGTTTCTTGAGGGTTCCCAAGAGTTGTTTTCAGGTGGGTACCCCTTCCACTTGATTAGGTATTGGAGAAGTCTACCCCTCTTCCTGCAGTTCAGTATGGCTTCAACCTCAAATTCATTTTCTCCATCCACCTGGACCGGTGGAGGAGGCGGCTCCTCTCTTCCCGGGAAGGGGCTAGGAATCACTGGTTTTAGTAAGGATGCATGAAAGACAGAATGAATCCTGTAAGAGCTGGGTAAGGCCAATTCAAAGGCCACAGGGTTAACCATCCACTTGATTTTGAACGGCCCTATGAACTTTGGGCCCAACTTCCGTGAAGGAAAAGGTAATTTGAGGTTAGCTGAAGATAACCAAACTTCCTCACCGACCTTGAAAACCGGGTTCTCCTTCCTTCCCCTGTTGTAGTATTTCTTATAGTCATCCTGGGCCTTTTGCATGGTTTCCTGAATCCTTTGAAAGTTCTGTTGGATGGAGGCTATGCGATCTTGGACAGCAGGAACAGATAATTCAGGGGTAGCGTTTGGAAGGAAAGAAGGGTGAAACCCAAAGTTAGACCAGAAGGGCGTTTGGTTGGTGGCTGAATGAACTGAATTATTATACGCAAACTCCGCGTAGGGTAGCAGAGAGGACCAGTCATCCTGAGAGCCAGAAGAGAAACAGCGGAGATACTGCTCCAGAGTTTGGTTCGTTCTCTCTGTCTGGCCATTGCTTTGAGGGTGATACGCAGAGGAGAGACAGACCTTTATTTGTAGTGCTTTACAAAGTTCTTTCCAAAATTTGGAGGTGAACTGAACCCCTCTGTCAGAAACAACACTGTCGGGTACTCCATGTAGCCTTATTATTTCTTTGATAAAAATGTTAGCTGTCTCCAAAGCAGAGGGGGTGCCCACCATGGGCAAGAAGTGTGCCATTTTGGAAAGGCGGTCGACAACAACCAGAATGGAGGTGAAACCTTCCGAGGGAGGAAGATCAACAATGAAGTCCATAGAAACTTCAGCCCATGGGCGTTCTGGAATGGGTAAAGGTCTAAGTAATCCCCAAGATTTGGTGTTAGCCACTTTACTGCGCTGGCAAGAAATACAAGAGAGGACATACTCTTTACAGTCCTGCCTCCAACCAGGCCACCAAAAAGAACGGGCAACCAATTCCAAAGTCTTTTGAGTCCCAAAGTGACCAGCCAGTTTATGGTCATGAAGCAACTTTAACGTCATGGGTCTAGCCTCCGGTGGGACAAAAATTCTTCCTTGGGACCAGAACAAGTCATCTCGTTTCTCCAAGGAGGATATTTCTGGGTCAGTACAATGGCTGGATGCCAACTTGATGGTGGTCATAAGATCAGTGTCTGTGAGCAGAAGGAAGTTTTGTGGAGATAAGATGGTGCTAGGTTCCGTTGACTGGGGAGATTCAGGGAACATCCGGGAGAGTGCGTCTGCTTTCCCATTCTTGAGGCCAGGTCTATAAGAGATATGAAAGTTGAACCTAGAAAAGAAGAGGGCCCACCGGGCTTGCCTGGGTCTTAAGCGTTTGGCTGTCCTGAGGTATTCTAGGTTTTTATGATCGGTGAAGATCATGATGGAATGGGAAGCACCCTCCAACAGATATCTCCACTCCTCCAGAGCGAACTTGATGGCCAACAGCTCCCGGTCTCCCACATCATAATTCCTTTCCGGGGAACTTAGTTTCCGAGATGCGAAAGCTACAGGATGGAGGAGAGCCTTGGGGCCCTGTCTCTGGGAGAGGATGGCTCCAGTGGCGGTTTCCGAGGCGTCTACCTCCAACACAAATGGCAGGGCTGGATCCGGATGCCGTAGGATTGGTGCAGAGGTGAACAGGGCTTTGAGCTTGGTAAAAGCTTCCTGGGCCTCTTGGGACCACTGAAAACGACTATGTTGGCGGGTTAGTTGGGTGATGGGTGCAACAATGGATGAGAAGCCAACGATAAACCTCCGGTAAAAATTAGCGAATCCGATAAACCGCTGTAACCCCTTTTTGTCTACTGGAGCCGGCCACTCCTGAATTGCCTTGACCTTCTGTGGATCCATTGCGACCCCGTTGGTAGAAATGATAAAGCCTAGGAATTGCACAACAGATTTTTCGAATTCGCATTTCTCTGCTTTAAGGTACAATTTGTGTCTCCTGAGAATTGCAAGGACTGTCTTTACATGAACCCGGTGTAGCTCAATGGTGGCAGAAAAAATAAGAATGTCGTCCAGGTAAACAACTAGGAAATTGTCCAGATATTCTCGAAAGATGTCGTTTACCAGGTGCTGAAATGTGGCCGGGGCGTTACACAACCCAAAGGGCATTACCAAATATTCATAATGTCCAAACCTGGACCTGAAGGCAGTCTTCCATTCGTCTCCAGGCCTGATTCGGATGAGGTTATAGGCACCTCGCAGATCCAACTTGGAGAAGATTCGGGCAGAACGGAAACGCTGAAACAACTCTGGGATAAGTGGAAGAGGATAGCGATTTTTTATCGTTATTTTGTTCAGTTCTCTATAGTCTATGCATGGTCTTAGGGAACCATCTTTCTTTTCCACAAAGAAGATGCCGGCTCCGGCCGGTGAAGATGATGGACGAATGAAACCCTTATCCAAGTTCTCATCAATATACGTTTTAAGAGCCGCTAGTTCAGTCTCTGATAGTGGAAAGATACGGCCAAAGGGTATTTCAGAACCAGGTAGCAAATCAATGGGGCAGTCGTAAGACCGATGAGGTGGTAGGCAATCAGCTTTTTGTTTATCGAAGACATCTCTAAATTCAAGATATACCGGAGGGACGTGCTGGAGATTGTCAGGTGTAGGTGCTACGGTTAAACAGGCGGCTGGAGCTGGAGGAAGGCAATGCTGGGAACAGTAGGGAGAGGAAAAGGAGACTTTCTTCTTGTTCCAATTGATGTCAGGTTCATGTGCCTGTAGCCAGGGGAGCCCCAAAATGATGGGGAACATGGGGGAGAAGATGATGTCAAAGCTTAGAAGCTCCTGGTGGCCGGAGTCCGTGGTGACAAGGATGGGCCTTGTCTGTTGTGTGACAAATCCAGAGCGAGGGAGAGACCCATCAGCCAGGTAGACTTGGAGGCCTTGTTCTTTGGTTTGCAGTGGAATGTGCAGTTTTTGGGCCAGTGAAGTGTCTAAAAAACAACTACAGGCTCCGGAATCAATAATTGCTGGTAGATGAACTTCCTTTTCCATTAGCTGTAAGGAGACAGAGAGGGTGACATAAGTCTGGGATAAACCAGGGTTCTGAAAGTTCATGAAAAACTGCGAGCGTGACTTACTGGGTCTCACGGGGCAGGTACGCAGAAAATGTCCAGTTCCCCCACAGTACAGACAGAGATTGGCCTGTCGCCGTCGTTGCTTCTCTTCAGGGGTAAGAGGAGCACGGACCAATCCAAGCTGCATGGGTTCAGCCTCTGGAGCAGAGGTGACAGGAGTCACTGGAAAGGATGGGTGAACGGGAGAAGGTTTAGGGAGCATCCAACTAGGTCGGGGACCCTGGGAGCGCTCAGAGCGCCGCTCGCGCATGCGCCTGTCTAGCTTGGTAGCGGATTGGATTAAATCCTCCAAAGTGGCAGGGGTTTCAATCCTGGCCAACTCATCTTTCAAAGCTTCTGACAGCCCCTGGCGGTACTGGTATTTAAGAGCGGGTTCGTTCCACCCTGTGTCAGCTGACCATTTTCGAAATTCAGCAGTGTAGTCCTCCACTGGTCTCTTTCCTTGGGACAGGGAGTGTAGCACGGCTTCTGCAGTAGCGGTGCGTTGGGGGTCATCATATAGTTGAGACATACTTTCAAAGAAAAGGTCCAAAGAGTTCAGAAGAGAGCTCCTCTGTTCCATCAGGCTGTGGGCCCAGGCCTGCGGCTCTTCGGTCAACAGGGAGATGACAAATCCCACCTTAACTACTTCGGACGAAAAAGTCCTGGGCTGAAGGGCTAAGTACAAGGAGCATGCATTTTTGAAGGCCCGGAACTTTTTGCGATCGCCTGAAAAACGCTCCGGTGTGGGAACCCTGGGCTCAGGGGTAGCCATGATCACTGTGGGGCTTGATGCAACTTGAGAAGAGGAGGCTCCGCTGGTGGGCGCAGGGGCTGCGGCTGTTGATGCAGATGACCCTGAAAGTTGCTGGAGACGACCGTCAATCTGGGCATAGCCTTCCTGCAGTTTCTGGACTGCATCAGTGAGGGTTGTGACCTGCTGGCACAGGATCTCAAGAGGAGAACGCGCTCTGTCGGCCTCTGACATGGCTGGTTTGTACTATCAGAATAGAGGTACTCACCGAGGCCGAGATGCCGAGAGCGGTTCGCTGTTGCGACTAAGCGCACTCCGCCCCTCTGGAGGTGATACAGAGGGTGGATGGCACAAAGAGGCACAAGATACCAGCAGGCAGGGTAGAGCTTGCGTGGAGGTCCTGTAGAGCTGGAGCAGAGACTGATCAGGATCCAGCAGTAAAAGTCCGGAGCAGGCTGAGGGTCAAACACAGGTAAGCAGACAATCCAGGTCACAGGCTGAGGGTCAAGGCACTGGAGATAGGAGACAAGACTTGGTCACAAGCAGAGGTTCAAGGCACAGGAGACTGAAGGTAAATCCGGGTCGCAGGCAGAGGGTCAAACACAGGTGCGCAAAAGCAAAGTCCGTAAAACAAGCCAAGGTCGGGTCCAGGAGAAGAGCAGAGCAGGTCAGGGTCAATCCGGGTCACAGCAGGTAAACGATCACACAAGAAACAGGAACTCAGGTACAGGAAGCTGAAAGACAAACCAGCAATTCCTCTGAGCACTTGCTCAGCTTTTATAGGCAGCCAGGAAGTCATGTGGAAGTCATGTGGTGCTTGTCATGTGATGACCAGTCTGCAGCTGAAGGTTTCTCTGACAGGTAGACTCATTGAGACTTTCCAAATAGGTGTTTTTAATTTTAAAATATTTTTAATATCTTATATACTGTTATAATATGTACCTTTAAGATATATATGATATGCGTTTTGAGTATGTATTAAATATAGGCTGTTATTTCAAATTATGTTTATTTATGTTTTTAATGATCGGTATTTACATATCTGTGAAGGACTCAGGGAAATGGCGGGCGTAGGTACGTGTTCTCCTAGTTGGTTTACCTATATAGACAGGATTGACTGTATTAGATTACTTTTTTCGCCCATTTATGCATATGCATAGCATGACACTGTAGATCGAGTTCCCCGATCTCTGGTTCCGGTGTCGTGAGGCTGTGTAATTATGCAGGGTGGATCATACGAGCCATATCCAATCGGAATGAACCCTTACAAGGGGAGGCACCTTTATAATGAAGGGCAGGTCAAGCAGTCTCCACCCCTACTGAAGTCGAAGGCTATTGGTTAGCTCTGACATAACACATATAGGGGGCGGAGCCTGCGTACCTGACGTCGTACTTTCCCTTTGTCCCAGCTGCATGTATATCTGTCTGCATTGCGTGCACCGCTGAGTGCCGCTAAATGTGAGTACCTTTCACTATACCTAATAAAGACATTGGTATTCAGACAGAGAGCACTATATATGTCCCTTTTTTTTTTTTGTTTTCTATATACACCGATTTCTGAGTTTGATTGGAGTTCATCTATCCCCACCTGAGTGATCTATGTTGGGCTGTCCGAGAGAGCTAGGAGAGGATAATCCCCAGGTTGCTACAGCTGATATATGTGATCTTTGACCCTTTATGGGTCTGTGGCTGAGGTGAGAGACGAATCTAGCCGGTGGTGGGATATATGCACAGTGGTGTTTGTGAAGAAATTTTTATGATTTTCTTACCACCTTGCTTTTTTTTTTACTACCTTGTTGGAGGTTTCTTCTTTTCACCTTTATTTGGACATTTATGGACTTTATTTTAGACTCTTAAAATTTATTACACCATCAATATCACCTGTTTATATATTGATTAAGTATTTCTGACGCAGCACTTTTATAGGTATTTGCATATTATTTGTGAGGTGTTACACAATTTGTGTTTGCAGCCGGATTATTGCACTGATATTTGTATACTTATTTGCACTAGTAATAATTTGCTGTTTCAATTGTTTATACCATCTTTGATTTTTTCACTAGTTGGTTGCGCTAATAATTTATTGATTATTATACCGGAAGTCGGTCTTACAACCTTCGACATAACGGGGGAAGTGACGTTACGTGCCATCTCCTGTCTCAATTGACGTCCGTCGTAGGAGGAAATGCGTCAGAGAGGAGCGCCGCAACGTCACGATCCATCACCGTGGACCACGCTGCAGGCGGCCGCGGCTCTAGCTGATCTCTCCGGTATCTATTGATGCTTTTTGCATCATATCAAGCCGACACATTGTAAGCATAACACTTTCTTATAATAAAACTTTGTTGGAATATACTACTCTATAAGCGGTTTTTCTTTTATGGTACACCGGGGAGACCTTTATACACAGACCAGAACGAACTGATCCTAACATTCCAGGAAAAGAGGAGGCACTCACCACAGGCGGATTCCATTTCTCTGTCCAGAATTAAGATTAATCTGGCAAGAGGCTGACCTGCTCTCTCCTGTCTGGAAAGAAGGAGTTGGTGTTTTTCTCACTTTCCCTGGATATTTAGTGGTATTGGATCTGATAATACACGCGCCCTTGTATTATCTCATCTGGTAAGGGGCTTATTCAATCAGTGTGGAGGTCTTCACTGCACACATCTATAGTGTTGAATTTTGCACCCTGGAGCTATTTCACATGCATGTTGGATGCTTATGATTTTGGACTCCCACACCCTTTATATGGACTTACCTTTTGGATGCACATTTGAATGATTTTGGTGTCCGTTTAGTAAGCAGTGATATTTCACTGCTGCTGCATTCACATGTCTTCTCGGAGGAATCTGTTCTCCTCCTTGTGGCAGCTTAGAAAGCATTGTAGATCGCTTCTCTCACTTTGAATTGAAGTGATCTCCAAACGCTTTGAGAACTGCAGAACGGCTTCTGTTGCTGTAATCTCGCGATACCTCGGGAGATTTCAGTATCAGAACCAGAAAGTGAAACACGAAGCACTACACATATTAACAAAATAATAAAGTTAAAAATCTCTATACCCAATAAACAGACACCCCCTAACTGTAAAACATTATTATGATTATTATATAATCATCACACATGTGCATGTTATGTGAATGGTATATCCTGAAATGGTTGTGACTGCATTTATCATGCAGTTATGCACGATTCATAAAACCAATAAAAAAAACATTAAATAATTGAAAATCATTTTTGTATAACAAATTAAAATTTGAATTAATAATGAAAGAAAATCGTATAATTAATTAGAAACCCTGTATAACAGAAATAGAACAGTCCATGAGCTGAACCACATTTAAGGTTGAAAATAAATAAAAAATAAAATTAAAAACTTAAAAAAAAATTGAAAAATGAAATGAAATAATACCAGTTTAAAGAAAATGGTTTAATTAAAAAAAAAAAAAAAAACATTGAAACTCATTTATAAAAAAATGGATTTTACAAATATATATTTTGTGTAAATCAAACCCCCATGATATTGCAAAAATGGCGCACTCCTGTAAAAGAAGTTAGTGTTAAAATATAAAGCATTTGAGGGTATAGGATTGGAAGCAGGATGGAGGGCCTTAAGAAAAAGAGGGGAGCGAAATTTAGTTATGCACAAAATTGCGTGCTCGTTTCAGAGGTAGTAAGCAATTGGGATCGCCTCTTTGGTCCCAGGTCTCGAATGATGTCACAATCCAAAAAAAGATTTAATATGGAATAACATAGTGGAGGCAGTAAATGCCTCAGGGGATACTATCCGAAGTTTGGAAACTTGCAAACGTCGGATAGTGGACATAAAATGGCAAATTAAAAAAAAAATGTCCATAATTTCCAAATATCAAAGAGGTACAGGAGGAGGCCCACCTGCGGATGTAACGTTCAATAGTTATGAGGAGGAGCTAAAGGGGTGCCTTGGACCAGATACCATCCTCGGTGTACCCGGACAGCATGACTCTGATGGCCATAGTAAGTAATCTTTTTTAAATATACATTTTTGTTTTTTCTTTATTTATGAAGTTTATAAAAAATATATATTATTCTGTGCAGTGCTGCAACAACCGACTGATGAGCAGGACCCTGCCAGCAACCACGAGGCGCAACCAGCACAAGAGGAAATGCTAATGCTTTACAGTGATGACGGTAATTATTAATGCCTTAGTTTAAATTGTTTAAAGCAGTTGTATACCCTGTTTTAATATGTTTTCCTACAGGTAAGCCTATGGTAAAGCTTACCTGTAGGTAAAATGAATGTCTCCTAAGCGTGTACAATTTGGGAGATACTCAACCTGCATACAGCCACTGATGTCAGCAGCGCATGCAACTCTGAAGTGAACTGTGCCGGAACCAAGGGGTCACACGCACATGCACAGGAGTGAAGTCATCATGGCTCTGGCCACTTACAGCTCAGGAGCCCATGATCCTGGAAGAAAGGATGGGAGAAGATGTCAGCCCTCTCAATGGTGGCCAGGCGCTGCTGAGAGGGCTTTGTTCTAAGGTGAGTATTTTATAATGTGCTAGTATGTGATGCATACTATCACATATGCCTTAATCTTGCATTTTTTCTTTTTTTTTTTAGCAGGTTTACAGCCGCTTTAAAATACCACCATACGTATATAAATGGAATATTTTTAGTGCCGGTTCACACTATTGCGATCACAGACATCGCATGTGATTCAGAGCTCGCTGCTCCTAAAACCACATGCGATGTCTGTGCCGTGCAAATTCAGCCATACAGATTGTGTGGTTGAATTCGCACTGCAATGGCAGCGAACTCGCACAGGACCCTTTTCTGGGTCCGCTGCAGAATCAGATTGTATGGTGGTTCACACCAGTGCGATCCGATTCATGTGCAAACTGTCAATTCATACTGCGATATGCGAGCTGAACTGGGGGTGTCGTTAACTTTGAATTGACACCCCCAGCACTGTGTTCTGCCTGTGCTGCGAATGTGATGCTGGAACACGCAGTAGATTCGCAGTGTTCCCACATCGCAATAGTGTGAACCAGCACTTAAGGTGATTACACTAGGATCATGGTTGTGGCTATAACCATAATTCTTGTATCAATATTTTCAAAAGGGGATTACTATCTATGTAAAAGTAATCTGACAAGCCTTTTCAGCTGCTGGATTATTGTTAGGGCCCTTTACATGGGCTGTTGAATCAGATCTGCCTGAAGTTTTTCAGGCTGACCTGATCAGACCCTCTATTTACCCCTGTAGAGGGGCTAATGTCAGTGGTGAAATGTTGGCTGACATCCACTGTGATCCGATCTTGTCCGCAAAATCCAGATGGATGGTGGTCTTATTTTCAATCCGTGTGGAGGATCGGATCGGAGATGAAAACATACAGGTGGTGGGTTTTTCCCCGATTTCCCCATAGAGGAGAGCAGGACTGGGTGCGTCTCCACTCTGCTCAGTAAGCGGAGATGAACCTGTGATCCACCTGCTCAGCGTGGATCAGCGGAACTAGCGGAGTCCGGCAGGTGGAGGCGCCCATTTGAAAGGGGCCCTAATATGGGTGGAAGAAGCACACACTTTCATTAGAGGTTTTGGAGGCCAGAGGAAAGATCTGTACATAAAGAGTGCCTGTCAAAGGCCATGTTATCTGAAATGGGATTTTTCTTCTCCCTTTTGATAGCTTTTAAATATTAAAAAAAAAAATGAATGGGACAGTGCCTAAAAATATATAATTTTTAAAAATAGTAATATGTGAAAAATAAAGTGCCCACAAACCCCCCCCCCCCCATCTATTGACGTCCTCCCACAACCACGCACCCAATGCAGCGCTTACCTGGTACACTCTGTGATGTCTGGGTCTTTTGGACACAGCTGATCACAGATTGGGGTAAAGACCCGAAAACAGCAGCCCTTTAACACTTGATCATGATCACCTGTGTCGAATCACAGCTTATCAGGATGTAAACAAATTTGCTGGTTATCGCCAGTACCTTTCCTCATGCTGTCACAGCGTGCGGAGAGGAGAGCACTTAACCGGCAAGTGTGAAAGGGAACTCATAATCAAGGCACTGGTCATCAGTGTCCATTATAATCTGTACAGGCCCCAACAGTGTCCATCAGTGCTACCACTCAGTGCCTCCTCATCAGTGGCTCCTAATTGAGCTCTGTGTTAAAAAAAAAGCAGACAGGACTGCTCGGTAGTGAACCCGCACGGGTGCCGTCATGGAAAGTGGCTTTTCATGGGAGCACTCAAAGAAGAGTAGGAGCCAGGAGCACCGGTGGAGGACCCCAGAGAAGGAGGATCCGGGCGGCTCTGTGCAATACAATTGAACAGAGCAGGTAAGTAGAACATGTTTGTGAATTCATTCATTAATGTCACTTTAAGATACTTGGAGGTATTTATTGATCAAATTGGAAGTATATATTTCTCCTACAGTACCAATAAATAAAAAATGTATAAATGAGAAAATAATTATTAGAGCACATCTGTAGATATTCTGCATAATATGCAACCCAAAAAAACTGTATTTAATATTTTTTATTTTTTACAGATAACACTCAAATTTACGTGCAATATGAAATTATGGAAGATTCCAATCTTGAGAGTGTGCATGGTAAGTGGAAAATACCCTTATGTAGATGGCTGTAATTTTTATTTATTAGTTAACCTTTGATGTGTTACAATATGAAGATCTAGTAGGCGATGTTCTTTTTGGGGTCCCCTCGGGTGGTTATGGTCTAATGGGTTACTACGCACGGGATATTAGCATGTTATAGCATGCTTTCCTGTCAAACAGAACCCTACAGAGCTGCATTGAAATTAATCCAGCAGTTCCCAGAGGCTTCCATCTTCGCCCAGTCTTACTTCCATATTCTGTCCCTACGGACGATTTCATGGACGGGCCGCAGTGATGTCACTCCTGAGTATGAGGTTGGTAGTCCCATCACAGCGACATAGATTGGGGCTGTAAATGGGCTTTGAGCTGTGCATGCACAGATATATTTACATGACAGATGACCAGCAGGAGGATAGATTTTTTTTAAGAAGAGACCGCTAGGGTCTCTTCTTTCATAAATAACCTGTCTGTCAGCAGTTTCTTAAAAACAGTTTCTTCAAACCAAAGTTTACTACTAGTGTTGTTTTTTCTTAATTAGCTCCTGGGGAACTTCAACATGATGAAGACCCACAACCAGGACCGTCACATACTGATAAATGTAAAGATGTGTTCATCAGTTGCCCCCTTTTGTGACAAAATAACTAACAGTGTCATTTTTCAAGCAGTTGGGCACGAAAATGGTAGCGCAAATGAGGATGGAGGAATGGATGCTCTACCACAAACAAGTAAACCTACAAACCACCAAAACTTTTCTTTAGAGATTTTGTAAATATATATTTGATTATAAGAATATTGTTTTCATTATTTTTATTTATTGTTTTATAGATCAAGAAGAAAGAAGAGTGGCACCACCAATTCCACATGTACCAGCTAATAATCCTTCTTCTTATGGCCCTATACGGGTTCCCAGAGGAAGAAGAAGAGGTAGTGCCTCTGTTCAATTAGGGCAGACTTTAAATGTATTAACCGAAAGCCTTAAGGATCGCCAAAGGTTGCAAGATTCTCTTCTGACCTCCATGGTTTCCGAAATGAGACGATCCAACGATAACTTAGAACGTCTCACTACAGCAATTTGCAATATTGGATCCACCCTTTCGCAGCAGCAAAACACGCTAAATAACCTATTAGAAGAGCATAAAAAGGTTTCCCTTGCTCTGCTTCATCTTGTTGACCATGGATGATATCAACTATGGGATGGCTCCCACAAACCCTTAAGAATAACATCTAAATTTTGGTAATTTCAAAATAGAGCATTTGTCCATAATGTAGGAACATAATGATGCTCCTTGTTATTTTTTGTTGCTGTTTGCACCGTTATTTATTAATTAATAAAAAAAAATGTACTGTTACTATTTTTTAAAAATCAAAGTTGTTATGGTTCTAATAATAATATATAATTATTATTTATTTTTTTCTGCAGAATAAATGATCAGAAATCCAATGTGTGTGTGGGTGATTTTTGATTATTTATAATTTTACATTTATTAGTCTGGGCCGTCTTTGAAATTGTATGGACTCTGGGCAAATATTTTCTTGGGCCCTCCCAAATCCACTTATTAACTATTTGCAGGCAGTGCGGGTTTAAGGGGCAGCTGCTTTGGGCCCCACATCAATGAATGGGCCAAGGGCAGCTGCCCCTTTTGCCCTGTGTTAAAGACGGCCCTGCATTTAGTAATGGGAACAGTAGAACAATCTAACATAGAAAGCTTCATGTGGTTTCAATAGCATTAGCCATCATAACAGCATTACCTTTTACACCTGCATTTTTTTGACACTTGCACATAGGGGCAGGTGTATGATTAACCAATTCTAAAAAAACAAGTGCCAATGGATAACAATTAAAGAGGTTGTAAACCCACCTCACAAACTTGTACCTATAGGTAAGCCTATATTAAGGCTTACCTATAGGTGCTATAAATATCTCCTAAACTTGCACCGTTTAGGAGATATTTAGAGTGCCTACTGCCGATGACGTCATCGGCGCAGGCGCTCTGAAGGAATGGCCACCCGTGCCGTTCCTTCAGAGCTCAGTGCCGTGAACGGCGGCTCCCGCGCGCATGCGCGGGAGTGATGTAATCGCGCCTCCGGCCAATCAGATGGCCGGAGGACGCAAACCCGGAAGCGGGACGGCCGGACATGTCGCCGTCCTGTCGCTGAGGTGGCGGCACGGCGGGGGCTTCGTTTTAAGGTAAGTACTACATAATGAGCTAGTATGCGATGCATACTAGCTCATTATGCCTTTTTCTTTACAGGGCTTTTTTTTCCTCGTTTTTATTGGGGGAGTTTACTTCCTCTTTAAGTAGTTATAAACATCATCTTTAATGAGTGAAACAGAAATAGTTGTGTAGGAGGTTGAAAACTGGGTAATGTTAGTATGCTATTAGGGTAACTTTTTTGAAAACTGTCGGATCTCACTGGTCACAGGTGTACACGAGGACTATGGGCACAACCATCTCTGGCCTGCTTCAGGCTTCACAAATAACACAAGAGTGTTGTGGTAACTCTGTATAAGTAACGAAAAATTGATTACATGTTAGCATTAATGATAATTTTTAGTTGGTTAAATTAAAACAAAAAATTTGAACAAAAAATATTAATATTAAAAAATATTAAAATTGATCAGATGCTTCAACTGTCCCCATAGAATTGACCAATAACATACATGGTGATCACTCATTTCTCAATCAGCTTTGAACATTGTCAACTGTAAGCCCATGCTCTCTGCCCTTGCTCACCACCTTTTTATTTAAGGCCATGCGCAATACAGGCGAGAGACCCTAGATCAAGCTCACATTCACCTATAGAGGGGCAGAGACAGCAGCTAATCAGACCTCTGGGTGGATTCTGGCAATATTGAAAATATAAAGTCAGGAGATGCTCTTTGATAGAAATCAGTAGGATTGAATTTCTCCCTAAGAGCACAAGTAGTGCAATTCTGTAAACGAAAAGAAGTATGGCCAATAAGTAATATGTACCCACGTTTCTCTTTTGGTGACTAACCTGAAAACGAAAACCTCCAGCGGTGCACTGTCACCACTGCAGGCGCTTCCATCTTTACCCAGTCTTTCTTTCAGGTTCGGTGACTCTGGGCATCTGATTGACCCAGTCGGGCGATGACGTCACTCCCACGCATGTATGCGTAAGTCGCTGTTTGTTGCAAAACTCTGGAGGAATGGCACAGGTATGCCCTTCCTTGACAGTGTGTGAGCCGTTAACGTCACTGGCTGCATCCATAGTAAATATCTCCTAAACGGCGCATGTTTAAGAGATATTTATTGCACCTATAAGTAAGCCTTATTGTAGGCTTACCTATAGGTAAAAGTAATACGTACGATTTAAAATACTACCATTTAAAAAAACAAAAAAAAAATTGGTTTATACTTATCTAGGTGAATGCAGCAGCTATACCTATACTACTTGTTTCCCCCACCTTTTCTAGTACAAGAAAAGAGCAATAAGTGACTGCTTTTCACAGCGTTCGTAGTTCAACAGTGAGCAGAGAGCTGGTGATTGTCAGCCACCGACTCTCTGCTCTGCCTCTCCATCACTCATGGAGCACTGTGCTGTGCAATAGGAGGGATCACTGGGATTATTTTTTCACCAGCTGCCAGTGAAAGCATCTCAGTGGATCCTAACATTGATATCTGTCAAAATTATGGACCCGCTTGGTGACATTTTAGTCTACAAACAGGTCACAGGACTGCAGAAAGAAGTGCACTTCTATGACCCACCAATGCAGTAGTGCCAAAAAAAATTTGGTGCTATCTCTCTTTTACGTGTATTAAACTTTTCCGTTGAAGAAAAAAAATTTGAAATTTTGACTTACATATACAATGATGCAACTTGAAAAGGATAGAATCAGAAATGTTAGGCTAATCAGTCGTCCCAGTTTTGTATAGTCTGAAAAGAATTAAACAAAGATTAAAACATATTGTGCAACACAACAATAGTAAAATGTCAAAAAAAGTATATAAAATTACCCGGAAATAGTTATGAATAAGACTCTGACGAATCCTATTTCCTTGGTCTGAAGAATCCTCAGAGGCAGCCGGGAGTGCCGGTACTTCTGGTGGCAGATCATTATTGATGTGCAAGTCTACATTGTTTGCAAGAGCAATATTGTGTAGAATTGCACATACAATAATGATATCTGACACCAGTTCCGGAGACTGCTGCAAAAACCCGCCAGTTTTTGATAGGCATCGAAATGTGGATTTCCACATTCCGAAAGTCCTCTCAATCACTGAACGGGTGCGGATATGTGCACTATTATATCTAACCTCGGCCGCAGTCTGAGGATTCGACAGAGGTGTCAGCAACCATGGCCTACATCCATATCCTGCGTCTCCTATAAAATAAGCATAAAATGTAGTAATAGTTTATATTTATTCACAAATGCTTTATCAATAAAATACATTTATTGCTAATACTTTTTTAACATTAATTTTAGGACTAATTGTGGGATATATTTTCTATGCATCAAGGTAAAAAACATTCTCTGTGTAACAGCCCCCACCAATACTTACCTGATACCCATGCGTTCCAGCGATGTGTATGAGAGCCTCGCCTATCTGGTGACTCTCCCTCCTCATTGCCTCAGGAGGAGCTATTGGTCAATCACAGCCAGTGAACCAATGTGTAGAGAGGGGGTGGGATTGACCCACAGCGCATGTGCATGGACAGACGGAGCAGCAGCTCAAGAGTGAGCCTACTTGGGAACTCTCCTATGAGGGAGGGGCCAAGAGCGCCAGCAAGGGACCTGAGAAGAGGAGAATCAGGGCTGCTCTGTGCAAAACCATTACACAGAGCAGGAAAGTATACATTTTGTTAATTTTTTTTTTTTTTTTAACAAGAGGACTTCAATAACGCTTTAAATATATATATGCCAGTAATCACCACTGTCTACCGATGTATGCCTCCTATCTTTTGTAATATCTAGTACAATTCTAAAAGGTAAAGGTAAGCCTGTGGATGTGGTGTATCTGGACTTTGCAAAGGCCTTTGACACCGTTCCCCACAAACGCTTACTGTACAAACTAAGGAAGGTAGGTATGGACCATAAGGTGAGTACCTGGATAGAGAACTGGCCCCAGGGGAGAGTACAGAGGGTGGTGATTAATGGGGAGTACTCGGATTGGGCGCGTGTGGAAAGTGGGGTCCCCCAGGGTTCTGTCCTGGGACCAATCCTGTTTAATTTATTCATAAATGATCTAGAGAAGGGGATATCTAGTACAATCTCAGTATTTGCAGATGATACTAAATTAGGCTTGCCAATATCTTCTATGCAGGATGTGGAAACCTTGCAAGCGGACCTGAACAAAATAGCAGGGTGGGCAACTACATGGCAGATGAGCTTTAATGTTGAAAAATGTAAAGTAATGCACTTGGGGGCCAGAAACCGGAAAGCAAGCTACTCACTAGGGGGGGGGGGAACCTCTGGGTGAGTCTAGGATGGAAAAGGACTTGGGGGTACTGGTAGACAACAGGCTTGGCAGTGGCATGCAATGCCAAGCCGCCGCAAGCAAAGCCAACAGAATACTGGGTTGTATAAAAAAGGGGATTCACTCCAGAAATAAAGAGATTATTCTCCCACTCTACAAGACTCTGCTCCGGCCACATCTGGAGTATGCTGTTCAGTTCTGGGCACAGGTCCTCAGGAAGGATGTGCTGGAACTGGAGAAAGTCCAGAGAAGGGCAACAAAAATAATTAGGGGAATGGAGGACATCAGCTATGAGGAAAGACTACAAGCACTGAACCTATTCTCTCTGGAGAAGAGACGATTGAGGGGGGATATGATATCAATGTACAAATACTGTACTGGCGACCCGAGCATAAGGAACAAACTGTTCAGAGTAAGGAGATACAATAAGACACGTGGCCACTCACTAAAACTTGAGGAAAGGCGGTTTAACCTTAAATGCGTATGGGGTTCTTCACTGTAAGAGCAGTAAGGATGTGGAATTCTCTTCCACAAGCAGTCGTATCAGCAGGGAGCATTGATAGTTTCAAAAAACTATTAGATGGACACCTTAAAGACCACAACATACAGGGGTATGCAATGTACGGTTAAAAGCAAACACACACACACATCATAGGTTGAACTGGATGGACTGATGTCTTTTTTCAACCTCACTAACTATGTAACTATGTAATTCTCATCTAACATTTAGGAGTTAGGAACCCAGCATAAGCAGGGGTGACCAACTGAAAAACTCCAGCTATTGTTAAACTACATTTCCCTTGGGTCACTGTAAAAAATAAAAAAGTCAGTTAGAAGCATAATTCTAAGAAGAATAGAAAAGAGCATTGACAGTGGAACAGGTATAATTTTCAACCTAGTTGCTACTCACATTTGTACCATGTTTCCACGAAAATAAGACCTACCCTGAAAATAGGACCTACTGTGATTTTCAGGAAAGGGCTGCAATATAAGCCCTACCCCAAAAATAAGCCCTATTTTAAACTGTTTTAAAAATCCTAGAATCCACTCCATTACTGTTTTTTATTATGTCCAATGTGTGTGTTTCCTTAATATAATTGTGGCAAATACCTTCAGTACAGCAGCACTCAGCCCTCAGCAGACCTCCCGCTGCTCTCCTCCTCTTCTCCCAGCTGTCAGCGGGGGATCTCTGCCCTCTCCAGTGCTCAGAGTAGGAAAGAGAGCTCCGGCGAGTGGCGCTGTAACGATGGTATTTGGCACAATTATAATACAGGAACATACACATTGGACATGATTCAGGGTTCATACACATTTTAACCAATAAAATTCCATGACTTTTCCATGACTTCACGTAAATATTCATGACCTAAAGTTTCATGAAATGTCTATGTATACATGTTAAATAAGAAGAAAATCCATGTCACACCCAGCATATTTTTACTAAAATAAATGACAATCTTTGTAGTGTACCTCTGCAGTTAGGGTTTCGTTTCTGGATACAGCACGACTAAAAATGGTCCCTTGTTTTACAGTGGATGAGATGGAAGCACCACTGCCGCAGCTGGGAGCGGGTGTCACTTCGAGCGCACGGGTGAAAAAGCTGAGAACTCTGATGTAGGGGGGACTCTGACTTCTCCTGTGATCCCCATCCCGACAGCACTCCCACTTTTGACTCCTCTCCAGACCCCCTCAGAGACTGCAGACATGATAAAAGACAAGAGATGGTCAGAGATTATGGACATGATAGAAGAGATGGTTAGAGGCTGTGGACATGGTACAGGAGGTGGTCACAGGCTGCGGACATGGTACAGGAGATGGTTAGAGGCTGCGGACATAATACATGAGGTGGTTAGAGGCTTGCAGGGGGGTTGGAAGGCGCAGGGGAGCGGAGAGCACTGGGGGGCAGGCAGGGAAAACCAGGGGGGATGTAGAGCACAGGGGGAGGGGGGGGAACTGGAGAGCACTGTCTGTGGGGGGGACAGGAAATCACTGAGGGGGAGCCAGGGGGGGGGATCACTGGGGGAGCCAGACTAAGAGCACGGAGGGGGCTAAAAGAGCACTTAGGGGGGCCAGCAAAGGAAGTTGTATAGGAGGGGGATGGGGCAGCTGCATATAGAGGAATTTAACTTTCCATATTCCTAGTGCAGCTTCTGAGAGGAGGAGAAACAACATTCAGTGACATGAGGAATATGAAAGTTCAATTCCTCTCTATTCAGCTGTCCCATCCCATCCCCCTCCTATCCAGCACACGAGACTCCTCACTGACATTCCACAATAGACTCCTCACTGACATTCCTCACTGACATTCCACAATAGACTCCTCACTGACATTCCACAATAGACTCCTCACTGACATTCCTCACTGACATTCCTCACTGACATTCCTGACATTCCACAATAGACTCCTCACTGACATTCCTTCTGCCGCTGCCTTCTTCACACAGATGCGGGCGGCCCGATGGACACCGGCCTGACACCCCCCCCCCCCAGTGCGGAGATGCGGGCGGCCCCGCGCACACCGGCCTGACACCCCCCAGTGCACGCGCCCCCCCCCCTAGCTGGTACGTCCCTGAGAGCGGGACAGTATAGCCACGATTTCTTAGTTTCAGTTTCAGCGGATCAATCTGACGCAGAGTTCCGAGCCTGTCACGGTCTATTCATATTGAAGAGACCAGTGATCAGGCGCTGCGGCAGATTAATCCACCTAAACCCGAAACACAGAAAATAGTCCCACTTACTGTCCCCGCTCCCACAGAATACAGGGGGCCCCGAGACAAAAATAAATAGTTGCACAACACAATTCCATGACTTTTCCAAAACTTAGTAAGTTTTCCCATTTTCCAGGACTTTTCCAGTCCTGGAAAGTGTCATGTCAAAATCCCATGACTTTTCCAGGATTTTCATGACCGTACGAACCCTGAATACTGAAATAGAGTGGAGTCCAGGATTTTACAAACACTTTTATTCAGTTCATACTGGGGATTCCTGACAGGCAGGGAGACACAGGGGGAGAGAAGACAGCAGATTACATAATAAGACCTACCCCGAAAATAAGCCCTACTGTGTTGTTTGGTGCCAAAATTAATATACGACCCAGTCTTATTTTCGGGGAAACACTGTAACATTTTCCCACCTTGTCTCCCTGCTATCACCACCTCTGAGCTGGATAAGGGAGCAAGAAACATATGAGTTTTACTGACAGTACCGGTCGGAGCCGCTGTAGTATCAGAGGTTAGTACAGTGATCTTCCCCACTCAGTTGTTGTGTTCTGACAGGGGGGCGCCCAAACAGCTGGCTTCTGTCAGACAAGGTGCCATACACAAGGAAAAATTGTTGGCTGTTTTTTTGTGTGTACAGGGATTAAGAATATAAAAATCATCTGCACGCCCCATCATACCTTCTCCAATGCACAGTAAAGATAAGCAAAGATAATTACTTTTTCAGTCTCTTTAATAAATATTCTAACTGATAGACATGTATATTTCATTTATTTCTATATAAAATGTACATTTACTTACCCACCAGCCAGCCCTCGGGCATGTTTCCTTGTTCAAAACGATCATAGAGAGCTGACTGCCGCAGGATATGGCTGTCGTGGCAACTTCCGGGAAACCCAGATCTGATACTCCTAATGCGCTGGTGGGAGTCTACCACAACTTGTACATTTAAGGAATGAAAGCATTTTCTATTACGAAACTGCTCCTCCCTATTGTGTGGTGGGATCAGCGCAATATGAGTACAGTCTATGGCTCCCAGGCAATTCGGCATCCCTCCTTGGCGTAAAAATCCAACCTTCACCTCTTGCCATTCTTCCATGGTTGTTAGTGAAATGGATGTACTTCGCCATATGCTTCTTTATGGCTTTCAGAACTGGTTTCAGGAACCTAGAGAGACTGGGACGACATATTCCGATTATCCGAGCACATGATGGTTGGAAATTTCCTGTAGCTAAATAATTTTAAACGGCCAATAGCCTGACCATGGCTGGAATAGCATAATTTCTCCTTGACAGTGGTTCGATGTCATCGGCTATTAGGTGGTACACCTCCATGACCCCCTGGCGGTTCAGCTTAAACATTTCCTCGACGTCGTTTTCAGACAGCTCATCCAAGACTGTACGTCTCCTGAAGACAGGAGGCTGTCTGAGCCTAACATTTCTGACTCTTTCCTGGGCTACATATACAGCTGCCGCTGCAACAGCAGTTATGGCTCTGAGGACTGTATCTTCAACATCCATCTTAAATGTAGTCTGAAATAGATAATTATTTAAATATATTAGATGTGTCTAAATGTTAATATCTATATCTATATATATATATATATATATATATATATATGTGTGTATATATATATATATATATATATATATATATATATATATATATATATATATACACACACACACATATATATATATATATATATATATATATATAATATGTAGGATTGTGTGTGTGTATATAAATATGTGTATTTAGATACACACACACACACACACACACATATATATATATATATATATATATATATATATATATATATAGATAGATAGATAGATTATATATATATATATATATATATATAGAGATATCTATATATATATATATATATATATATATATATATATACATACACACACACAGATATATGTGATTGTATAGTTTTTGAATGTGTTTCTTATCTGCTGTTGATGTATATTTCACTGCAGTAGGGAGTTTTTACTTTCACTTTTGCCACAAGGCCGTTCACAGCAGAGATCTCCTATTTCTTTCTGCTATCTCCACCTCTGAGCTGGAGAAGCAGGAAGAGGAGATCTTCAAAGAGAAGCACAGTGATCAGGTGACATCATGTGTTACTAAACTGGCCGTTTCTATTGCAGTGAATGCAAGCCGTTTGTGTACTGAGATGAGAAGAGAAGACTATGTTCTCCACTACTCTTCTCGGTAATTTAAACCGGCAATGCTCTGAGACAAGCCTTGGTCATCAAGATCTCGGCTTATCTCAGTTTACTAAAAGGACACCTTTGTATTATTCTGGATTTCATTTCCTTTCACAGATTGTGAATCACATGTTATTTATTTTGTTGTGTTCATAACTCACCTATTGTGTAGGATGGTTTGTCCTCCGTTTTTTCACGATATAAATTATATATTGGATATTCAGCAATTTAATAGTTTAGCGCACCTGATACATATTTTGTTCCGTTCATTCTATTTTTCTAAGGTAGCAGCTTTTCTATTTTCCAGCGCACTTTTTTTTACACATCATATCTAGTCCTTCACACACGACAGGCTGATGTGCACTCACTGAATCCCAGAAGCAAAAGAGCCAATAGAAGAGTCGAGCAGATAGGTTTATAGTCTCTCCCATGGTCCTTTGCTTCCCCGTTGCTCACTGGGAGAACAGTCCCCTCAGCAATCAAGCTAACAGTCTGCTATCAATTCAGAACTATATCTCCCACAATCCAATTCTTCTACTACTGTGAGAGGCCGATCTCCTCTGAAGCAGACTTAAAGGGGCACACAGACAACTCCAGCAATAACGATAAGTAAATATATATATATATATAGATATATCTTAGTAGTCCGATCCCCGCTACATACACACTACACTTCTCCCACTGCTCTCAATCGTAGCCAGTGAGAATGCAGCAGGGGTTAGGGCCAAACAGAAAAACAGCATGATCGATTATTTTTATATTTAATTTATTTAACAGCACAAGTGTATTTATAGGAGTATGTTTATGGGTATAAGGATTTTTTGATATATGTTCATTGCTATTTCTTTTTTTTTTTTTTTAAACATGGCATGTATTAATTTATTATGTAGGTGAGATGGGTACCTTTTCTTCTTTGAGGACAGAAAGAACCATCAAAGGCTTTGCGTCGATGCCAAGAATGTCCCGTGTTCCTGTAACACCTCCCTACCAACAACTTTTGGAAGAAAAAATCAATAATTTAAGTAAGAGACCGAACCATTCTTTTGCTAGTGGCCAAAAAAGATCTCAAGTCATTCCATTTTTTTCTCCTCCATCCTCCTGCGACCTTACTCCTTTCTGTCATCTCCTACCAAAGTCTTCTCTTTACATGTTACCCTGCCTGCTGTCCCTCTTTTTACCATTTTGCCTCTTTTTTTCAGTCTCCATCATTTGTCTATTTTCTTCTTGATTGAATTAATATGCATTTATAAAAACCTTTAATTGTATCCCCCCCCCCACCTTAATGCATCACTGGGAGCTGTGTATTGGAGTGTCCCTGCTGAACCAGCCAAATTTAAAGCCATCCATGGCCAGCTATAGGCTGGCCATAACTTATGCAATTTTTTTCCTTCAACCATGGATTGTAGGAAAAAAATTGTATAACATATGGCCACCCTCTCAAGCTGGCAATAAATGGATCAAATTTTGGCCTGTGCAGCAGAGACCAATCGAGATTGAATTCATTCAAATCACTTTGGCTGCGCTAGTGTATTCTGACCATGCAAGGTTTCCCCCACCATCAGAATTCAATGATCACTGCCGTGACCATAGGAAAAAAAAAATCCGACAGGCTGGTTGTACCAAAGTTGATCGATGACTGGCTGTACTGAAATTAAGCGATCGATCGACTTTAGTACAACCAGCTTAGTTGCAATAGTCTGTGGGCAGTTTAAGCATATACATTTCTCCCCAGCTGTTCAGATGTTCCACTGGAATGGAATGATACCCCACCCCCTAACCATGCATCTGTTTAGAGCAAAAAGTCACTTCACACCAAAAATACACTGCACAGATGTAAACGAGCCCTTGCCAAATAATTAAATATAATTTCCCATGTCATCCTCCAGGACGGTCACATGAGAGATGGCTCCTCCTCCTACAGAAAACACAAGCACAGTTAGGTTTAAAAGGCCGCCCATCAGGCTGCCCCTCAGTTTCTTGTGTTTCCTGTCCTGCTTACACAAGCATGGTCTTCTTTTTCATCCCCTGTTTGTTATTTTCCTTCCCCTGTCCTGGGCAGGAGTCCCGGGACACCTCCTCCCTCCACCTGCACACAGCCGATGAGGTCATCAGGCGTGCAGGTACCAGTATCGGGGGAGGGAGGAGGACTTCCCTGGGGGGGGGTGAGGTGCTCAGGAGGTCCCCCCTCTTTTCTCAACAGAACAAGCGCTGGCTACTCCTAACTATTAGGGGTTAGCTGGTCACATGATGTTGGGGGGCATCCAGCAGCCCTGTTAGCTTACCTCACTCCTACAAGGCCGAGGGGAAGCTGACCACGGAGGGACCCTTGCGGCCAGCCGGAGGCCGTTCTGAGACGCACGCCATCCCCCTCCAAAAGGTCCAAACACGCGGGGCTCCAGGGTGAGTTCCTGAACGTGTGTGCAGCAGCCAGTGTCGCCGCTGGCGCGGCGGAAGTGACGTCACCAAGATGGTGCCGCCATCGGAAGTAGGGTGGCAACCATCTTGGAAGTGGGCAAATGCCATAAAATCAAAAACAGCTGATTTCTGGCAGGAATTTTAAACATATAAGGCGCCCCAGCTCATTTTTAAGTGGGCTCTTCTTGGCTACAGACGGCTGCTGCATCTACCTTCCCTCCAAGCGGTCCTTATGGCGGAGGACCTGACCCCTATACCAGAGGCTGCTGATCTCGGCCCCAGCCCAACTATGGTAAGTGGAGGGAAGAAGAAGAGGGGGGGTACGCCCTGCCAACCCCCCCCCCCCCCCGCCACACCCCCCGCCGGAAAAAAAAAAGGTAGGGGGGGGGTAAAAGGGGGGTAGATCTTGCATTTCCCCTTTGTCCTTTTTAAGGGGGGGGGGTGCATTGGGGCAGGACTGTGACCTCCCCAGTACTGACAGAATTGTTCCTTGTCTCTTTTTTTCTCTCTGCTCATAGCCCAAGTCTGCAGAGGTAACCGATCCTTCGGTCAAATCAAAAAAGAAGTACTGTCGCACCTGTGGGACAAAAATGCCGACTGATTCGGACAAATTACTATGCCACAAATGCATCAAAAAGATTCTGAACAAAGAATCCAAACCTCTAAGTAAAGACTTCCTGGAGTTCAAAAAGGAGGTCACATCCACGCTGAAGTCGCTACAAACTTCCATCGCGGAGATGAAAAACGCAGATCAACCTTCCACATCTACCGCAGGCGGACACCGCACGAAGATAATTAAGCATCAAGCAGTCGCCAAACTACGGGAAGACTCTTCAGATTCAGAGTCCCAGGACGAGGAAGGGGAGGTCCTCTTCGGGGACAGTTCAGATTCAGAGGACCGGGAAAGGGAGGTACCGGAGAAAGTAACTAAACATTTATTCCCAACAGATGAAACAGAAGAGCGACTGAAGGCGATCTACGTTACAGAGGATCTGCAAGAGGACGAAGCGCCAAAATCAGTAAGAGACTGGCTGTACAGAGGTCTACAGGTACCCAAAACCCGAACCTTCCCGGTCCATCAATCCCTGAAGGGAATCATTAATAAAGAATGGAAATGCCCAGAGAACAAGTTCTTTTTTCCAAAGGCAATGAAGAAGAGGTTTCCCTTTGAGGAATCAGCCAAATGCCCCAAGCTAGACGCATCACTAGCCAAAGTGTCGAAGAAATCAGACCTATCTTTTGAGGACATGGGGCAACTAAAGGACCCAATGGACAAAAAGATAGATGTGATGCTCAGGAGAGCGTACGAGGCAGGAGCAGCATCATTCCAGCCAAACACCTGCGTGGCCAGGAACGTATCATTCTGGTTAGAACAACTAAGAGGACAGTTGGAGAAGGTTCCAGGCACTGAAGAGGCGCAGGATTCCCTCCTCCTGATTGAAAAAGGGGTCGCTTACATGGCAGATGCGGCCGCAGAAGCGGTACGGATATCAGCCCGAACCACTAGCCTAATAAACTCGGCCAGAAGAGCCCTATGGCTCAAAACATGGGAGGGGGATTACGCTTCCAGGAACAAGCTTTGTAGCATTCCCTTCGACGGAAAACTCCTATTCGGCCCGGAATTGGATAAAGTCCTAGAGAGATCAGCGGACAAATCCAAGGGGTTCCCTTCCAAAAGGAAGGAAAAACAAAGGACATTTTTTCGTCGCCCAAGGGGAGACACCCAATTCAAAGGGGAGAAACCAAACACCCAAAGGAAGTGGGTGTTCAACAAGAACAAGGGCAGACCAAATGCCCTTTTCTCCAATGCTAGCAGCAATATCAGTAAACCCCAGTGATGCCAGATGGCCTGTGGGGGGGAAAGCTGCGGTTCTTTGTCCCACAATGGGAGAAGTTTTGTCCAAACCCTTTCATACTACAGATCATCAGAGAGGGTTACAAAATAGAATTTACAGCAAGTCCTCCTCACAAATTCCGGACAACATCCCTACCGCGAGCATCTCCGGCAAAGGAAGCCTGGGGAGCATCTATCTTGAACCTCCTACAAGAAAAGGTGATAAAAGGAGATACCTTTTTCGCATCATCTGTCAGGTTTCTTCTCCCGAGTCTTTCTCAGACTGAAACCATCGGGCAAACACCGCCTTATTTTAAACCTCAAAGACCTCAACCATCTGGTGAGATACAGGAAGTTCAAGATGGAATCCATCTTCTCGGTGAGAACTCTGCTCCCGGAAGGAGCATTTATGGTGACTTTGGACCTACAAGATGCGTATCTACACGTACCAATTCACCCAAGGCATCAAAAATTCCTAAGGTTTGCTACCTGCGCAGGGTCACAGATACGCCTGTTCCAATTTCAGGCGCTCCCCTTTGGAATCACCTCAGCCCCCAGAATGTTCACCAAGATCATGGCGGAGGTAGTCCAGGATCTCCGGGTAAGAGGGGTTCGAATAATTCCCTACCTGGACGATTTTCTGATTTACGGCCAATCAAAGTCGGAGGTATTAAAGAATCTTCAGTGGGGTGGGTGATCAACACCCAGAAATCCAACAAAATCCCCTCACAGGAGATAGTATTCCTGGGATACCAGGTAAATACAGTGTCACAAAGAATCCTGCTCCCAGAGAGCAAGATAACGAAACTCAGGGAGGCTGTGAGGCGCCTAATAGAACTACACAGAATCTCAAGAAGGGATACCATGGTGGTCCTGGGCCTCATGTAGGCCTCTCCAGGGTCATCTTCTGAGCCACTGGGATGGACTAATCTCAATCCCATCAGCCATAAATAAATCGCTGACTTGGTGGCTAAGAGAAGACTCCCTTTCCCAGGGAAGACTCTGGATGCCCACCATCCAAGTCAGAATAACAACGGATGCGAGCCTCTTCGGCTGGGGGGCACACATAGGACACCAAGTAAGGCAAGGCACTTGGTGCCAATCTGGGGAGGAGATATCCTCGAACATGAGAGAACTAGCGGCCGTCAGAGAGGCCCTGAAAGGGTTTCAGGGAGAAACAATAGGAAAACACGTCCAGGTCCTGTCGAACAACATCGCAACGGTTTCCTACATCAACCACCAGGGTGGCACGCGCTCAAAACACTTGATGAGGACAGCCCACGACATTCTGGCAGGTGCAGAAGCAAACTTACTATCCCTCTCGGCGGTACATATAAAAGGGTCAACAAACGTGCAGGCGGACCTCCTGAGCCGGAAGAGTCTGGACCCAGCAGAACGGGAACTGAATCATCAAATCTTCAATACGCTGGTACAGAAGTGGGGGACCCCGGAAGTAGACCTTTTTGCCACTGAAAGCAACAAAAAAGCGGTAAAATTCTTCTCGCTACACAAACAAAGTAACGCACTGGGCATAGACGCCCTGGGGTTCCCCTGGAGGTTCAATTTGGCATATGCTTTTCCACCAATCCAATTGATCCCCAGAACGATCAGGAAAATCCGCCTGGAAAGGGCAAGGGTGATTCTAATAGCACCTTTTTGGCCAAAACGGGCATGGTTCACCCCACTACAGAAAATGGCGGAAGAAGATCCCCGGATCCTGCCGGCTCGGAGCGACCTTCTGGCACAAGGGGGGGCACATCACCCTCACAGCCAAACGCTAAAGTTAGCAGCCTGGATCCTGAACGGAACATTCTTCTGAACAAAGGACTGTCCACCAGGGTCACGGAGGTCCTGCTCCAAAGCAGGAAACCTGTGACCAGGAAAATTTATAACAAAGTATGGAAAATATACAGATCAAAAATGTAACCCAATAACAGGAACCTGAGTGACATCAGCACTGTGTTGGATTTCTTTCTAGAGGGCGTTGACAAAGGTCTTGCAGTAAGCACACTCAAAGTGCAGGCAGCAGCTCTGTCAATTTTCTTGGAAAGACCCATAGGCGAAGATCCTCTGATGAAGCGGTTCTTCAGATCTATTGAAAGATCCCGGCCCAGCAAAAACCTCAGCATGGCCCCCTGGGATCTAGCACTGGTATTACAGGCGCTCACCATAGCCCCGTTTGAGCCTATAATGGACTGTAATTTGAAGAACCTTACCTTGAAAACGACCTTTCTGGTAGCAATCACCTCCACTAGGAGGGTGAGTGATCTACAGGCCCTTTCCATCAAGGAACCCTTTTTGACGATCTGATCTTTCCAAACAAGGTAATCCTCGGGATAGACCCTCTCTTCCTTCCAAAGGTGTCCTCAGGATTTCATCGTTCTCAAGAAGTGATTCTTCCTTCATTTTGCCAAAACCCAACCTCCCCGAGGGAAGAAGCTTTTGCCATGCTGGATGTCAGGGGGTGCATTCTACATTACCTAGAAGTCACCAAAGAGGTCAGGAAGTCATCCAGCTTATTCATTCATTTCGGAGGCACTCAGAGGGGTAAAGCTGCCTCAAAGTTCTCCACAGCCAGATGGATCAGAATGACCATCGTTGCAGCCTACACCACTCAAAACCAGAGTTTACCGGCAGGCATCAAGGCTCACTCCACTCGAGCCATATACTCATCTTGGGCAGAAAAGGCTGGGGCCTCAGCAGATCAAATCTGCAAAGCAGCCACCTGGGCCAGCGATTTGACGTTCACCAAACACTACAGGGTCGATCTGGTCTCCGCCCAGGATCTATCCTTTGGTCGCAAAGTTCTCCAGGTAGTAGTCCCACCCTAGTTACGCATTGTTGGGGTCTCACGTGACCGTCCTGGAGGATGACTTGGGAAAGTCTGAGTTATTACCTGATAACTCCCTTTCCAGGAATCCTCCAGGACGATGGACCCCCGCCCTATTGGTTGGTCATCTGTCTATAGCATGTTGGGCTATTCGCCTAAGCTGTCCAGTTCATCTTTTAACAACTGAGGGGCAGCCTTTTAAACCTAACTGTGCTTGTGTTTCCTGTAGGAGGAGGAGCCATGTGACCGTCCTGGAGGATTTCTGGAAAGGGAGTTATCAGGTAATACTTCAGACTTTTACTTGATTAATTCATTCACTGATTGATTCATGTAATTTCCCCCCTAGATGTACCAGAATTCCATTGGTATGCAAGTTTTGCTCCAAACTGCAGGATGTCCTCTTGGTCCATCTCCAGCAAATGTACAGGAAAAATGCTGGTAAAGGCAAGATCAAGAGGCTTGTGGAGGAGGCACGGTCCAACATGCAGCAACTGGTTAGGAACCTCAGCATTGTTCAGTATGCTTATCACACTTTCTCGAGTTCATGGGAAGTGTCATACTTCAACCTGCAGGAAGACATCAGTAAGTGTTCTACATTTAAAAGGTCATAACATTTTTTTCAAACCTGTGACCCTATAATGGCATAAAAAGTAAAAAGCTTCTTTACCTCTATTCTAGATCTCAAATTCCAGTGGAAGAAGTCAATGAAGATACCACAGGAGAAAGTTTTTTTTTTTTTTTTTTTTTTAATACATTTTACTGTGCTTTTTATGTGCTTGCTCATTTTTATCAGTTGCACAGAATTTGGGATCCCGGTTACCAACAGTGGAGATAGCTCCCAACTAGAGGGATACTACAGGCACTATAGGTCCTAGTGGCCTGAGTGCATTTGGTGAGTGGCCATTTTTGCACTAGGTGGTGGAACAAACAACACAGAGCACAGAGTCTTATCAATAGGAGCACTTATCACTTGGGAAGAGTCGTTTGGGTGGGACTTTTGAACTAACCATCATTTGCTGGATTTCAAATATTTATTTACAGAGACATACACGCACAAAAAAAAAAGTCAGTACTAGTTTGTGTATGCAGCATTTTTTTGCACTTTATTTTGAGAATACTTGTATTTAAATGCACTTTATATTTGAAACATCTAAACACTAATTATTTTGAGAAAATGTATATATAAATGCACTGTATATTTTAAATTATGCAAGCACCAATATTTGCACTAGCACTTTATATTTAACAGTTTGTATATTTTGGTTGTGTGAAATCTAGTAGTAGCGCCTCATTTAGCATCCAAAATCATCATTTAAGTATAGCACTTAAATTGAAGGCTGCTCTACACAGGTTATACCGAGCACATACAGAGGAAAGGTGCCATTTTCTTGATAAATACTGTGCTATTTTTAAGGAACACTTTCCCCCAAAAAAAGTGTCAACCCCCCAAAAATAAAGGCAGTTTTGATTATTCATATTAAATTTATAAAATAGAACGATCATATCTATATTGCATAACTATAGAAACACTGTTATAAAGTGCTCAGTGCTTATGGTGATATTCCTCGGGAAATATATATAAATAAATATGACTAGACAATTCATGAACCAATATATCAAATATGTGCAAATACGCAAATACACAATCCTATCCTTCCCTGGAACCCGGAAGTGACGTGTCGGACGTGACAGAGCTCTCATAGCGTTTGTACATTTGTTTGGATGCTGGAAACAAGAATCGTCACTGTAAGTTTGCTACTATATTGCGTAAAATAAACGTTTATAAAACTGCACCATGATGGCCCTATCTTCCTAATGAGCCCCTGAGGAGGAGGTATAGATTAAGGAGACTGTACCCCAAGGAAATTAGCGAAAGGAGCCCCAAGTGATTATAAGAGACCGGAAATACACATAGGACCCCCTTGGAAGGACCTGATGCTAAAAAGACACCACGCTGGACTAAAGGAGAATAAGGAACCATCACCCTTCCTGATACATAATACAGGCGTATTATCCTCATAATTGAGGTGAGAATTTAGTACACCTAGAAGTGGCACAAGGTGGAGGAAAAAGTCACACCATTTATTCACCGTTACTCAGAATACAGCTGTTATATATCAAGAAACTCGAAATAGTGATTTTGATTGGTCACAAGCACTGTGTGGACTGGATTTTCTAGGATTGTGTATTTGCACATATTTGATATATTGGTTCATGAATTGTCTAGCCATATTTATTTATATATTTTCACGAGAATATCACCATAAGCACTGAGAACTTTATAATAGCACCTATAAGGAATATGTTTTTATGTTACACAATCATTCAGAAATAGGATATGGTCATTTGTTCATCTATATTCTTTTTGATACATGGTTTATGATTTATCTAGCAGATTTTATATTTTAATTTATCTACACCTATAAGCACGAAGCACTTTGAAAATAACACCAAATTATATAAAAAGGATACATAACACATATCTTTAATATCATTTACTTTATATCACACACAAGCATTTTAATATGTTTTTTATTCTCACCTTGAAGCGCACTACAACCCCCATTTTTTTATATTATTCAAAGTGTTTTATAGCATCAGTATTCGTAGTGCAGCATTAAGGTAACAGGCAGTATCCAAGATAGCGCAGGAACCATACCCCATATATACGTCTCTATAGAAACACTGTACTGATATTTTAAAATTGATCCATTTAAATTATTGGCAAACAGGCAAATAAATGTAGAGTTGTTTCAGGGCAAAGCGGAATCAAATATTGATATAGAACAGACATTTAATCATCTTAGATATAATATGGAGAAACAAATCAGAGCACGGTGGGATGTAATAACATTAAAGCAATAATACATCAAGGAGGGAAAAACACCCAGGAGATTACGATGGGACATAAATCCTAATGACGGATTGGCTGATCCTCACTTGATGAGAGAATGGTTCAGCTTTTTTAATAACAGCGAGAAAAAACTAATGGAAATTATAAAGAATAGAAGGAAAATTAAACTAAAGAACATTGATAGTAAGATTAGTGGATTAAGAGAAAAAATTGAGCCTTTTGTGGAAACATCATTATATAAAGGAAAAAAATATAAAATTTAGAAGAACACATTACAAAATACGACAATACCATCAAAAATAAAAAGCTGAAGAAATACCAAAGAGACAATAAAGACTACCAAGAAGGTAAAGTGTACAAATGGCAAGAATATTCAAATAATCCAGAATCTAGAGAATCATCACCAGATAGGGATCTAATACCACAGGATATAAGAGAACACGCAGTGGGTAACAGCAATCCTTATAAATACCATGAGGGTAGCACTCGGAAAAAGGTGAACCATAATAGAGAACAAAATACCCCACCAAACAAAAGTCAGAGAGAAAACAAAAATAAACCCCCCAACAAGATATAGACCAAAGATATACCGTCCGTACATATAACAGATATTCACCTATTAGAGAAAGATTTCCATATAATCAAAACAGAGAACAACAAAGAGAATACAGAGGAGGATATAGGGGTAATAACCATCACACACAAAATCATCGACCATATCAATATGAAAACTATAGACATTCCCCGTACCCTACACAACAGGGTAATTTTAGAGGGAGGGGAAGAGGAAACTATTGAGGATATAGAAACCCTAGACCCTATTATCCTTCAAGGGGAAAGACACTATTCCACTCACCACCAGGGGGAATGGAGAGGATAGAAAGAAACCTACAAACCGCCCCAATATGCAGAGAACAGATCACCTCACTACGTGGAAAACAGATACGCAAGAGAAGAAAAAGAGGATGCAGCGGAAGCAGGACGCAAAAGAAAAAGGGAAGGGTAGACACAGGTATATTTAATTTGGCTGAGGCCAAAGAATCTTAAATGAAGGACTCAAATATGCCCCTGCCAAATTTCTAGATAAGTTTGAAGCATTTGTTGATATAGAAAAGTTTGTCAGAAAACTTCATATTAAAAAACACTTTGCAAAAAAAAAAAAAACATTATGCCGTCGGGCCAAACACAAACAGAATTCATTCCTAGTGGATTGAAAAACAAATCAATTTTTAATCCCAAACCTACAAACCATCAACACATAGAGATCTTTAAGAATATGGTTCAAAGGGAGGTCAAAGAATTAAAAGTCCAAAAACAGACACACAAAAGTATGGAAAACGATAAGGGCTCTTTCACACGGGCGTTCCGTTATGTCCGTTTTTCATCCCTTCCGATTGCGGATGAAAAACGGACATAATGCAAGTCAATGGGATTGCGGATGTCAGCGGATGTACATCCGTTTAGCGTTCGTTCCGTTCATGTCCTTTTTTTGGACGGAAGAGAACCCTATTTTTCCTCCGTAAAAAAAAAAAAACGTAACGGACGCAAAACGGATGTTTTTTTTTTTTTTTTAAGAATAAAATACAGTATTAATATCTAAACTTTAGAGGTAGTGGTCTAGTGGTCTAGGAAGTGACATCAACACCAGTTACCACACCCCAAGTACATTTGTAAAACAACCTGCAGTCATGGCCCGTGATGTGTCCCACGAAAGGCTCATACAACGTGTGCATGCCAGGCCTGGCATATGGGACAAGCATTGCACGGAATACAGCGATCGCATTACTAAGTCAAGGCTGTGGGAGGAAATTTTCCATGAGCTGACCCCTAACTGGTCTATATTGAGTGATAGGCAACGTTGCATACATGGCAAGTGTAGCTTTTGGGGGGATGAGAGGGTGGGGTTGTCATGCTGAGACTTGTGGTCCACCTAATTGTGATATATGGGTGGACTACAAGTCTCAGCATGCTAAAAGAGACAGATAGGTGAAATGTAAAGTTATATTACCTTATCTTTCACTGTTAGCATGCTGAGACTTGTGGTCCACCTAATTGTGACATATGGGTGGACTACAAGTCTCAGCATGCTGAAAGAGACAGATAGGTGAAATGTAAAGTTATATTACCTTATCTTTCACTGTTAGCATGCTAAGACTTGTAGTTCACCTTTCATTCATATCTGTCATGTTATTAAGTTCATATTATCCATTTTTCATAGGCCGAAAAATCATCACGAGGTGGAGGTCACACAGGGACCGCTACAGGAGGGAACTTAATGATGAGGCTGAGGAGAGCAGAAGTGGGGCAGGAGTCAGCCAGAAGAAGAGAAGTCCGTTCTTTGAGATGCTTTCCTTCCTACGTAATGTAACGGACTTAAGATCGTGAGTACTAAGCTGTCATTCTACGTAAAATTTAATCAATTTGAAAAGTAGGACAAATCATTTATCAATGTATTGTATAACAGCACCAGCTCCAACATTACAGAAACTAAAGAGGAGGGGGAAGACGTCACCGAAGCAGAGGGTGACACAAGTGACCACGAATCGCAACCTCAAATGTCTGCACAAGTGTCCCCACAACATGTCCAAGTCCGCACTCAAGCAAGACAACATGTGCCCGTAAGTGAATTTTACCAAACCAAAAGCCCCATTGTAAAAATTTAGTAAAGACAAATGTTCTAACAAATTTCCCTACTGTACAGGTTCCCAGAGCTTATACAGCTAGAGGGTCCCAGCGAAGAGGTGCGGCACCAACTCAGATGGACACTGCCATGATTGGGTTCATGGAGGATATGAGGGCAATGCGTAGGGCTGAAGCCATGGACCCCTTCAATGACCCAAATAATTATGATGCATCATTTCTTCGCAGCCTTTACCACCATTTGGTACAGACCCCGAGTAACAGAAAAATGGAGGTCCAAATGCAAATTTCAATGTTACTATATCATGTGTAAGAGCTGCAATGGCAAGGGAACCCATACCAGAGTACAACCTGCAGCAAAGGCCGTTCCAGCATCCAATGATGCCGGGTACATCATCTGGCCATTATGGCTATCAACAATCCTACCCCCCTAACAACCCAATGCAGCCATATCATAGGATGCCAACCCATACCCTCCCACCATGTGGACCACCGTCTCATGCACCACCACCATTCACCCAGTCAAACCCCTCCAGCAGCCAGCAAACCTCCAGCTCACAGGACTCCTTCATGTCCCAGGCCCAAACGTCTTCATCATCATCCACGCAGTTCGGGAATGCTCCAAGTCCCTATTACCATGACCTATAATGTTGCGTTTTTTGGATAAAAAACTTTGGAGTTTGAATGTTATTGTTTTCATGTTAAAACCACAAAAAGTCAGAAATTGTTGTTATGTTTGATGCTGTTTTAATAAAAAAAATTACTGACAAAAAATTTGTTTTTATTCTTTTATTGAACAAAAGGAAAATATTATTTTATTGAACAAAAGGATAAGCGCAGTTACAATCTTGACACTGATTACATGTGGGCATACAGCCATGGAACCTCTCCTTCAGGGCACATGAAATAATCAGCAAATTTATCTCATAGAGCAAGAGCAGAGTGGTTCAGTCGCAGTCCACTATATTGCACAGAGGGCAAATGTGTTTCATCTTCATCATCCATGCTGAAGCCTTCTTTATCACGTACAATATTGTGCAGCACACAGCATGCTTTGATCACTTCTTCTGCATTCTCCACTTTAAGTTGAATGGCACTATGGAAAATGTGCCACTTGTTTGTTAAGATTCCAAATGTGCACTCAACAAACCTCCTTGCTCTACTAAGTCTGTAGTTAAAAATCCTTTTTTGGCTTGTTAGATTATGTTTGGCGTATGGCCTTAAAAGATGACGTGAGAGGGCAAATGCTTCATCAGCCACTAAGACGTGAGGCATATCCGGTCCAGATGTTCCTGGCAGTGGCTTGTCAGCAGGTAGGTTCAGACGTCCATCTAACAGCCTTCTACCCATTGCGGATGTCCTGAACACTCGGGAGTCAGCAGCGAAGCGTAATTGTTCATGGAGGGAGGACTTCTTACAAGAGGCTTCCATTTTGAAGGATAGATTTCGAGAAAAGGGCTATGATGAATCCCTCTTGACTCAGGCCATGTTTAAGGCTGATTCTAGGCCTAGGGAGGATCTCCTACAGCCGAAAAAGAGAGATTCACCACAATCTTTTGACTTCGCCTTTTTTTCCACATATTCAACCCAACACTTCTCTGTAAAAAACATCTTACGCCGTCACTGGCACATCTTAAAAAATGACGGGGTGTTGGGTCCTCTTTTACCTCCACAGCCTCAGGTTATTTATCGGGGTGTTCCCCCCTTGAGGTTACAGATAGCTCCTAATATCAGGGACCCCCCTAAAAAAGTCTCATTCTTTCAGCAGATGGGAGGATTTCATAGATGTAGGAGGTGTGCTATCTGCAAATTAAATGTGGAAAAGAGGAGGCGGGTAGACACCTTTAGATCCAAGACCACGGGTCAAGATTTCACCATTAAGACATTCATATCATGCACTACAAGATATGTGGTTTATTTGGTGAGGTGTCCATGCGGCCTTGACTATGTTGGCCGCACCATCCGGGAGCTTCATGTGAGGCTCAAGGAGCATGTGGCCAACATAGTCAAGGGCTTCCCTAAGCATAGTCTCTCGAGGCACTATGCTGAGTGTCATGATAAAGATCCCAGTGGAACCCTATTTTTGGGTATAGACAGATTTTCGGGCCACTGGAGGCGAAGCAACATGACAAGGGGGGTCTCAAAGCTTGAGACTAATTGGATTTATAGGCTCAGATCTTATACCCCCTTAGGCCTTAATATAGAATGGGATCTGAATGCCCATATTAATAATTCTTAGTTTCTATCCTTTAGTGCAATTTGTGACATTATTTTGGTGCTGATATATTTTTTATCTCTTATGTTTTGTTATATGCCTTTTAATATTGTCATTCATTTGTTGTATTTTTACATGTTCTTCATGTTTTTTATGTTTTTTATCGTAATCAGATGTCCAGTTTTCATTGTGAGATTATTGTAACTCCTCAGCTTTTTTGGGCGCTCCTGATGTTTGCACCGGCAGGTGGCGCTGTCTCCTCGGGCTGCGCTTTCAAATTTTTGGTGGATATGTTTATCCTTGATTATTTTATCGATTGCCCCGTTTTTGATATTCTTTAGTTCGGGGTATCTGGAAGGTGGAGAACAATGTTAGTTATGTCAGCATTGGGGAGGATTTTTAGATTAATTTCATCATCCTCTTACTATGTTTCTCTGCTTCCTTCCTTCCGGTCCGGGTGGTTCCGGACCGTGGAGCGCATATCCGACTTCCGGTTATTGCGCACTTCCGGTGGGCTGTCTTTCCTCCGTCGCTTCAAAAGGCACCAGCGTACACCCCTTGACGACGACTTTTCATGTCGAAACGTGCGTCGGGTGGCGTGCTAGGCGACGCGTGCCGCAGCTAGGAGGAGACAGAGCGGCCATTGACCGAGTGCCTGACAATAGGAATGCCCAAGAACCAGCGGGGAGACTCTTGTTATGAATGCGAGGAATACTTCTGGACTCTGTAAGTGGCTTATTTTAGTGGGAATAAACTTTCTTGAAGCAGTCTGCGCTATGTGATGTTCTTTCTTTTCTTTCATCAACACACACTATCTCTGAGCCTGTGAACTGGACATTTGAGTGGGAAGCCTCTGATCCTTCATATATGTGCATTTTATCTCTGTTATGGGGATCAACAACATCTGGTAAGGAGTGGTGGTGTTTTGAGTGCTTTTCTGGTGGTGGTTCTACTCTGGATTTGCCTCTTCAAAAGTGGAGATGCATCATTATGGACTGCTTCCCCATTTATGAAATATTTTTCAGGGTTTAGCGCCACATTTAGTGTTTTATGTGTTTTAAATCTGCAATTTTCCAGGTTTTGTGTGGCTGCTTTACCCTTGTGATTTGTGACCAATCATATTGCTCTTACACACGCTTATATGCTTCCTGTAGCGCGGCAACATTGTGTTTTTATGTCTGTTTTAGAATTTTAAAGGTGCTGCAGCTGCCTCAGATGATTTAGGGGGATTGTTTTTAAGGCTGAAAAACCTGATGACGACTGAGCTCCATGCCAGATGGGATGTGGCTTTTTTCGAAAAGTACATTGCAGACGGCATGGTGCCCAGGAGCCTCAGGTGGGAAGTGTTTCCCCAAAGTGATGTGGTGGATTTGAGTGAGTGGTCCCTGTTCTTTAATAAGGCAGGGTTGAGTCTTCTCAATTTCATGGTCTCTAAGAAGAGGCTTAAAATGATAAAATTGGATGAAGACATTAATGTAATTAAGGAGAAACTTGCCTCCTATAAAGATAAGGACGAATACAAAATTAAGTCTGAGGCACTTAAAAGGCATTTAGAGAAGGAGAATGCCGATCAGAGGGTGAAAAAGCGTAAAAAGTATGCCAGGGATTTGGGTGATTATAACTCACAGCAAATCTTCAAATGGCAATCTATTAAAACCGCTTTGGCACCCATGGGTGACTTAGACAATGATATGGAGGTATCTACTATCCCCAATCCCATTGTTGCTGGCCCTCCAAGGGTGGATAGGAATCGTCCCTTTTCTCCTCTTCCCCAGCCGTCCCAATGGAACCATCAGGGCAGAGGGAGAGGTAGGGGAAGGGGTAGAGGTAGGGGTAGAGGTCGCTCCTCTTACCCCCAAAATACCCCCAGGAATGTGCCTGTTATGAACAGGTTTGCCCCCTTAGCCAATGAGATCAGGGAGCCTGAACGTTACATGACCACTCACCCCCAGGGTGGGGGGGTACCCCCGAACCGACAGGGAGGTTGGTCAGGTAACTCAGATGTACACTCCTTACAACAACAAGATCAATGCTCTAGAGGAGGGGATAGACAATACCAGAATGTACCCTATGATACCCCTAACCAGCGTTTTTTTCCTGGGGTCACTCCCAAGGCAAAAAGACGAAAAAACATAAAAAAAGGGGGACAAGAGGGGGGAGGAGACTCCGCCAGAAAAAAGAGGCGTCTCTAAAAGACGGAGGTCTCTTTAATCTCAGCTCTGCCCCGATTTCCAACGACGAGAAGTGTGTTCTCAATAGGGGTCTGAAATATGCACCCCCAAAACAGTTGGATAAATTTGGTACATTTATCGACCTCCAAAAATACGTGAGAAAGGTCAATATAAAGAGGTATTATGCTACTAACCCTATAAAATCTAAGTTTGAGTACAATATGGGTATCAAAAGTACCAATTTTTCTAACGCCTCAACGTTTAATTCCCCTGGCCCAGTTGCACCTGCTGTGGCGGTTTTCAGAGATCTGGTCGCCAAGGATATCGACCAGCTTCAATTGAATAAATGCGGGATGGATTCTGCCTTTAATAGAGGTTTGAAGTCTCTTAAAGAGCGGAAGGACATTGTTGTAAGGCCTGCGGATAAGGGCGGCGGGATTGTTATTATGAACACCGCCGCCTATGACGCAGAAATGCTCAGACTCTTATCAGATAGGGAGACGTATTTGCCTCTGAGGGGGGATCCCACACTCAAGTACAAGGAGGAGCTGGTTAACTTAGTGAGGGAGGGTTTTGATAGAAAACTCCTTACTAAGAAAGAAAAGGCATTTTTGGTGCCCTCCGCTCCAAGGGTGCCTGTTATGTATTTTTTGCCCAAAATACATAAGGATCCGATTTGCCCACCCGGGAGGCCTATAGTTAGTGGTATAGATTCCGTCACTTCCCGGGTGGGCAAATATATTGATCATTTTTTGCAACCTGTAGTGGTCAAGATGCCCTCATACCTACGAGACTCTATGCAGATGATCAATGAGCTCAGTAACATCCCCTGGCAAGAGAATTATATATTGGTTACAGCTGACGTTGCGTCACTATATACCATAATAATCGCACCAACATGGTAGAGAGGCAGTGTCTTATTATTTGGGGCTTGAGAACCTTTTGGGCTTCCAGAGGGATTACATCATCTCCCTTTTGGATTATGCAATGTCCAGGAACTATTTTTGGTTCAATGGGACCTACTATTTGCAGAACAGGGGGGTGGCCATGGGCGGGAAATTCGCGCCCAGTATGGCCAACCTGTTCATGGCCAAGTGGGAGGAGGATGTCGTCTGGGGTGTGCCTAGGCCGGAGCTTGTGCTCTGGCGTAGGTACATAGACGACATCCTCTTCCTATGGGATGGCACAGGGGAGTCCTTGAGTCAATTTATGGACACCCTCAATAATAACCAAAGGGGCATTAGCTTGACTTATGAGTCGAGTAACAAGGAGATTCATTTCCTTGACCTAAAGATCCGTATAGAGGAGGGTCAAATTGTTACTTCCACTTTCTTCAAGCCGACTGACAGATACGGATTCATAGATACCACGAGTTGCCATCATAAGGCGTGGTTGGAGTCTGTTCCTGTCAGTCAGTTTTTACGTCTGAAGCGTAATTGTTCACGGAGGGAGGACTTCTTACAAGAGGCTTCCATTTTGAAGGATAGATTTCGAGAAAAGGGCTATGATGAATCCCTCTTGACTCAGGCCATGTTTAAGGCTGATTCTAGGCCTAGGGAGGATCTCCTACAGCCGAAAAAGAGAGATTCACCACAATCTTTTGACTTCGCCTTTTTTTCCACATATTCAACCCAACACTTCTCTGTAAAAACATCTTACGCCGTCACTGGCACATCTTAAAAAATGACGGGGTGTTGGGTCCTCTTTTACCTCCACAGCCTCAGGTTATTTATCGGGATGTTCCCCCCTTGAGGTTACAGATAGCTCCTAATATCAGGGACCCCCCTAAAAAAGTCTCATTCTTTCAGCAGATGGGAGGATTTCACAGATGTAGGAGGTGTGCTATCTGCAAATTAAATGTGGAAAAGAGGAGGCGGGTAGACACCTTTAGATCCAAGACCGCGGGTCAAGATTTCACCATTAAGCCATTCATATCATGCACTACAAGATATGTGGTTTATTTGGTGAGGTGTCCATGCGGCCTTGACTATGTTGGCCGCACCATCCGGGAGCTTCATGTGAGGCTCAAGGAGCATGTTGCCAACATAGTCAAGGGCTTCCCTATTCATAGTCTCTCAAGGCACTATGCTGAGTGTCATGATAAAGATCCCAGTGGAACCCTATTTTTGGGTATAGACAGATTTTCGGGCCACTGGAGGGGAAGCAACATGACAAGGGGGGTCTCAAAGCTTGAGACTAATTGGATTTATAGGCTCAGATCTTATACCCCCTTAGGCCTTAATATAGAATGGGATCTGAATGCCCATATTAATAATTCTTAGTTTCTATCCTTTAGTGCAATTTGTGACATTATTTTGGTGCTGATATATTTTTTATCTCCTATGTTTTGTTATATGCCTTTTAATATTGTCATTCATTTGTTGTATTTTTACATGTTCTTTATGTTTTTTATCGTAATCAGATGTCCAGTTTTCATTGTGAGATTATTGTAACTCCTCAGCTTTTTTGGGCGCTCCTGATGTTTGCACCGGCAGGTGGCGCTGTCTCCTCGGGCTGCGCTTTCAAATTTTTGGTGGATATGTTTATCCTTGATTATTTTATCGATTGCCCCGTTTTTGATATTCTTTAGTTCGGGGTATCCAGAAGGTGGAGAACAATGTTAGTTATGTCAGCATTGGGGAGGATTTTTAGATTCATTTCATCATCCTCTTACTATGTTTCTCTCCTTCCTTCCTTCCTTCCGGTCCGGGTGGTTCCGGACCATGGAGCGAATATCCGACTTCCGGTTATTGCGCACTTCCGGTGGGCTGTCTTTCCTCCGTCGCTTCAAAAGGCACCAGCGTACCTCGCAGCCACACCCCTTGACGACGACTTTTCATGTCAAAACGTGCGTCGGGTGGCGTGCTTGGCGACGCGTGCCGCAGCTAGGAGGAGACAGAGCGGCCATTGACCGAATGCCTGACAATAGGAATGCCCAAGAACCAGCGGGGAGACTCTTGTTATGAATGCGAGGAATACTTCTGGACTCTGTAAGTGGCTTATTTTAGTGGGAATAAACTTTCTTGAAGCAGTCTGCGCTATGTGATGTTCTTTCTTTTCTTTCATCAACACACACGTATCTCTGAGCCTGTGAACTGGACATTTGAGTGGGAAGCCTCTGATCCTTCATATATGTGCATTTGATCTCTGTTATGGGGATCAACAACATCTGGTAAGGAGTGGTGGTGTTTTGAGTGCTTTTCTGGTGGTGGTTCTACTCTGGATTTACCTCTTCAAAAGTGGAGATACATCATTATGGACTGCTTCCCCATTTATGAAATATTTTTCAGGGTTTAGCGCCACATTTAGTGTTTTATGTGTTTTAAATCTGCAATTTTCCAAGTTTTGTGTGGCTGCTTTACCCTTGTGATTTGTGACCAATCATATTGCTCTTACACACGCTTATATGCTTCCTGTAGCGCGGCAACATTGTGTTTTTAGTGCTACCATATGCCCCAATATCCACCATAACGAATTTATAATTGCTATCACAGATAGCCTTCAGCACCAATGAGAAATATTTTTTGTAATTAAAATAACTGGAGCCTGATCCAGGAGGCATTCTAATCCGCATATGTTTTCCGTCAAGGGCCCCAAGGCAGTTGGGGAATTGGGTCTTCATCAGGAATCCCTCAGATATTTGCAACCACACATGTGTATCAGGGACAGGCATTGCAATTGGTCTTAGCTCCTCCCATATGGCCTTGCAGGTGTCATGAACGATCATCGATATTGTGGAGATCCCCAATAGGAAATAATGGTTCAGACACGTGAATGTCTGTCCGGATGCAAGAAACCTAGTCATAAGAAAAATAGACAAGAATTAACGGAAAAGTACATTTTCTTTGGCAATTACATGTTATCTGACATTTGCCCCTTATTCGCAACTATACTATGTTGAGTATTGCACAACACCCTCCACCCTCACCCAAAGTCAGTGAGTGGTAGCTATGTGATTGGCTATTTTAATTTTTGGAAATGTATATGATGCCCTACCAAATATGTTTTCTGAGAGCAGTGTGTCAGTTATAGTGGGGGGCTAAGTGGGTTGGAGTTAGCTTATTGAGAAACATTATTGCGACAGGAGAGTTGGGGGCCTCTTTATAGCATGACAACAGCAGCTGACTTGCTCGTTTTGCTATAAATCACAGGAAAAGACACAAGAACACACAGGGAACACACTGTATGCACACTGAGTCATTCACTGGGACCACAAAGCAGCATTGGAAACCCAATGCATACTGGGGAAGAGCAAAGTGACATGGGAAATTATGAGTCATAAAAAAAGGATGAAAAACGGATATGAAACTGATGAAAAACGGATGGAAAATGTATGGAAAAATGTTAAAAAAAGGATGTCAGCGGATGTAAAACGAACGTCGGCGGATGTAAAAACGGACGTCGGCGGATGTAAAAACGGACGTCGGCGGATGACAAACGGACATCGGCGGACGGAAAAACGGACGTCGGCGGATGTAAAAATTGACATCCGTGTGCGTTTTGTTACAAAAAAAACGTGACTGAACTGAAGATAGAAACGGAACGCCCGTGTGAAAGAGCTCTAAAAGAGATAGAAGAGAGAAAGGATATAGTGATTAGACCCGCAGACAAAGGGGGGGGGGGGCTTGGTGATATTAAAAAAAGGAGAAACATGATAAAGAATTAAACAGAATTTTAAGCGACACAACTACATACAAAAAATAAAAGGAGACCCCACAAGTAAATTAAAAAACAAAACTAGAAAAATTTATTAAAAAGGGCACAGATATTGGAATTTTAGACAAAAAGGAAGCCAAGTATCTAAATATAAAAGCACCTAAACAACCGATCATTTATCAAGTGCCAAAAATACATAAAAGCCTAAGCCAACCACCAGGTAGACCAATTATAAGTGGAATAAATTCCCTTTATTCAAGAGTAGGAAAATACCTGGATGTCACACCCAGTCATGGGGCGTGGCTAGCCGGTAAGATGGCCGGCCGCATGTGATCGGAGCTCTGCGGCCTCCACTCGAACTCCATGCGGTGCATCTTGATACCCACCTTGATCCGGACCTTCATGCGAGTATTGCGTCAGCTTGTGATACATACCGGGAAATATGAATAAGGAGACAAGTAGGGAACATCCTGCTACGGCAACAGAACGTTTGAAGGAGTTTTGCGGACCGAGAAGCAGGAAGTAGGTCGGAGCCCGCCAAACACACGGAGTGGAGGAAGCAGCAGCAATACACAGAGCGGCGGAGAAACCAGCAAAACTCTCACTTGAACAGGTACATTCTCAACTTATGGCTGCTATAACTGCAAGTAATACTATGCTGACTGGTAAAATGGAGGAAATTAGAATGGATATTGGTTTAATACACCATGATCTGCAGGCTGTGAGAGAGCAGATGGCAGAGGCTGAAAAAAGGATATCCTCAATGGAGGATAATTACACTCCAGTGCCAAATCGTATAATAGCAGCTGAAAAGCAAGTAACATACCTTAATCAAAAAGTTGATGACCTAGAAAACAGATTAAGACGCAATAATATCAGATGTGTGGGCTTACCGGAGAGGGCTGAGGGGAAGAATCCTGGAGATTTTGTGGAGACATGTATTAAAACCCTATTTCCTGATACTATTTTCTCCACAGCATTTGCAGTAGAAAGAGCCCATAGAATTCCTGCAAAATCACCAGCCCCTGCAAGACCTTTATCGGGATCTTATACTACGGAAAGCAAGACAAAAGGGTACCATTCAATATGAAAACGCACAAGTGTTTTTTTTTCCTGATTTTTCAATAGATCTACAAAAATTGAGAGCTACCTTCTTTGAAGTTAAAAAAAAATTAAGAGAACGACATATTATTTACTCCATGGCATACCCTGCGAGGATGAGGGTGGAGGAAGATGGGAAAATATATTTCTTCAATACTCCGGAGTGTGTACAAGAATGGCTTTGCTCGAAAGGAACTATAAAGTGAAAGGAAAGAAGAATCTTTCTATTTTCCTTTGTTTTTCCTTGTAATGAAAACTCCTTTTTTTTTCCCTGGTGGAAAAACAATACAAGGGAAAAAGAAGCATGTGGATGATGGAATGACGAGGTGGGGGGAGTGAAGGGACTGGGAGTTAAGAAACTATGATTGTTTTATTGTATGTGCGTTTTTTTTTTTTTGTGGGGTTCCCCCCCTCCTCCCACCACTGGTAATTCTTTGAGCCATTTTTTTTCTCTGGCTTAGCAAAATTCTTTTTTCCTTAGAGAAAAGGTGAAATTTTTCTGAGAATAAGGTGGGAGCTTGAGTGGAGGCCGCAGCTATATTGTCCTTGCATGCAAATTATTGTATGCTCGGGCAATGTCCCATTGTTTTTTTTTGGAGTAAGGCCTATTGGTCAAAATTTTGCTATATGTGCATGATGCTTTTCTTTTAAAAAAAAAAAAAAAGTATTTATTTTTTTTGATAATTTTGTTTGTAATCTTTTTTTCTTTTTAATATTTTTTTTGTTACTTTTGAAGAATGCTGTGTCCTGGTGTGCCCAACTGACCTCCATAGTTACATTGGTATAAAATATAAGGAGTACACTGCTATGGGGTATTATTATGATAAATGTCATAGATAGATGGTTAGATATATGGGATCCCTTTTGGGAAGTGAACCTACAGCTATATATAGTAAAAAAACCTCTAAGATGACTACACAATGTAAGTTCCTATCATGGAATGTTAGGGGTCTAGGGACCCCCCAGAAGAGATCCCAGGTAATTACAAATATATTACAAACTAAAGCACAAATGATATGCCTGCAAAAGACAACTGGATTCAATGGTCAATACATTCGAGCTACTCAACATATGCAAGGGGGGGTTTCACTGCTTGTCCATAAGTCGGTACCATGGAAGTGCTTTCAAAAAAAGGTAGACCCTGAAGGGCAATATGTATTTGTACGAGCTCAAGTGTATGATATACCATTTGTTATTTTAGGTATATATAATCCACCACCTGCTACATTAAGTGTAATTAAAGAGGCTATGCTATTTGCAAGTTTATACCCAGAGGCATTAGTGCTATAGCTGGGAGACTTTAATCTTCTGTGGGACCCACTGGTGAACAGGCATGGACCCCCCCTAAAAAGAACTCGAAAACCACTTATGCTTCGTGAGTTAGGGGAGGAATTTGGATGGAGAGATTTGTGGAGAATGCTTAATCCCCAGACCAGGGCTTATTCCTGGGCCATCCCAGGAAGGGGATGTCTGTCAAGAATAGATTTGGCGCTGGGAAATGATACAATTATTTCTAGGGTTGTCTCTGTTGAATATCTGATTAGAGGAGTGTCTGATCACTCACCACTCCTGGTAAATATAGCAATAGGAATTGAGGGAATGAAGCAAAACTGGAAATTTCAGCCATATTGGTTATCACAGATTGGAACGCACAATCGTATACCTGAACAATTGCAGATATTTTTAGAAATACATGGATCCCAAAGAGATTTGATCTTTTGGGATACCTTGAAAGCATATCTACGGGGGGCACTTAGATCAACAATATCATATATTAAAAGAGCCACCAGGCAGGAAACTGAAGATCTAGAAGAGCAATGTAGAGATACAGAAGCTGCGTTTTTGAAAACACCAACTGAAATAAATAGGGAAAAATTAGAAATGACAGTAAGAAAATATACTACACATATAGCAGCAATAGCTAAATACAAACAATTTGAATATCAACAGAAGTACTTTGAACAAGGGAATACTTCAAGTCGTCTTTTAGCACACATGGCTAAGCAACAAAGTACAAGTTTAGTTATAACTAATATACAGCGCCCTGACGGGGAATGCGTAAGGAATGTGGCTGGTATTATGTCATGCTTTCACTCGTTTTATACTGATATGTATGCCACCTCTCTTACGTATAATGCAGATGAAATTTCCACTTATCTGAGTGAAATACACTTTCCAGCCTTAACGACCAAGCAGGTTAAATTATTAGAGGAAAATCCAAGCGAGGAAGAAGTAAGAAGAGCAATAATAAGTCTAGCAATAGGAAAGGCTTCAGGACCAGACGGACTTCCGTTAGAAGTATATAGTAAATACATGGATATTCTTGCCCCAGTGCTAGTTCAAGTATTTGATGCAGCTTTCAGGGTAAAAAGACTTCCTGAATCCATGTATTTAGCTACAGTAGTACTAATTCCAAAACCAGATAAAAATTTAACAGATTGTGCTTCATACCGACCCATATCATTATTAAATACAGACTACAAAAGTCTTGCAAAAATTTTGGCCCATAGATTACACAATGTAATACTTAATATTATACATCCAGATCAAACTGGATTTATGCCAGGAAAATCCACATCTATAAATCTTCGAAGAACACAACTTATAGTTCAGCTTAGAGATCAACTACCAGACTCAAGTGTCTTGGCCTCTCTTGATACAGCAAAGGCTTTTGATTCTATTGAATGGCCCTTTTTGCAGGCAGTGCTTAGGGCATTTGGATTTGGGGAGAAATTCTGTACTTGGGTGGAAATAATGTATCTAAATCCAACTTCTCAGCTGTTGGTAAATGGCTTTTTAACCAAGGCCATACAATTATATAGAGGCACCCGGCAGGGATGCCCTCTATCACCACTCTTATTTTCAGTAGCTATTGAATCTTTGGCACTTCGACTTCGGCAAACCCCTTCTGTACGGGGCATTACATTGGCAGAAAGGATAGATATAGTGGGATTATATGCTGATGATCTTGTTTTATATTTAAATGATGCACATGGATCATTGGAAGCAGCTATGCATATAATAGAACTATTTGGTTCTTATTCAGGCCTTAAAATTAATTGGCAAAAATCTTCTCTTATGCCATTGCAACCACAACTACTCACACTAAGCAAGGATTCAAGTTTATTAAAGATAGTGTCCTCTTTCAAATATCTGGGAATAAATATTACAAGATTACCACAAGCAGCTTTACAGGCTAACCTTAATCCACTCATGACAACAATTAAAACTAAATTAGCTACTTGGGCTAAATTACTACTTTCAGTTGCAGGGAGAATAAATTTAATCAAGATGGTACTATTACCAAAATGTTTATACATTTTTTCACATATGTCGGTTATAGTCCCTAAAACTATTTTTAAAAAAATAGATGCCCTATTTACCACATTTATTTGGGGAAAGGGTAGAAATAAAATAAAGTTAACCACACTTCAGAGAGCTAAAACAGAAGCAGGTATGGCACTTCCTAAAATATACAGATACTATCTCGCTGGACAACTTAAACATCTCACATGATGGATAGTACCAGTAACACTACAGATGGTAGAATCACACCTGGCTCATGTTTTACAAATCGATAATTTACTTATAGCCCTAGAAGCACCTTTGAATAAATTAAAATATAAGCAAATACCAATGTTAACATTAGCTCGTATAATATGGAGAGAGGCAAAACGTATAGAGGGAAACACACAAATAAACATGGATCTCCCACTATGGCGAAACCCAATGTTTAATCAACCGAAACAATTGGTAGAGTATCAGTTCTGGGAACAAAAAGGGATATCAGTCCTTGCAGACGTATATGACATAACACATATGTACTCTTTTTCAGATATACAAATGAAATATGATATACCACATACCTCATTATATAGATACCTACAGTTGCGACATACGTTACAAGCACAATTTGGAGTTTTGGGACCTGGGATCTCTAGATATCCAATGATTGGTATCCTTAGGTCCCAGGGCCCTAAAGGATTAATCTCTAAAATATATGCACATTTAACCAGGGTTAATTCAGGAATGAATCCCTTGGCAATAAGAACAAAATGGCAGGAAATAATTCCCAATTTAACTGATGAAGATTGGAAAGAAGCCTGTTCATCCCATTTATATGTATGGCCAGCAGCAAACAATAGGTTAATACAATTATATATGCTACATCAATCATATTTCTCTCCAAGTAGACTTTATGCAATGCAAAGCATTGCATCTCCTAAATGTTTGAGATGCAGTGCTAAGCGGGCAGACTTTATACATATTATGTGGTTTTGTCCAGTAATATCAAGATTCTGGCAGGAAATAATTCAAATATTATCCTCTGTCCTGAATATGCCTGTACCTTTGACCCCAGAAACCTCTTTGCTGGGTATATTAGATGAAATAACATGGTCTAGATATCACAAGATAATGCTTAGAGAAACGCTGTTTATGGCAAGGAAAACAATCACAGTTAAGTGGATTCAAGTGAAACCCCCTGTTGTTAAGAACTGGATAAGAGCGGTAAATCAGATTTTACCATTTGAAAAAGTATTGTATATGCATAGAGGATGCTCAACGAAATATAATAAAATTTGGGATAATTGGAGTCAATCAACATTAACCAATGGTTGAATATAAGGAGATAACTAAGAGGATATAGAGGGATGCACATAGTATGATGAGGAAATAAATCTATGAATGCAATGGAGCAAGGGGTTGGGGCACACCGGGACAACGGTGATCAATTAAGCTAAATGGATATACCTTGGCATAAAGAGATTATGAATACTAAGTAAACAGATAATTATTTGGATATTGTATAATTTTTTTATTTTATATTGTTTTGTCCCTTTGTTGAAAGGACGTTTGGAATGTTCGTTTTTATGCACATATTGAAATATAAAGAATTTAAAAAAAAAAAATGAACTACCATCCTCATCTGTTTCTGAGGAAACAACCCATCCTTTACAAACAGACAAAGAGACACAGCAGATGGAATCAGCCTCCTCTGAAGAAGCTGGGGAAACCACAGAATCTGATGCTTTGCTGAGCATCGATTTACCTATGGAAACTGTGAATGTTACTGAAGGTTTACCCAGCATTATGGCCTGTTACCATTTCTAGTGCCCATAGATGTAAGCTAGTGAAGAGAGGACCAAAGCAAATAATGGATTTCGTATTTCCACAGGATAAGTCAAAAATAGCAAGGCGTTTCACAGCTGAAAATTATTTTATTCAAGTGGGAAACGGAGACAAAATTCTACGCACTTGGTTGGTATATTCACAACAGGCAGATAAAATATTTTGTTTCTGCTGTACTCTTTTTGGAAAAAGGGACATTGCGATCTCCAAAGATGGCTTCAACAAGTGGAAGCATATCCATAGCCATTTGAAGGAGCATGAACACTCAGCTTCACATGAGAAGTGCATGCAGGACTGGCATTACTTGAAAAGGGGCATCTGTGAGGAAAAAACGATCGACAGTGCTAACATGCAGTAGATTGAAATAGAAAGAGCATACTGGAGATCAATCCTCAGCAGAGTCATACATATTATCTGTTATTTAGCTGAGCGCCACTTAGCTTTACAAGGAAGCACAGATCAATTGTATCATCCTAATAATGGCAACTTTCTTGGTCAAGTTGAATTTCTTGCACGATATGATTTGACAATGAACGAGCATGTGAGGAAAATACAAAAGAAAAAAATCAAAGATCACTACTTGAGTAAGGACATCCAGAATGAACTTATTAAACAGATGGGCAAAACCATACTTCAGGTGGTTGCACAAAAAACTTGCAGCGCAAAATACTATGGCGTCATCATGGACTGTACACCAGACACAAGTCATGTTGAACAATTGTCAGTCACACTTCGCATTGTCAAATGTGAACTGTCATGTTGAACAATTGTCAGTAACACTTCGCATTGTCAAATGCGAACTGTCAGTATGTGCATTAGTGTCTGAATACTTTGCAGGTTTTCTTGCTGTGGAAGAAACTATTGGAGAGGCATTGTGCAATGTATTCTTACAGCACCTTCAGGACCTACAGATCAGCATAGACGACTGCAGAGGCCAGAGTTACGATAACGGCAGTAACATGAAAGGTAAAAAACAAGGTGTGCAATCTAGAATTTTGTCCATTACCAAAAGAGCATTGTACATGCCCTGCAGTAGCCACTCACTAAATCTAGTCATTGTTGATGCTGCAAAATCATCTGTCCTCTCTGTTACGTTCTTTGGAGTGTTGCAACAACTGTATGTGCTCTTCAGTTCTTCAACACAGCGCTGGGCAATTTTGAAGAAAAACGTGCCCAACTTGACACTTAAACCACTCTCTGATATGCGCTGGGAATGCCGTATTGACAGCGTAAAGGTTGTTCCCTAAAACCTAGGGGACGTTTGCTATGCTCTTGAAGACCACATCATTTATGCTGCATCAAAAAAAGATGATGTGAAAGCTGCAGAGGCCAGGAGCCTATACAGGGAAATCTCCTCTGGTCAGTTCATAATTTGTATCGTTGTTTGGCACGATATATTGTACCACATTAACCGCACAAGCAAACTATTTCAGAATCCTAAAGTTGGTATGGACATACTTAAAAAAGAAATTGATTCCGTGATGCATTTTCTGAAAGACTACAGGGAAGGTGGATTTGAATCGGCCTATTCCACCGCAAAGGATATAGCTGATGAAACAGATGTTGAATTTTCCTTGCCCATCAGAAGAAGGCAAACAAAGAGAAGAATGTTCGATTATGAACATGTGGATGAAGAGCACAGCAATCCAGAGGTATTCGTGAAAAGGGTCTTTTTCTTGCCACTGATAGACACTGCCATTGTAGGCATAAATGAAAGGTTTTCACAGATAAATGACTTTTACCACCTTTTTGTTTTTCTTTTTAGCGAAAAGGAAATGAAATCTGCTAAAAATGAAGGAAGACTTGAAGACTGCTGCAGACACTTTGTTGAAACAATGGGCGATATTGATCCCAATGACCTCACATTGGAAATTTGTTCTGCAATAAGGAGCATGCCGGATGATGTATCGGATTCGCCAATTAATATTCTTAATCACATCTATCTTCAAAACCTACTAGATTTATACCCAAATCTGAGCGTAACTTTGCGAATCCTCTTGACTGTTCCTTTGACTGTGGCTTCAGGAGAAAGAAGTTTCTCACGGCTAAAATTAATAAAAAAATATTTGAGGTCATCAATGTCGCAAGATCCCTTAAATGGTCTTGCAGAGTTTGCAATCGAACGTGACATTTGCAGAAGCCTGGATTTTTCAAAAGTGATCGAAGACTTTGCCGCAGCAAAAGCCAGGAAGGTTCGCTTCTAGTATAGCGTTCTTATTGTTTAGTTTAATAATAATTGTTATATTGTTCTTTAAAGCCTTGTCTACACTGTCTACACTGGATTTTTTCTCGATGAAAAATTCATAGTTGCATTGATTTTGTTATATTTTATTTATTCTATTTAATGTTATTTAATTAAAGCATATTTTCATGTAGTTGTATGTTTTATTGGGCTAAATTGATTAAATGCGCCTATATTTTTGGTAGAATATAAAAAAAATTTGGGGCCCCACTTTTAGGTTTGCCTAGGGCCACACTTAGTCTAAAACCGGCCCTGCCCCTGGATTGTCCCTGGCTCTACGTTGTGCCCCTCTGGCATTTTTGAGTGGGGTCGTGGCCTGGACTGCTGCCCATGGGAGCTCTGTCCTATTTTTTTTTGCACGTCACTGAACTTCTTTTTGCATTTTTGGGAGTTTTTATTTTTCCTTTTTCTGTGCTTTTGGACTGACGGCCTGCTTGTTGGGCAGTCTTTTGAGGAAACGGGTTTTGCCGGCTGTTGTTCTATGACACAGCCATGCCTTTAACTACAGTTTTGGGTTGTGGGATTAGACTGGATACCACTGTTTTGTTTTTTTGTTCTCTGGTTTTGGGTATTACAGCAGGGATGTTTTTTTTTCTAGGCTCTGGGCTCCATCTAGTGGTCAAATTTTCTTATTACACGCCTCTGGTATTTGCTCTTTTCATTTATTTTACATTGCATGCATGTCTTTCTTTACAGGTTGTGCGGCTGGGGATGGGGATGGCTCTTTGGGCTGTTCCTGGTCTCCCGCCTCACCCGCTCTGTCTCCCTCACTATTACACCATGGCTGGGTTAATTAAGATTCTGTCTTGGAATGTGTGAGGTCTTAACGATAAGGTGAAACGCAGGGCAATGTTTAATTATATTAAAACAGTTCATCCTCACATTATCCTTCTCCAGGAAACACATTTGTTTGGGGGCAGGGTGCTCTCTCTGAAACGGCCATAGATCCAACGAATCTTTAATGCCACATATTCCACGTATGCCCGTGGGGTATCTATTTTGCTTGGTAAGAGTGCACCCTGCTCGGTACAGAAGGTGATTACGGATCCTGGAGGACGGTATGTTGTTGTTCTTTTGGAATTACATCAAAAAGCACTAGTTTTGGTTAGTGTCTACCTGCCCCCGCCATTTCCCTCTCAGGACCTCCTGGTGACTTTGGCTCCTTATATGCACCTTCCCCTTTTGCTGGCGGGAGGTTTTAATGCTATCCTGGATGGCGGACTGGACACCTCTAATCCGCGGAGGGCGTCGGCCCCTGACTTGCTGTCATGGGCTTCCACGGCCCAGCTCACTGAGCTGTGGCGTTGGAAAAATCCGGGGGTGAGGGGTTATTCCTGCTGGTCTGGGGTTCACAGGACGGCATCCAGGATATATTTGGCCTTTGCCAATGCCCACTGTCTCTCGCATGTGCAGGATGCCACCTATTTGGCTGGGGGGTTATCTGACCATAATCCGCTCCTGCTCACGTTGCAGATGGCAACTGGGGGTGCAAGGGGTGCGTGGCGCCTGTCTGGTTGCAGGTGGAGCGGATGGTGCAACTGGTGGAGCCCCATATGCCTGCATACTGGGAGGAGAATGCCTCCTCCACTGCTGGGGTGGTGTTGTGGGATGCTTTTAAGGCTTTTATGCGGGGTCACTATATTTCTGCAATTAAGGCATCGCTTAAAGACGCTAATGCTACTAGGGAGGCTGTCCTATTGGAGGTCCGCGGGCTGGAGGCTGCCTACTCAGCTACTCCGGGGCCTGCTGCTTATGCGGCCCTGGAGGAGGCCAGGAGACGCTTGGCTCTGCTGGATACGGATTTTGCCTATGCCAACTTAAGACATAGAGCGGAGTCACTTTTTGAGAAGGGGGACAAGAATGGCAAGCTGCTGGCTTATCTGGTGGCGGATCAGAGGCCTTCGGTGAGTATACCCTGTATTAGGTCCGGCACTGGGGAATTGGTTAGGGACTCCACAGAGATTATTCGGGTCTTTGTGGACTACTTTGCTGACACGTATTCGCCCTTGCCTGCGTATGACCTGGGGGATCTGGAGCGCCTTCTGGCTGCTCTGCCGATACCGGTTCTGGAGACTGATGATAGTGCCTGGTTAGATAATGATTTCACTCTGCAGGAGATAAAGAAAGCCATTTCCTCCTTCCCTCCTAATAAATCACCGGGCCCGGATGGGTTCCCGGTGGAATGGTATAGACAGTTATCGGACTCCCTGGCCCCCAGACGTCAGGCCTTGTATGCTGCCTGTTTTGACGAGGGAGCCTTGCCGGGCTCTATGCTGGAGGCCTATGTTGTTCTCCTTCCTAAGCCGGGTAAGGATCACACCCTCTGCTCCTCCTACCGCCCCATTGCTTTGCTCAATGTGGATCTTAAAATCCTTACAAAGGTCTTGGCTACTAGATTGGCTAGGGTCCTCCCCTCCTTGGTGGACATTGATCAAACAGGCTTCATGCCGGGTAAATCAACGGACACCAACCTGCGCCGCTTGTTTACCCATTTGCAGGTGTCGCATGCCTCTATTGGTACTAGAGTGGTGGTGTCGCTGGATATAGCCAAGGCCTTTTATACAGTGGACTGGGTGTAAATGGGGCAGGTGTTGAGGCGCATGGGGTTTGGTCCTAAGTTCTGTAAGTGGATCTCTCTCCTATACTCTACCCCTCGCATGGCGTTGAAGATTGGGTCGTCCTTGTCACCCTTTTTTGGGGTGGGCGGGGGGACCAGGCAGGGTTGTCCTCTTTCACCCTTCGTGTTCTCCCTGATGATAGAACCCCTGGCTATAGTTCTGCGTGCGTCCCCGGAGGTTGGTGCATTGGAGATTGGCTCGATTAAGGAATGTCTTGCTCTCTATGCGGATGACATGCTCCTGTTTTTGCAGGACCTCAATAGCTCTCTGCGTGCGGTTTTCACTATTTTGGACACCTTTGCCAACTTTTCAGGCCTCAGGGTTAATTGGGACAAATGTACCATACTACCATTGGATCCGGGTGCTCCAGCTGCGGCTGATGGTACGTTGCCGCTGAACTGGGTTACGGAATTCACCTATTTGGGGGTCAGGGTGTCGGCTAGGGTGGCGGATTATCTTGCTCTTAATTTGCTGCCTCTGCTGGATGTCTTTAAGCGTAGGGCGGAGTTGTGGAGGGACTTGCCATTATCGGTTTTGGGGCGCATTAACTTGGTGAAGATGAAACTCCTTCCTGTCTTTTTATACTTCCTTAGGAACTCCCCGGTATGGGTCCCCAGCTCGTTTTTCCGTCGAGTCCATGGCCTGATTGGGTCCTTTGTCTGGGATAGCTCCCCCCTGCGGATTGGCGTGCAGGTGCTCCAGGAGCCCTGGGGTCAAGGGGGACTTGCGTTGTCTATTCTTTTTAAATACTTTCTGGCTGGACAGGGAGATTTTGCTAGTAGGTGGCTTCGTGGGGATGATGGGGACTCTGCCACGGTACTTGAGGCGGCTGTCTTGGGTTCCTATGAGAGCCTTTGCCTTCTTCTGTATCGCGGTGCGGGGGCTGATTTTCCTCTGACTGGTACGTTGCGCTCCACCATTAAGGACTGGCCTGGGATTGCATGCGGGCACTGAACCTGGAGCGACTGGGGTGTGCCCTGCCTCTCCGCTGTGGCGAAATCCTAGGTTTCCTCATTTTGCCTCGATTCTGGATCCTGCCCTCTGGGCATCCAGGGGAATCAAGACGCTTGGGGATATTACTTCCGGTGGAGATCTTTGTTCCTTTGATGCCCTGAGGGCACGATTTGCCTTGCCGAATCAATATCTCTTCCGCTATCTTCAGCTCCGTCATGCTTTTCTGGCGCAATTTAATGCCTCCCGCGTAGAGGTTGAGTCCTCTGCGTTGGAGACTGCTCTGCAAGTTGAGGTTATGCCGAAAACTCTCTCTGCCTTGTATAAGGAACTGTTTGTTACTACTCCCTTGGCGGCGCGTAAGTGTCGGGCTAGATGGGTGGAGGAGGTACCAGACTTGGATGGTGATGATACGTGGTCTGCTCCCTTTGCCTACCTGGTCTCTGCTACGGACCGCCTGATACATTTTAAATTCCTACATAGGATTTATTAGTGCAGAAAAACAGCTCTTTACTTATGATGACCACTGGGTGGAGACCGGGGTAGGGGGGTGGGTGGGGAGGGTTTTGGATGACATGTTGTCCCTTGTTTTCTTTGTTTTGTGGTTGCCCTGCGTGGCACTGTGCTGTGTAATGTGTTGTCTTTTCTTAAAAACTTTTAATAAACAGAAATTTCCAAAAAAGAGAAAAACAATTCAAAACCCACGTTTGACTGTACGATCCCTCCAGAAAGATCTGGCAGACACTGGAGTTGTGGTACACTATTCCACTATAAAGAGATACTTGTACAAATATGGTCTTCATGGAAGAGTCATCAGAAGAAAACATCTTCTAAGTCCTCAGCACAAAAATCAGCATTTGAACTTTGCAAATGGACATATAGACAAGCCTGATGCATTTTGGAAACAAGTTCTGTGGACCGATGAGGTTAAAATTGAACTTTTTGGCCGGAATGAGCAAAGGTATGTTTGGAGAAGAAGGGGCACAGAATTTAATGAAAAGAACCTCTGTCCAACTGTTAAGCATGGGGGTGGATCAATCATGCTTTGGGGTTGTATTGCAGCCAGTGGTGCAGGGAACATCTCACGAGTAGAAGGAAAAATGGATTCAATAAAATTTCAGCAAATTTTGGATGATAACTTGATGCCATCTGTGAAAAAGCTGAAGTTAAAAAGAGGATGGCTTCTACACATGGATAATGATCCTAAACACACTTCGAAATCCACGGGGGATTACATCAAGAGGCGTAAACTGAAGGTTTTGCCATGGCCTTCACAATCTCCTGACCTCAACATAATTGAAAATCTATGGATAGACCTTAAAAGAGACAGCCCAGAAATCTCGAACTGGAAGACTTTTGTAAGGAAGAATGGGCAAAGATACCTCCAACAAGAATTGAAAGACTCTTGGCTGGCTACAAAAAGCATTTACAAGCTGTGATACTTGCCAAAGGGGGCAGTACAAGATATTAACTCTGCAGGGTTATCTTATCATCTGCAGAGCATTGCAACACAGAGTTCTACCCAATCTGATTCTGTGTACCAGCTTGTGATTTGTAGTCTTGGACTCTAGTGGCTCTGTATATTTTATACAAAAAAGCAACATTTCACTTCCCTATACACCTACAAAGCTACTGAATCCAGCTGATATGTGACACTAACTTAAAGGGCACAGGAGTGGCGGGGAAAAATATGTTTACTTAAACGCACAGATCTATGCTGTAAATTATATTTATCAACTTCAGGGGCCACACGAATACTATTTGACACCCATATATATCACCCCCTGCAAATCGCAGACACCTTGCATGTCTTCCACTCGCAAAAAAATCGCAAATCACCCAAGAAATCCCTAACACGTTATCTACTGAGAACAAAGGAGCGCTGCGGTATGCCCCAGGACACCTCTGACAGTCCCTCTATAATGAAGGATAATACCGTCATGTCTTCACAGCAAAATCCCTCACAACAAAATGCATCTCCCAATAATCAAATTGTACCTCTCACCAAAATGGACTTGGAGAGCAGTCTGGAAGCTATGTACAGTAAACTGGCCTCTAAGTTCAAATCAGAACTGGATAAAACTGCTACAACTTTCACAGGAGATAGCGGCCTTAGGTGGCAGAACCGACAGGCTGGAAACCAAACACGATGAAGTGTCTAGCATACAAAGAGCTCAGTAGGGATCATGAAGCTTTAAACACTGCTTTTACCCATCTCCAGTCTCAGGTTGAAGACCTCGACAACAGAAATAGAAGAAATAACTTGAGGTTAAGAGGTATCCCTGAATCCTATTCAGAGCTGATCCCTACAGTCAACCGACTTTTCAAGTCTTTTGCTACCCGAGCATGACGAGAATCACTTCATCTGCGTCCGCATTCATCGTGCCCTTCGTCCTAAACCTCCTGCAGATAAACCACCCAGAGACATAATTCTCTGCATGAAAGATTTTCTTGTTAAAGAAGAAATTTTGAGAGATGCCAGGAATTCGCAAAATATTATGATTGACGGTCATCGACTCCAGATTTGTAAGGATATCTCACAAGCCACCCTGGAGAGAAGACGTGAGATGAAGGACATCACATCTGTCCTGCAATCCGCACACCTGAGATACCGCTGGGGGTTCCCCTTTAAACTCATCATCCCCCACAACGGCTCCACGTATATCGCCACAAGCATACCAGAAGGCCAAGAAATTTTAGTCAAGTTGGGTTTGTTGGACCCCTCTACGATCCCTCAGCCTCCCACTTCACCAAGGCTCTCTCCCTTGTGGCAAACCCCAGCTTCCAGAAGAGGTCGTCGCAGATTCAGGAACGAAATTGGTTGATCATTCTTAAAATCTACTAACACTTACACTCTCCACAATCTGAGGCATTAATTTTTTCTCTTTTTTTTTTTCTGTTTTTTGTTTTGTTTTTTTGCTCTCTCTGATGCAATTTTACTACGACCACCCTTGTATTTTTTTCCCATACAGATATCAAGAAACAAGATGTGATTGTCCATCCGGAAATAAGCACATAGCTCCCTACCAATATTGCCTATATTGGACGTTGATGTTGGGCGCAAGTGGTAAGGGGAATCATGACATTGCTACTACACTGACATCTTGTGTTCAAAGTTGGAACTACTGTAACCTTCCCCCTTTTTTTTTTTATGGACTTTGCGAGAGGCTTCTTTGATAATCACAAAACTTTATAAATTTGGAAGTAACATCTGTGAGGTTGTTAATGCAATGTTTTCATAGTGCGTATTACAAAGTTTCAGAGTTTAAACTAATATACGGTCATGTTTCCCCCACTCAGCTCACGTGGGGTCAGCTGGCTTAAATTTGGCTGGTGGCTTCACGGGAGCTGTTTTAGGAGAGGTTCCCTCTCCGGTTATTTTTTTTTCATCTTCAGTTACCTATAGGTAATCTGATCCAAGGTTAAAAGAATGTTCAACTGTCTATGTTACAATATTTTTTCAGAGTTGACAGGTTTTTTCTTCCTTTTTGCTTCACGGCCGTCGTCCATACGGCAAAGTTCTCTACTTTACCAACTTTATTTTATTCTCCTTCTTGTGCCGGTATCAGAACTCTATCACATACATTACTCTCGGTTAATGCATAGACCTCCTGACTCCTCACGGTTTACCAAGGGCGATCTAATTTTAATCCCTGACAATCCGTTTCAGACTAACTATTTTTGTAATACAAAATGAACATTAAATGTATTTCCCATAATGTGCAGGGATTTAACTCACCCATTAAGAGAAGTAAAGCCTTTCACAACTATAAAAGATTGGGCGCTAAAACTATATTGATCCAAGAGACTCACTTTGCAGAGTCTAGTCACCCCAAATACTTTCACAAGACCTACAACCAAGCCTATTACACATTACATTCTTCCAAAAGCAGAGGAGTAGCTATCTTTATCCATAAATCATTTACCTTTGAAGTACAGATTTACAGTGGGTACGGAAAGTATTCAGACCCCCTTAAATTTTTCACTCTTTGTTATATTGCAGCCATTTGCTAAAATCATTTAAGTTCATTCTTCTTCCTCATGAATGTACACATAGCACCCCATACTGACAGAAAAACACAGAATTGTTGACATTGTTGCAGATTTATTAAAAAAGAAAAACTGAAATATCACATGGTCCTAAGTATTCAGACCCTTTGCTGTGACACTCATATATTTAACTCAGGTGCTTTCCATTTCTTCTGATCATCCTTGAGATGGTTCTACACCTTCATTTGAGTCCAGCTGTGTTTGATTATACTGATTGGACTTGATTAGGAAAGCCACACACCTGTCTATATAAGACCTTCCAGATCACAATGCATGTCAGAGCAAATGAGAATCATGAGGTCAAAAGAACTGCCTGAAGAGCTCAGAGACAGAATTGTGGCAAGGCACAGATCTGGCCAAGGTTACAAAAAGATTTCTGCTGTACTTAAGGTTCCTAAGAGCACAGTGGCCTCCATAATCCTCAAATGGAAGACGTTTGGGATGACCAGAACCCTTCCTAGAGCTGGCCGTCCGGCCAAACTGAGCTATCGGGGGAGAAGAGCCTTGGTGAGAGAGGTAAAGAAGAACCCAAAGATCACTGTGGCTGAGCTCCAGAGATGCAGTCAGGAGATGGGAGAAAGTTGTAGAAAGTCAACCATCACTGCAGCCCTCCACCAGTCGGGGCTTTATGGCAGAGTGGCCCGACGGAAGCCTCTCCTCAGTGTAAGACAAATGAAAGCCTGCATGGAGTTTGCTAAAAAACACCTGAAGGACTCCAAGAGGGTGAGAAATAAGATTCTCTGGTCTGATGAGACCAAAATAGAACTTTTTGGCCTTAATTCTAAGCGGTATGTGTGGAGAAAACCAGGCACTGCTCATCACCTGTCCAATACAGTTCCAACAGTGAAGCATGGTGGTGGCAGCATCATGTTGTGGGGGTGTTTTTCAGCTGCAGGGACAGGACGACTGGTTGCAATCGAGGAAAAGATGAATGCGGCCAAGTACAGGGATATCCTGGACAAAACCCTTCTCCAGAGTGCTCTGGACCTCAGACTGGGCCGAAGGTTTACCTTCCAACAAGACAATGACCCTAAGCACACAGCTAAAATAACGAAGGAGTGGCTTCACAACAACTCCGTGACTGTTCTTGAATGGCCCAGCCAGAGCCCTGACTTAAACCCAATTGAGCATCTCTGGAGAGACCTAAAAATGGCTGTCCACCAACGTTTACCATCCAACCTGACAGAACTGGAGAGGATCTGCAAGGAGGAATGGCAGAGGATCCCCAAATCCAGGTGTGAAAGACTTGTTGCATCTTTCCCAAAAAGACTCCTGGCTGTATTAGATCAAAAGGGGGCTTCTACTAAATACTGAGCAAAGGGTCTGAATACTTAGGACCATGTGATATTTCAGTTTTTCTTTTTTAATAAATCTGCAACAATGTCAACAATTCTGTGTTTTTCTGTCAGTATGGGGTGCTATGTGTACATTCATGAGGCAGAAGAATGAACTTAAATGATTTTAGCAAATGGCTGCAAAATAACAAAGAGTGAAAAATTTAAGAGGGTCTGAATACTTTCCGTACCCACTGTATATAAGGATTCAGATAGTAGGTATATTATTTTGAAAGGAAGAATCATGGGGAAGGAACTAACAATTGCAAATGTGTATGCACCAAACGGTACTTCTACACAATTTTTCCATGAGTTTTTCACAACACTAGAGAAGTGTCACTCCTCACACACAATTTTGGGTGGAGACTTTAACATAGTGGCACACCCTGCTCTAGACAGAAGTAACCCAACATCCTCAGCCAAAACTTTCCCAAAATCAATTACTAGGAAAATTCAGGAGCTCCAATTGATAGACACCTGGCGCGAGCAAAGGAATTCATATTTTTTTCCAACCCTCACAACACATCAGCCAGAATTGATTATATTTTTTGCTCGCCAATTATCTTAGCGAATTCGCTGTTTGCTGAAATATGTCAGTGTGTATGGTCAGACCATCACATGGTCTCCTTCGTAACAAAATTTATAGGCCTATATTACTCCATATTCATGGAGATTAAATGAATCTCTGATTTCAGATGTGGTGGTGGAGCAGGACTTGACAGCAGCATTGAGCGAATTCTTTCTCCACAACCCACAACCGAGATCAGGACACCTCTATTGCTAACACATGGGTTACACACAAAGCCTATATGAGAGGCAATTTGATCACCAAAGCAGTTGCCCAAAACAAAATACGCACCCAAACCATTCATGCCCTCTCTAAAGAACTCGATAAGCTACATAAGGACCCCAATGCCCTTTAACAGTTTACTATGTTTCAGTTATGAATAGACAGTCAGTGATTGGTACAGATCACTGACTCCCCATTCAGAAAAAGCTTCATCCAGACAGATCCCCTGCAGCAACCATTGGTAAAGAAAAAAATAGACGGAATTTTTTTCCCGGTGTTTCTGTGGGGCGGCCCACTGAAATTATTTTTTGCTGCCTAAACGCAGCACGCAGCTGCGCAGATATGAAAAAAGGGCTTGTTCACATGTGAGGTTGAGGTGGTAAAAAGCACACACTTTAACTGTGTTTTTACCACCCCCTAACTGTTGACCCTGTAGCTGCAGAGGCAGCCGCTGGGGTGGACATGCTGTGGCTGGAAGTATACCCCCAGGTGAATGGGGCTGCACTACAACCACCCCGCAACTGTGTGCATTGCACGCAGTTGCAACATAGTGATGATGCATTTAGGGGGTTAAAACAGGCGATGAGGAGGCAACATAATGCCTTTTTACCGCCTGCCAAATGCCTCTGAAAAGCGATATGAGCATGGATCGCTTTTCAGAGGAATGGCATTTTCTTGCTAGTACTACGAACAAGCTGGAAAAAAAAACACTTCTGATTGTACACATATAGGGGGTCAGGATTAAAACGAATGTGCATACATACACGCATGTAAACACACATGTATGCACATACACACACACATATTCATAGTCATATATAAGCACATATACACATCTATATAAGCATACACACATATTCACACTCATATATAAGCACATATACATTCACACATACACACACGTATATAAGCACAGACACATAATACATACACATATATAAACACACACATACATATATAAATGCAAATACATAGAGAAAGCCTTTTAAAAAAAACAAAACGTCAGTGTTGTACCTTTTGCTTTCTTCCTTCCTGTCGGGTATTGCACTGTAGGGGGAGGCAGAGAGCACAACACACACTGTGCTTTCACTTTCCTATGTGTGACAGTTCTGCTGAGGATCGAGGAGATCCGTTTCAGCCGTCCTTGCCTCTCCTCCTATCCAGGCATGCATGGGGCCCGGTCGCCATGGCGACTCCCACGGCCCCTGTACGTCCGCCCCTGCCTCAGCTCACAACTACAAAGGATATAGCAGGCAGCTCAGAGGCTGCAGTGAGAGACTTCCGGCCGGCCGGGAGAGGATAGTGCGCCCCCCACCAGGCGGCGCCTGGGTGCACTGCACTCTAAGCACCCGCCTGGGATCGGCCCTGCTCACAAAACTTTAAAATTTTGAAAATTTGGGCTTCAGCCCCTTGTTCTCCTTATTGGTGCTACCAGCACCTTATAATTCCATAAGGCAATATCGTATAACAAATGATGATCTTTGTCATGAAACCTGCCCATATTATTTCTCTCTACTTGTTTCGTTGACATATTTAATATATGGAACTCTAGGGATATATAGGTTATAGGATCACATTATTGAAACATTAGGATGTGTACAAGATAGGGCTTTTTAGCCCCCTCCCTTTTTCCCTCTCTCTCTTTTTTTGATATATCTACCTAGGGTAGTTTTATCCTGTATAAATATCTAAAAGAAAGGATTCCGTATCATTGTTGTCATATATAAGTTACCAAAATATGAGCGAACCTATGAGGTAGCTAATAATTATTATTGGCTCACAATGATGTGATTGTTATACATATGAAACCTTTTTTCTCCCCTCTTATCTTCATTGTAAACAAAGGGTTTGATTTATCAATGTGGATGTCGCTGCTTTGCTCAAAGTATCAATGTTACTATTCTCATTGTTTTTATTCCTTCCATCTCCTTCCTGTTTCTTCCCCCAGCGCACAAAGGGGGCGCTCGTCGCCCCTGTACGGACTCATGGCTTTCGTCAATGCACTGTGCGCTGGCGTGCCCAGAACGCACGCCGCGGCCGACGTTATGCGTGGGCGGCGCCTGTGCGCTCCAGGACACGAGGGATCCTCATTGGTCCGAGGCCGCTGTGCGGGCGTGGGCCACATCATGGGCCACGGCGCAGGCGCTGGCGTACTTAATGGTGGACGCTCTCCATGGAGAGCGCGCCGCCATTACTCATCTACTCTGGGTATCAGGTAAGCGGGTTGCCTATTCTTTTTGGGACATGCATTGCACCTTTTCTACCTTTAAACCTTACCCACGCATCATCTTTGATATACAACCTAATACTTTAAATTTTAAATCTTGCATGCTCGATCTATGGGATCCTCCGTTTCCAACGGATTACCATCTTACCTGATCCTTTTATTCCCCACCTTCACCTTTCCTCCATGAACACTCTAGAGATCTCCTCTTTCTGCGGACACCGTTCGGCACACCTTGGGAATATAACCTTGTCCTACTATTTCTTTCTGGCTATCTTTTATAGCCGACCTATTGATTTGATTTTTAATACATCCAAATAAATTTATTACCTTATAGATTCTGTGTCCCACTTGTGGACCTACATGGGAGAAGCTCAATATACTCCATAGATACTATCAAGATAAGTTTTACTCCATTATGAATACGGTAATACTGCCCTTTACCTTCTATCCATATTTGTGCTGTATGTGTTCCCAGTAAATACCTTTTTCTTCTACTACATTTCTTACCTTTTTCCCCTCCCCCCTTCTCTTTTTTACAGAGGCCTTCCTACACGGACCTATTTTTTTGGATCCTTGTGGTGAAACAGGACTGAAGGATCATAATCACTTTATGTGAACATACACCTCAAATATTTCGATCCCCGGCATCTGGGTAAAGCCAGGCCTAGGATCTTCTCATACGGGCCAATCTACTACAATTTTGTGGTCCATATATGAGCCATAAGAGTACCACAACCCAGTATAGACCTTTTTGGCGGCGTCTTGGCAACACGGGTTTTCCCACCCTGACATGATTTTAAATTTTATACATGGTCTTCTTCCGTCTGTCCTACAGAGAATTCATATGCCTGGTATGTGTTATTATTAGCACCCCACCGACATAATATCCATATCTACTAGTAAAACAAACACTATGTGCTATATATCTTTGTAATAATTTTTTATTGTTTACTACATGCTTACCTTTACAAATGTCATTTTGGAGTGCTAATTGATATATTCTACATTTCCAGTCTGAGATCTGGTTCTTCTGGTTGGACTATTGAAAAAGGCAAGACCGAAACGCGTCTGGTCCCACCCAGATATCTCAGACAACTGTACATCAGAGACGTATTTATGGCCATGTCTTTTTATAACATATTTGGTTTTTGTTGTTTACAACAGTATATGTTTTTTGTATATTGTTATCTTGTTCAATAAAACTTGTTACTACACATACTCAAGTCCTGGTTTTTGCCTGAAAAGTCCCACTCCAAGGGGAATTTTTTCTTTTATCTAAATCAACGGCCCTTCCGATCAATTTTACACAGTTGGAGGTGGAATCTCTGAGAAATCAGTTTCCATTTACGTGGCCCACTGACTCAATTATGTATCTAGGAATTCAACTAACTAGATCTTACGATTCTCTTTTTCAACACAACTTTCCCCCACTAGTGGACAAAATTCGAAACACCCTACAAACGTGGTCCTCATACTCCCTTTCCTTCCTTGGGAAAATTATCGCCATTAAAATGACCATACTCCCTAAAATCCTTTACCTGTTTAGATCTCTTCCAATTGCCCTTTCAAAGGGATATATCTCTAAGATCCAATTAATCATAAACAAGTTTGTCTGGAATGGCAGGAGGCCTAGATATAATAAAGCCATACTCTATCATTCTCACAGGTTGGGAGGCCTGGGCCTCCTGTAGTTGTGGTACTACTATATCTCATGCAGATTGTCCCAGTTAACCCAATGGAGTATCCATACCCCTACTGCCCCTTGGATTAGATTTGAGGAGCAGTCAGTAGCCCCCTTTCACCTCCCGAGTATACTATGGTTCACAGGTAATTGGGTGGGCCGGATTGCTGCGCAAAATACTATAGTTTCAGACTCATTAAAACTTTGGAATAAGTTTAAAAAGGAGGGATCTCTGATCTCCAACCCTCCTCCGGGAGCCTCATTCCTAGGAGACCCCAGATTTGCAGAAGCTTTTGTCTCCCCTTCAGATTTTTCACAATGGATAGATAGAAATATTGTTAAACTTTCGGATTTTTATCATGGAGGAGTATTTCTTCCTTTTGCCCATTTCTCCAATTCATACAACATACCAGATTCTGAGAAATCAAACTATCTACTTATTAGACAATTTTTTGAATCATCTCTCCCTAAGCCCTCCGGTTCTCCGGTAACAGGCTTCGAACATATCTGCTCTACAACACCCGGGGGCAGAGGTCTCATCTCTATCATATACAGTGATCTTAACTCTCAACACTTAGATGTTAAATTATCATATATGCTGAAATAGGAGACAGACCTTGATGCGGTGTACTCGGTCGGTGAATGGAATCAAATGTGGTCAAACTTGCGCAAATGCACCAGATCCCTTTCTATTAGAGACAGCAGTTAAGCTATTCACCAGATGGTACTACACGCCGGTCCAATTAAATAAATTCTTTCCAGACACCTCCCCTCTGTGTTTTCGTGGTTGCCCAGATCTTGGAACACTCTTACATATATTTTGGGATTGTGACAGGGTCAAACAAGTATGGTCCGAACAGTTCAAGATTGTGGACAAGATGGCCGGTAAGAGACTTGAACTGACACACTTCCACTGCATATTTTTCCAGAACGTACAAGATATGTCCTCCCAATTCCAACAACTTATCCACACTATCTGTGTTGCTGCTCAGTGGACAATTGCTCTACACTGGAAAAAAAATGTTGTCCCCTTACCACAGGTTCTTAGTAGAATTGAGGAAATAAGACATATGGAGTATTTACAACATTCCATTACTAACACCAAACACATATATGACCTTAAGTGAACCCTTGGCTCACGTACAAAGCTTCACAAATTGATGCACCTCCAGTCAATCCCTAATACTATATCTTAGCATTAACCTTTACCTCAATACACCGTTTGTTCATTACTGAGTTCTATTGACATTGATATACTTAAATATTTTGCTATTACTGATGATATTACAGTTGGTTTTTCTAAAAGAAGAAGAGAACCTTTATTTTTTTGTTTTTTGGATTTATATTTTCATATTTATATAACAAAACTATATATACGATGTATGGATATTTTATTATGCATTGTATGTTTTGTACCGAAACACTTTCAATAAACGTTTTTAGACAAAAAAAAAAAGAAATCTCAAAGAACTGGAAAACTTTTGTAAGGAAGAATGGGCAAAGATACCTCAAACAAGAATTGAAAGACTCTTGGCTGGCTACAAAAAGCGTTTACAAGCTGTGATACTTGCCAAAGGGGGCAGTACAAGATATTAACTCTGCAGGGTGCCCAAACTTTTGCAGACGCCATTTTTTTGTTTTCTGTTATTTTGAAAGTGTAAATGATGGAAATAAAATCTAACTTTTGTTGACACATTATAAGAATGTCTAATCTGTAATTTGATGCCTTTATGCACATTAATACAAATTTTTACCTGGGGTGCCCAAACTTTCAATCACCACTGTAAGTATCAATGAGATGGTATATCTCTATATTGTCTATGTGCACATATTTGTAGGTAATATTGCGGTCATGAGATACATTGTGATTAATAAATAGAATGAGGAATAGACCGTATGACATACATGTGTACTTATGCCATTAGGGGTGAATTATGTTTCGGGAGTGCCATCATGGTGGCATATGCACGCTCGATATTATAGGAGGACCATGATGGAGTCTGTTCGGGTTCCCGTTCCTCCTATATGATTGTGCCCAATGAGAGATGTTTAAGTTGGAGTCTGGTATATAAAGAGCGACTGTACGAATGATCCAACAGCTTCAGATGACGCCCTGTTAGGAGGGGCGAAACGCGTCAAGCCGTTGCTCGTACGTCCAACGTCATTTCCGGTCCCGGTGGTTGGAACGCAAATGGCGAGAGCAGCGTCCACCACCCGGAAGAAAGGCGTTTTGTTTGTAAGTGTATTTCTGTTTTTAAGTGTATTTCTGTTTTTATTTAATAAAACCTATACGATATATACTACACTATGGAGATTCTCCCTTTATATGGCTACACCCTCGGGGGGAGCTGAATAGGTTAGACCCAGGAATCCAGGAGTCACGCTACTGCTACCATCATAATGATGGTGTATATCCCTACACCACCCGGCATCTATCTATTAGACCCGAGAAGGGGAGTGATGTTTACGGGCTCATTTAATCCGGTTGTCCGGTGAGTGAGGGACTGAGAGGGGAACACGCAGCGGAGGCACCCAGCACAGAGCACCTATTTGTGTGAAACTGTCAGCAATATATATTATCAGAGCACTGAGCACTTTGAATCGTTTGGAAGAGACGTTTATGGAACTATCAGTATACTAATCATCACCACTTATTGATTACTATCACTCTGCACTTTAAAAGTTAGAATATTTGGTACTTTATGAGATCAATATTTATTTGTATTATAATATTTATTATATTCTTATTGGTTATTATACACAGGAAATAATTGGTGTATGCACTAATATTTTTGCATTTATTTATTATTGCACTTTGATCCTTTAATATTGCAAAACCTAAAGTGCCTTGAACTTGAAAAAGTATTCATGCCCCTTGACATTTTCCACATTTTGTCATGTTACAACCCAAAAGGTATTTTTTTTTTTTTTTGGGGGGGGGGGGGAATTTTATGTGATAGACCAACACAAAGTGGCACATAATGTGAAGTGAAAGGAAAATGACAAATGGTTTTTAAAATATTTTACAAATAAATATCTGAAAAGTGTGGCGTGCATTTCTATTCAGCCCCCTTTACTCTAATACCCCTAACTAAAATCTAGTGGAACCAATTGCCTTCAGAAGTCACCACATTATTAATCGGAGTCCCACCTGTGTGAAATTTAATCTCAGAATAAATACAGCTGTTCTGTGAAGCCCTCAGAGGTTTGTTAGAGAACCTTAGTGAACAAACAGCATCATGAAGGTCAGGGATAAAGTTGTGGAGAAGTTTAAAGAAGGTTAGGATATAAAAAAAAAATATCCCATGCTTTGGACATCCCACAGAGCACTGTTCAGTCCATCATCCAAAAATGGAACAACTGCAAACCTACCAGGACATGGCCGCCCACCTAAACTGACAGGCCGGGCAAGGAGAGCATTAATCAGAGAATGAGCCAAGAGGTCCATTGTAACTCTAGGGAGCTGCAGGGATCCACAGCTCAGGTGGGAGAATCTGTCCACAGGGCAACTATTAGTCATGCACTCCACAAATCTGGTTTTATGGAAGAGTGGCAAGTAGAAAGCCGTTTGCAGTTTGTGAGAAGCCATGTGAGGGACACAGCAAACATGTGGAAGAGGATGCTCTGGTCAGATGAGACCAAAATTGTACTTTTTGGCCTAAAAGCAAAACGCTATGTGTAGCGGAAAACTAACACTGCACAACACCCTGAACAAACCATCCCCACCTTGAAACATGGTGGTGGCAGCATCTTATTGTGGAGATGCTTTTCTTCAGCAGGGACAGTGAAGCTGGTCAGAGTTGATGGGAAGATTGATGGTGCCAAATACAGGGCAATCTTATAAGAAAACCTGTTAGAATCTGCAAAAGACTTGAGACTGGGGCAGAGGTTCTCCTTCTAGCAGGACAACTACCCTAAACATACAGCCAAAGCTACAATGGAATGGTTTAGATCAAAGCATATTCATGTGTTCGAATGGCCCAGTCAAGCAAAATGGTAATTAGCTTGTTTATAGCTAACGCCCTTAGATTTAGATCTGGCTTATATAAGGTCTAACTGGATTTGGACACTTGGTAATGAGACCCTGAACCAGCAAACGAGGCAACTCCACCCCGCTGTTGCCAGGCTCCAAAAACAGTTAATAGGAGGGTCATCAACACTTTTGTGCTACTGTATTAGAGAACCTGACAATCCTATATATTGGAAGTTACACTTGCAAGCGCTTGAAGTTGTGCTTTTCAATTACACTATAAGTGAAGAAGACAAGGGACGTTTTTGTTGTTTTTGACTGCAGCTGCTAATGACCCAGGCGCAAGCTTAAGTGGCTTAGGAAAGCATCATGGCATTTCTATCCAAGTGGAGTCATTCACAGTAGCTGCGGGGGTACTGCTCAGTAGAGCAGCAGTTGGCCAAGGGCTCATTGATATCTTTGAAAGAGCATTCGGTCAGAGAGGAATCTAATTGTTTAAGGATTGCGGTCCCACATGGAATTACGAGATAATTTCGGAGACCGCATACAACACTGTAGTAGTACACATCATTGTGATCGCTAGTAAGGCCGTCACTTCTCACAACGCGTGTTTGGAATCAACATGTAGAGTGGAAGCAATGTCGGGCTCTTACCCGGTAGAAGATTCTTGGTCTTTAGTGGCAGAGTGATCAACACGGGTACAGGCGGTCCCCGGGTTACAAACAAGATAGGGACTGTAGGTTTGTTCTTAAGTTGAATTTGTTTGTAAGTCGGAACAGGTACATTTTTTTTAAATTTAGCTCAGGCCTAAAGAATAATTTCTAAGCTTTTTGAAAAGCATAGGGAAGGGTTAACACCCCTGTACCATTTGTTTTGCTGTCTGTACCCCTGTTCAGAAGATTTCACCTCACTTTCTGTCTTTATGACAATTGGATTTTGAAAATTTTGGGTTGTTGTGAAAACAAGGATTGGTGATAAAGTGTCAGTGAAGACACCTTTTTCCCATGAGAACTCTTACAGGAGTGAATTGCCCTTCCTAGGGGGAGATTTCCTCTCACTTCCTTTTATCTCCCTCCGTTTGTAAGTAGGAGTCGTTTGTAAGTCGGAAGTTTGTAACCCGGGGACCGCCTGTAATTCCTATTCGACGAGCAATTGTCAACTTGGTTGAGGCAGTTGACCATGCAGCCATCAGTACATCTAGTCTATCATCTGCAGTGTCACACGCTGGAACCTATCTTAAAATGGTAGGCATCACAGGTTTTCAACTTGCCTGCCAATACGTTATCGCGCCATGTTCCCCGATTCTGTGTCTGCGTATCATGCCCAAGTAGCCACATTTTTTTCTTTAATGGAAGTTTACAAGCATCATGCAGCCGATGCTCCATTATTAGATTTCTTGGGTTGTCATATGCTCCTAAGTTTAACCCAACAAGTTATGACGCCCTTTATGCTTACGCTTTAGGTTACACATCAGTTCACCCCCCTATACTCAGCCAGTACACCATTGGAGATGAAATACTTGGCAATATCTGCTACAAAGTTGGGAAGCAGTACACGTCAGCAGCCCCGGGAGCAACCAGCGACAAGTTTGCCACTGAGCTGGCTCTAGAAGATAACGCAATACAGGCCTTTGTCGCTGTACATGACAAAATCTGCTGTGAACAAGACACTCAGCCCAAAGGCCTGGGGCTGTGACACCGCAACATTTCTGTAAGGGTGTGGATAAGGAGATTATCGTTATGTTTTTATGAAGAGCTTTTTTAGGTTTATGATGATGTAAAAAAAAAAAAGAATGGTCCAGTCAGAGTCCAGAACTAAATCCAATTGAAACTCTGTGGCAAGACTTGAAAATTGATTTTCACCGACGCTCTCCATCCATTCTGACAGAGCTTAAGCCATTTGCAAAGAAGAATGATCAAAAATGTAACTAGATGTGCAAAGCTGGTACAGACATACCCAAAAAGACTTGGGCCTGAAATTGCAGCGAAAGATGGTTCTATAAAGTATTGACTGATTTGGCTTAAAACAAATGCATGCCAAAGTGTGGCACATTTATTTGTAAAAAAATGTGAAAACCATCTATTATTTTCCTTCTACTTCACAATTATGTGCCACTTTGTGTTGGTCTATCACATGAAAACCCAAATACATTTAAATTTTTCGTTGTAACATGATAAAAAGTGGAACATTTCAAGATGTATAAATACTTTTTCAAGGCACTATATATAATCCATTTTGGGTAGAGTCCTAATCTGTTATATCCTCGGAGTTGGCCAGTACTCTCTCAGCCAGATACAATACCTTGATCTTGAATGCCTACCAACAGAATATCATCAATCATGATGTATATCTCTTTCTTAGGACGGATTGGCCCATTATACCTACCTTTTACGCGCTCCCCAAGGTTCATAAGAACCTTGGGGACCCGCCAGGGCGCCCCATTGTATCGGGTGTAGGGTCACAGACAGAGCATGCTAGCCAGTTTGTGGACAGTCACCTGAGGCCTCTTGTTGAAGTTCTGCCCTCGATACTCTATTCGAGTATCCCTCATGGGAGGGGTATCGAAGTGGTATCCTCATTTCTTTATGAACAACATGAATCCTTATGGCCAACGATTGATTTTGTGGTTCTGTTATTAGAACATATACTTCGGTCTAATATATTTACCTTTTTAAGGGCACCACCTACCTCCAGGTACAGGGCGTGGCGATGGGGACCTTGTGTGCCCCGTCATACGCGACCCTGTACCTGGGGGGGGTGGGAAAGGTCCATCTTTCATGATGACGCCTTGTCTATATACCTGTGCCATATCTTATTATGGCGCAGGTATATAGACGACGTGTTCGTCATTTGGACTTGGAGTTTATGAAGATTCTTTCGGTTAACTCCTTTAACCTCAAATTTACGATGGAATATGTGTCATGGTAGGGACCCCACTGGTACCGTCTTTATGGGCATAGACAGGTACACTAGTAGCTGGAGAGGCAGTAATCGCACTAGAGGTGTATCTCAACTGGAAACCCAGCGGATCTATAGGGTTAAATCCTACAGTCCCTATGGCATGAATATAGACTGGGACATTAACTCCTTTATAAATAATTCCTAGTTTCTTCTGGCAATTAGTCTCATGGTTCTTGGACTCATTTTTACAAGTGTATAGAGCTTTTTATTTTATATTTTATTGTATTGTTTTTATATACAATATTGTATTATATAAAAAAAACTTCTAGTGGGTTATCCCAATTGTATGTTTTTAATAAAAATTAATTTTTTAATCTTTTAATTTGTATTCCTGTGGGTGTCTTTGGTGGATAGTGTGGAAGCACTCTCAGCCTATAATTATCTGGTTTTCTTTCCCTCTGTATCCCTGCAGTTTTGATATTTCATCAGCAGGGTTTTCTTAATAATACAATGTGAACAGGGATTGGTTTCCCTTGTTTTTACTATTGTAACCTGGATGATTTCTTCTATCTAGGTTAAATTGCTCTTTTTCCTACTTTTGAGTAGTCTCACTCATGGCGCTGCACATCGGTAACAACTTTCTCTGTTTTTATTTTTCCTCTTTTTTGCATTGGAGTTAGTTTTTCCTGTGTGCAGCACCGTGGGTCGTCCAATAAGTGCGCTGCTCATTGCTGATTGGCTCCTGAAGGCGTCTCTGGATTGGCTCTTGAAGGAGGCTTCGGTTTATCAGTGCACTTCCCTTTAGCTAATGAAAGTGTGGTTTGCGTCTATTAGTGAGTAGGGGCTGGCTGGAACACATGCCGCTCCTCCTTTCTCGCTGTACTGGGACATATAACGTGGGGGATTGACGGCGACTAGCCACGCCCCCTGATGACGTCAATCTCTGACGAAACCGGTAGGGGACCGACAACTGCATCTCCCCAGTGTTTATCCGATCCCAGATAGAAGCAAAACGGCTGAACGGCTGCAGCTACCACACAGTCCACCTATGACTCCTCCACAGGATTGATCTTTGATGCCTGATATATTTATGCGACATGTGAGTGTGTTTTTTGCTTTATACTTATTAAAGTTTATGGTTTAACATACTACACCATGAGGATCTTTCCTTTTTTATTCATATGATATCTGGGCTGTTACCATTTCCTGTGAGAGGAAGTACTGTAGATCTTAGATTACCAAGGCTGTACCTGTAGGAGAAGGCCTTTTCCTCCGTGTATCCATTGGGGGTTATGAGGAGTTCCTGTAAGGCGTACTGAGATCCCTGTAATGGGGATCATTTGACTCCGGTAAGAGGCCGCACATATCAGTGTCTGGTGGAGGCTTTATCTTTATATTCACCACCTGGTCTACGGGATTTCCTCTGGGACTCCTTTTTTCTATATGGACTTTCATTTAATGAGTGATTTATGGATTCACATATAGCTTGTATGGATTCACCTTTATCTTAAGCTTTTGCTGAGATTGAGATTACAGTGTCAAGCGCTGTATACCTTGTTTTTAAATTTATAACTGTGCATCTCATTCAGAGTTTATAAAAAAAAAAAAAAAAACCTTTAGAGTTGTTTTATACTATAGTAGTTGCAGAATTTGCTTTCTCTTGAGTAATCATGCAGGTTGGGGATGTTAGAGGAGTTGAATAGAGGAAGGACTTGTCTATTTGACCAGGGACAAAAGAATGAGAATACAGTTTGAAAAGTTAAAAGCTTACAGCGATACAATAGAAGGGGGCGTGGCTTGGCGCACAAGCGGGATGGCAGCGTGAAGCTAGAGCTCCTCAGCACATCAGGTCTCCGAGGCACTAAAAGGCATCCCATCCGCATAATATGGGCAAGACTGGCAGACCGGGTAAGCAGCACGAAAGCACAGCGATCCGGATCGGGCACTTTATCTAGGAATATCCCGGATTTCTTCAGCTCACAGCGGTCTGGTAAAAAGAACTCCCTAGGCCACAAGATGGCGCGGCCGGCGCTGCAGGAGGAGGACAGGGAGTATGACACAGACTCTATGGCCGAAACAGAAGATACGGTGGGTGATCCTGACCCTCTAGATCACCCACTGACTTTCAAAGCCATGACTGCTATTGCGGCCGATATTAAGGGCTCCTTCACTGCCGCCATAATAGACTTGAAAGCTGACATAACCAGGCTGTCTGATCAGATGGCGGTGGTGGAAAAAGCTGGACGCCACAGGGACAAAACCCTAAAGAAATTAGAAGAAGTAACCCTGACTCACTCATCCCACCTTATAACAATGAACAGACAAATAGAGGATTTAGACAACAGAGGATGCAGGAACAACATCAGGGTCAGAGGGATCCCGGAGTCAGTAGAAAGGGAACAAATTAAACCTGCATTACAGTCTGTTTTTAACAGTCTCTTGGAGCGCCCAGAAGAGTCGCCTATAGATTTCGAAAGGGCCCACAGGGCATTGCGTCCTAAAGCGCTAGATGACGCACCTCCTAGAGACATAATTTGCTGCCTCTCTAATCATCTTCTAAAGGAAGAGATACTTGCGAAAGCCAGGCAGAATGATCTTATTTTATTCAATGACAGACCTATTCAGCTTTTCCAAGACAAGATCTCTCACCCATTACTTTAAACAACAGAAGAGCTCTCAGACCACTTTTAGAAATTCTCAAAGAAAGAAATCTTCCGTACAAATGGAAGTTCCCCTTTGCACTTCAATCTACATTTGGATGGAAACAATACCTACTACGCACGCCTGCTGACCGTCCAGATTTTTGTGCTAATCTACATTTGGGGGAAATAGAGCTCCCAGACTGGTAAGCGGAGTTTCTGACCTCACACGCACAAAGCTCACTCCAAGAAGAAGTGGAGGCATCCTCTTCTAGATCCCCACACAATGCTAAAAGGGGGAAACAACAGAGGAAAAGGGAACTTAACTCGCTCTTTGGAGCTTCACCCAAAACTCCTAGAACACCCAAGACTAGGAACCGCCCATAACTTATAAGATATGGTTTAAAAACTCATTACCCACATGTTTGCCTACCTTGCTTGTTCCATTTATCCCTTCTATAACTGGAATATTGAGTGATCCTCATATTTTATTTTTCATATGCCCTACAATTCAATGACTCAATTTTAGGTGTTGTTCATTGTTTGGCCACTAGATGGAGACACAAACCATATAATGCTACAACGACTAAAAAATTGTCCTTACACTTGAACCTTTGTATATCCTGACATATACTAATGAGTGGATAGTTGTGACTCTTTCCACTCATGAGGCGCAAGACCTCAATATGGAGAATACATGCTTGATTAATTGCTTATATGATCCTGAGTTCCTCAATTCATGCGATCACCAACTGCAGTCAGTCTGGAGACAAAGTTTGCCTTTACAACAGACGCTACCTTTTCTTTTGGAAGGGTCTCTGTCGCTTTGGTTTGTTATTGGATCTCCTGTGTCTAGCTTGGTGATCATAAATACATAAAAGGAGTCCATGGCTAGCTCGATCCCTATGCAGTTTTGGTCACTTGACAGTGACACAGACTATATGCTACTGTTGAATCTAACAACTGCTTTCTACTCTCATACTTTTGCACCGAGCTGTAATTTATATAATGCTGACAGTTTACATAATTCTCTTTACCCCTTAAGGCGCTGACCATGGTTTGGTGCCTACTCAACTACCTTTCAGCATTTCTAGCAGAGAACTTGTCGGTCACTGTGATTGACGGATGAAGGCACTAAGGGGAGGAGTTTGTGTTTACGACTGATACTGGACTTTCTTCCTTATTGTTTTTACTTTTCATTATTTTTTTTCCAAAGGGACTCTACTGTTTTAGACAGCCCACTGATTTTCCATGACTAACTAGGCAATTATAATTGTATAAAAGGATAATACAGTATTTCAGATCCCATTATGGGCATGTTGAATGCGCCCAAAATCGACACACCTGTTTGATATACTTTAGAATATCTTGGAAGGGAATAGCGGCGCCATGTATATGTGGTGTATGCTAGAAACCCTTTCAACTTAGAGTTGACTTGAGGCTGTCACCTGCCAAGGCCTCACCGAGCTGTGGCAAGGTGCTTGTCAGGGATACCACATGCAGGCATCCAGCAAGGGTGAGCAGATCAGTTGGCTGCACCAAGGAATCAGGACCCAGATGGATAAAGATGTAAATAAGTTTATTAAGCAAAATGACACACTCCAATACCAACACCAGTGACCATAAACAAGTAAACAAAATATAAATGATAACAGTACAAAACCCCAATAGAACCTAACAAACTATATACAAAGGGATGGAGCAAACAATAGCAGGACAGGACAGGGACAGGAGACAAGGAAAGCAGGGAGCCAGGTACAGGAAGCAGGATGCAGGGAACAGGACTCAGGATCAGGATACAGGTTTCAGGATACAGGTTTCAGGATACAGGTTTCAGGATACAGGTTCAGACAGGGACACGGCTAGCAGAGAAAATACTGAAGCACTGAGCCTCAGTGAAGGGCGGGCTTATATTCCCTCAGCAGTCCTCCTCAGGTGCAGCTTAATTTAAAGAACAGTCCAGCTGCTGGGAGACACCCGCTGGTGGGCCCTGGAACTGCGCCCCTCAGTTCCAGGAACAACAGTGCCACCAGCAGGTGACCCATGTAATGACACAGATCCTGACAGTTCCCCCCCTTTAAGGAGCGGCCTCCGGACGCTCCATTGTGCTTCTACCCCAAAAGTCCAAAAAGGTCTCCCCTCCATGTCTGCGGGTCTTCTAGCACTCTCTAGGCCAAAGTCCTTTAACTTGCCGGAAGGCGTGCCACCAGAGTCCAGCAATTGATCATGCGCCCCACCACCAGGGTCTGGAAGCCGTCTTGGCACCCCACAGGTCAAGTTCCTGAAGAGGCGTAACATTAGGGATACACCTGCCCTCATTGCAACACATGTCCCAACACTGGGACTGAAGGCAAGCTGGACATCAAGCAGGGGAGCGCCAGCGGCATGCAGGATATCCGGCAGTGGCACACCAGGCTGGGCAACAGACAGTGGCACATCAAACAGGGCGGCAGACCGTGGCTCAGCAGGCACTGGATCAGCAAACACTGGGTCAGCAGGCACCGGAACAGCAAGCACTGGGTCAGCGGGCACTGGAACAGCAAGCACTGGGTCAGCAGGCAAAGGATCAGCAGGCACAGGATCAGCAGACACATGATCAGCAGGCACAGGATCAGCAGGCACAGTAGTGGTCACCAGAACAGCGGGCACGGGATCAGCTGGCACCGGATCAGCGGGCTGAGTAAGAGACACCGGATCAGCAGGCACCGGAACAGCAGGCACTGGGTCAGCGGGCACTGGAACAGCAAGCACTGGGTCAGCAGACTGGGTAGTGGTCACCAGAACAGCGGGCACCAGAACAGCGGGCACTGGATCAGCAGGCTCAGTAGGAGGCACCGGATCAGCGGGCACTGGACCAGCAGGCATTAGAACAGCAGGCACTGGATCAGCAGGCTCAGTAGGAGGCACCGGATCAGTGGGCACTGGATCAGCAGGCTCAGTAGAAGGCACCAGATCAGCGGGCAATGTAACAGCAGGCACTGGATCAGCAGGCTCAGTAGGAGGCACCGGATCAGTGGGCACTGGAACAACAGGCATCAGAACAGCGGGCACTGGATCAGCAGGCTCAGTAGAAGGCACCGGATCAAAGGGCACTGGATCAGCAGGCTCAGTAGGAGGCACTGGATCAGAGGGCACCGGAATAGAAGGCACTGGATCAGCGGGCTCAGTAGGAGGCACCAGATCAGCGGGCACTGGAACAGCAGGCATCAGAACAGTGGGCACTGGATCAGCAGGCTCAGTAGGAGGCACCGGATCAGTGGGCACTGGATCAGCGGGCACTGGAACAACAGGCATCAGAACAGCGAGTACTGGATCAGCAGGCTCAGTAGGAGGCACCGGATCAGTGGGCACTGGATCAGCAGGCTCAGTAGGAGGCACCGGATCAGCGGGCACCGGAACAGCAGGTACTGGATCAGCGGGCTCAGTAGGAGGCACCAGATCAGCGGGCACTGGAACAGCAGGCATCAGAACAGTGGGCACTGGATCAGCAGGCTCAGTAGGAGGCACCGGATCAGTGGGCACTGGATCAGCAGGCACTGGAACAACAGGCATCAGAACAGCGGGCACTGGATCAGCAGGCTCAGTAGGAGGCACCGGATCAGTGGGCACTGGATCAACAGGCTCAGTAGGAGGCACCAGATCAGCGGGCACTGGATCAGCAGGCTGGGTAACAGGTATAATTGTATGTGTTGGGAAAAATCTCCTTTTCTTTTTAGGTTTAGATACAGAAATCTTGCTAGTGGTTGCAGGGCTATGAATAGATTGTGAAGTAGATGGAAGCGAAATGGCAGTATTGGGAGATGGTGGAAAAGGAGAGACAGTTACAGAGGAGAATTTCTGAGAGGTTGCTAGAGGCAACAGAGTAGTAGAGGAAGTTTTCACAGAGTTAAATGCAGGAAAAGTGCAACTCGTTAAGCCAGGATATGAACAAGCAGTGGAAAGCAAACCATACCTAACTGCAGCTGTGGTTGCTACGGGTAACGGAGAGGATAAACTTTGAGAAAACTGGTGTCCAGAGGCAGAAGTGGATTGGTGTGAGTTAGCTGATGCTAAATTGGAAAGATCTGACCAGGTTTGCAATAAGGCCTGAACAAAACTCAATTTACAACCCCCTTGTCTGATTAGAGAATATACAGCATTCATGCAATCCAACAGGGCCTCTGGAGAATACACTGAATAATGTTCAATAAAATAGGGTTTATCATCTTCCAAGAGCCACACAAGAGATACCACCTGAGAGACACTAAAAGGAGGAGAATAATCATCACCACCCTTAGGGGTATTAGATAAAGCCAACTCTGCACAGAGCTGAATAAGTGGCTGAATCTCTTTGAACAAAACTCTGCCTTTGTCAACAAACGAGTGGGCCAGACGGATGCATTCCAACAACTGCTCGCTAGTGTAAGTTTTCAAAATTTGGCGACAATATTCCCTGTCTTCTGTTACAAGCAAAGAAAAATAAAAGACCTCCTCTGACTGCATCTTGCAACAACCAGAAAATTCCTAATTCCCAGGTGCAACCGATCTGATCGTTAGTGGCTTCAGTATTCTGTCAGGGATACCACATGCAGGCATCCAGCAAGGGTGAGCAGATCAGTTGGCTGCACCAAGGAATCAGGACCCAGATGGATAAAGATGTAAATAAGTTTATTAAGCAAAATGACACACTCCAATACCAACACCAGTGACCATAAACAAGTAAACAAAATATAAATGATAACAGTACAAAACCCCAATAGAACCTAACAAACTATATACAAAGGGATGGAGCAAACAATAGCAGGACAGGACAGGGACAGGAGACAAGGAAAGCAGGGAGCCAGGTACAGGAAGCAGGATGCAGGGAACAGGACTCAGGATCAGGATACAGGTTTCAGGATACAGGTTTCAGGATACAGGTTCAGACAGGGACACGGCTAGCAGAGAAAATACTGAAGCACTGAGCCTCAGTGAAGGGCGGGCTTATATTCCCTCAGCAGTCCTCCTCAGGTGCAGCTTAATTTAAAGAACAGTCCAGCTGCTGGGAGACACCCGCTGGTGGGCCCTGGAACTGCGCCCCTCAGTTCCAGGAACAACAGTGCCACCAGCAGGTGACCCATGTAATGACACAGATCCTGACAGTGCTGGTTCTATGAGGAAATTGAATTCTAGAGGCACCCATTTCAGTTAATCTATAAGTTGCCTACTGTTATTAATGTTCTGACTGGTATTATTACTGTCATGTTTATGTTTGATTATGTGAACGTCATGACGCTCACAGCTATAGTTATTGTTAATGTTCCGAGTCAGATACCTGAATTACACATTTTCAGGAGACCCGGTGTGATTGGAACCCACACCGTTGTGATAGATTACATTTCAGTATAAGAGGCCGTCCTCTTGTAAGCCATCCATTATCCCAAAGGATTTATACTGTTTGAATATAATATTTTCTGTGCAGTTGTATCCTCGACTTAAGCAATCTCGGTGGAGCCATTTTTTCGGCTCATCCGACCTTGCTCCACTTGAAGTCTACTTCTTTTCCTTTTTTTTACTTTATATCCCCTTCACACTACATTTTCTGTCTCTTTTCCCCTATTGTGTCTTCCCCCTCCATATTCCTACCCCTCCCCCCTCATTACCCTAACCAGTGCACATATTAATCTACATTTATCCAGTTTTCCTAGGTGAGGACCTCGGCTGAGGTAAGATACCCCAGAACGCGACATGGTTTACTCCAAACTGGGCAAGAACCCTTTCTTAATTTCGCATAACACAATTGAATTTTCCTGAAAAAAGAACTAAGATCATATATGAACTTAAAAATCATATATGAACTTAAAAAGTGTAAACCTTAGGTGGTTTTTCTGCAAGAAACCCACTTTAAAGGGCGAAATCACCCATCTATGACAAACAAATTTTTCCCGACTGCTTACTATTAGTGTTGAGCGAACACGGACTGTATTATTCGTGTTCGTACCGAATAATTGGATTTTTTGTACCCGAACACGGACACGGACACTTTACTGTATGTTCGGGTAAAAATCCGTGTTCGGTCGTTTTATTTCCGGGTTTTGCATGCTTTGGCGCTCTTTTCATGGCGGGCTTTCAACAGCCAATCAACAATCGTTTAACTGGTGTGCCTTAAGCCATCCCAGCCATGCCTGCAAATGTCTCAGTAGCTGTGATTGGCCGTCTGAAGCATGTGACCAAGTCTTTATAAGTTCGAGGCAGCCGCAGCGGCGTCATTATGCTGCTTAGATTCAGGGACAGAGCACACATCAACGTGCTGGCTGCTGTTTAGGGAAAGATAGGCAGGAAAAAACCATTTGTGTCCGGATAGAATTGAGGGACAGGTCGGAGTGTTTAGGCAGGGCGAGTTGTAGGCATTTTAGGGATAGAGTCTGCTGAATTATATAGGGTCAGTGTCTTCTACAAACTACAATCGATATTGCTGTGTGGGGGGTGGGGTCTGCACTCAATCCTGATCTACGATCTCTTCTCAATCCTGTTAGGGACAGAGTCTGCTGAATTTTAGGGAAACTGTGTTCTACAAACTACAATCGATATTGCTGTGTGGTGTGGGATTGGAGATAGGCAGGTGTCAGTGATCCACATCCATTTTTCTGTGTGTGAGCTGCAGTGAACACAATCTTTTTGGGCTGCAGTGAACACAATCTTTTTGGGCTGCAGTGAACACAATCTTTTTGGGCTGCAGTGAACACAATCTTTTTGGGCTGCAGTGAACACAATCTTTTTGGGGTGCAGTGAACAAAATCTTTTTGGGGTGCAGTGAACACAATCCTTTTTGGTGTGCAGTGAACACAATCTTTGTGGGGTGCAGTGAACAAAATCCTTTGTGGGGTGCAGTGAACACAATCTTTTTGGGGTGCAGTGAACAAAATCCTTTTTGGGGTGCAGTGAACAACATCCTTTTTGGGGTGCAGTGAACACAATCTTTTTGGGGTGCAGTGAACAAAATCCTTTGTGGGGTGCAGTGAACACAATCTTTTTGGGGTGCAGTGAACACAATCTTTTTGGGGTGGAGTGAACAACATCCTTTTTGGGGTGCAGTGAACAAAATCCTTTTTGGGGTGCAGTGAACAAAATCATTTTTGGGGTGCAGTGAACACAATCTTTTTGGGGTGCAGTGAACACAATCTTTGTGGGGTGCAGTGAACACAATCTTTTTGGGGTGGAGTGAACATCCTTTTTGGGGTGCAGTGAACAACATCCTTTTTGGGGTGCAGTGAACACAATCTTTTTGGGGTGCAGTGAACACAATCTTTGTGGGGTACAGTGAACAGAATCTTTGTGGGGTGCAGTGAACACAATCTTTGGGGGGTACAGTGAACACAATCTTTGTGAGGTGCAGTGAACACAATCTTTGTGGGGTGCAGTGAACACAATCTTTGGGGGGTACAGTGAACACAATCTTTGTGAGGTGCAGTGAACACAATCTTTGTGGGGTGCAGTGAACACAATCATTGTGGGGTGCAGTGAACTCAATCTTTGTGGGGTACAGTGAACACAATCTCATACTGAAGGTTTGAGGGTGCTGCCTGTTCCATACTCCCCCTACTCCTCATCTAGCCTTTTAGGGGTACAAACAATAGTAATTGGGGCCTAGTGTGGTTGTGTACGTGTGATATACATACACTTTTTTTGGATCATATTTTCTATTCCGCTATTTAATCAAAAACCTTTGGGGATCAGTTAAATTGGGGGATAGTCTGTGTTGGTACGTGTGAGAGAGATCCACCTTTCCAAGTTGTTGGGGTTCATCTCATACTTCTGAAGGTTTGAGGGTGCTGCCTGTTCCATACTCCCCCTACTCCTAGCCTTTTAGGGGTACAAACAATAGTAATTGGGGCCTAGTGTGGTTGTGTACGTGTGATATACATACACTTTTTTGGGATCATATTTTCTATTCCGCTATTTAATCAAAAACCTTTGGGGATCAGTTAAATTGGGGGATAGTCTGTGTTGGTACGTGTGAGAGAGATCCACCTTTCCAAGTTGTTGGGGTTCATCTCATACTTCTGAAGGTTTGAGGGTGCTGCCTGTTCCATACTCCCCCTACTCCTAGCCTTTTAGGGGTACAAACAATAGTAATTGGGGCCTAGTGTGGTTGTGTACGTGTGATATACATACACTTTTTTGGGATCATATTTTCTATTCCGCTATTTAATCAAAAACCTTTGGGGATCAGTTAAATTGGGGGATAGTCTGTGTTGGTACGTGTGAGAGAGATCCACCTTTCCAAGTTGTTGGGGTTCATCTCATACTTCTGAAGGTTTGAGGGTGCTGCCTGTTCCATACTCCCCCTACTCCTAGCCTTTTAGGGGTACAAACAATAGTAATTGGGGCCTAGTGTGGTTGTGTACGTGTGATATACATACACTTTTTTGGGATCATATTTTCTATTCCGCTATTTAATCAAAAACCTTTGGGGATCAGTTAAATTGGGGGATAGTCTGTGTTGGTACGTGTGAGAGAGATCCACCTTTCCAAGTTGTTGAGGTTCATCTCATACTTCTGAAGGTTTGAGGGTGCTGCCTGTTCCATACTCCCCCTACTCCTAGCCTTTTAGGGGTACAAACAATAGTAATTGGGGCCTAGTGTGGTTGTGTACGTGTGATATACATACACTTTTTTGGGATCATATTTTCTATTCCGCTATTTAATCAAAAACCTTTGGGGATCAGTTAAATTGGGGGATGGTCTGTGTTGGTACGTGTGAGAGAGATCCACCTTTCCAAGTTGTTGGGGTTCATCTCATACTTCTGAAGGTTTGAGGGTGCTGCCTGTTCCATACTCCCCCTACTCCTAGCCTTTTAGGGGTACAAACAATAGTAATTGGGGCCTAGTGTGGTTGTGTACGTGTGATATACATACACTTTTTTGGGATCATATTTTCTATTCCGCTATTTAATCAAAAACCTTTGGGGATCAGTTAAATTGGGGGATAGTCTGTGTTGGTACGTGTGAGAGAGATCCACCTTTCCAAGTTGTTGGGGTTCATCTCATACTTCTGAAGGTTTGAGGGTGCTGCCTGTTCCATACTCCCCCTACTCCTAGCCTTTTAGGGGTACAAACAATAGTAATTGGGGCCTAGTGTGGTTGTGTACGTGTGATATACATACACTTTTTTGGGATCATATTTTCTATTCCGCTATTTAATCAAAAACCTTTGGGGATCAGTTAAATTGGGGGATAGTCTGTGTTGGTACGTGTGAGAGAGATCCACCTTTCCAAGTTGTTGGGGTTCATCTCATACTTCTGAAGGTTTGAGGGTGCTGCCTGTTCCATACTCCCCCTACTCCTAGCCTTTTAGGGGTACAAACAATAGTAATTGGGGCCTAGTGTGGTTGTGTACGTGTGATATACATACACTTTTTTGGGATCATATTTTCTATTCCGCTATTTAATCAAAAACCTTTGGGGATCAGTTAAATTGGGGGATAGTCTGTGTTGGTACGTGTGAGAGAGATCCACCTTTCCAAGTTGTTGGGGTTCATCTCATACTTCTGAAGGTTTGAGGGTGCTGCCTGTTCCATACTCCCCCTACTCCTAGCCTTTTAGGGGTACAAACAATAGTAATTGGGGCCTAGTGTGGTTGTGTACGTGTGATATACATACACTTTTTTGGGATCATATTTTCTATTCCGCTATTTAATCAAAAACCTTTGGGGATCAGTTAAATTGGGGGATAGTCTGTGTTGGTACGTGTGAGAGAGATCCACCTTTCCAAGTTGTTGGGGTTCATCTCATACTTCTGAAGGTTTGAGGGTGCTGCCTGTTCCATACTCCCCCTACTCCTAGCCTTTTAGGGGTACAAACAATAGTAATTGGGGCCTAGTGTGGTTGTGTACGTGTGATATACATACACTTTTTTGGGATCATATTTTCTATTCCGCTATTTAATCAAAAACCTTTGGGGATCAGTTAAATTGGGGGATAGTCTGTGTTGGTACGTGTGAGAGAGATCCACCTTTCCAAGTTGTTGGGGTTCATCTCATACTTCTGAAGGTTTGAGGGTGCTGCCTGTTCCATACTCCCCCTACTCCTAGCCTTTTAGGGGTACAAACAATAGTAATTGGGGCCTAGTGTGGTTGTGTACGTGTGATATACATACACTTTTTTGGGATCATATTTTCTATTCCGCTATTTAATCAAAAACCTTTGGGGATCAGTTAAATTGGGGGATAGTCTGTGTTGGTACGTGTGAGAGAGATCCACCTTTCCAAGTTGTTGGGGTTCATCTCATACTTCTGAAGGTTTGAGGGTGCTGCCTGTTCCATACTCCCCCTACTCCTAGCCTTTTAGGGGTACAAACAATAGTAATTGGGGCCTAGTGTGGTTGTGTACGTGTGATATACATACACTTTTTTGGGATCATATTTTCTATTCCGCTATTTAATCAAAAACCTTTGGGGATCAGTTAAATTGGGGGATAGTCTGTGTTGGTACGTGTGAGAGAGATCCACCTTTCCAAGTTGTTGGGGTTCATCTCATACTTCTGAAGGTTTGAGGGTGCTGCCTGTTCCATACCCCCCCTACTCCTCATCTAGCCTTTTAGGGGTACAAACAATAGTAATTGGGGCCTAGTGTGGTTGTGTACGTGCGAGATACATACACTTTTTTTGATCATATTTCCTATTCCGCTATTCAATAAAAACCTTTGAGGATCAATTGAATTGCGGGATAGTCTGTGTCGGTACGTGTGAGAGAGATCCACCTTTCCAAGTTGTTGGGGTTCATCTCATACTTCTGAAGGTTTGAGGGTGCTGCCCTCTCCATACCCCCCCTACTCCTCATCTAGCCTTTTAGGGGTACAAACAATAGTAATTGGGGCCTAGTGTGGTTGTGTACGTGCGAGATACATACACTTTTTTTGATCATATTTCCTATTCCGCTATTCAATAAAAACCTTTGAGGATCAATTGAATTGCGGGATAGTCTGTGTCGGTACGTGTGAGAGAGATCCACCTTTCCAAGTTGTTGGGGTTCATCTCATACTTCTGAAGGTTTGAGGGTGCTGCCTGTTCCATACCCCCCCTACTCCTCATCTAGCCTTTTAGGGGTACAAACAATAGTAATTGGGGCCTAGTGTGGTTGTGTACGTGCGAGATACATACACTTTTTTTGATCATATTTCCTATTCCGCTATTCAATAAAAACCTTTGAGGATCAATTGAATTGCGGGATAGTCTGTGTCGGTACGTGTGAGAGAGATCCACCTTTCCAAGTTGTTGGGGTTCATCTCATACTTCTGAAGGTTTGAGGGTGCTGCCTGTTCCATACCCCCCCTACTCCTCATCTAGCCTTTTAGGGGTACAAACAATAGTAATTGGGGCCTAGTGTGGTTGTGTACGTGCGAGATACATACACTTTTTTTGATCATATTTCCTATTCCGCTATTCAATAAAAACCTTTGAGGATCAATTGAATTGCGGGATAGTCTGTGTCGGTACGTGTGAGAGAGATCCACCTTTCCAAGTTGTTGGGGTTCATCTCATACTTCTGAAGGTTTGAGGGTGCTGCCTGTTCCATACCCCCCCTACTCCTCATCTAGCCTTTTAGGGGTACAAACAATAGTAATTGGGGCCTAGTGTGGTTGTGTACGTGCGAGATACATACACTTTTTTTGATCATATTTCCTATTCCGCTATTCAATAAAAACCTTTGAGGATCAATTGAATTGCGGGATAGTCTGTGTCGGTACGTGTGAGAGAGATCCACCTTTCCAAGTTGTTGGGGTTCATCTCATACTTCTGAAGGTTTGAGGGTGCTGCCTGTTCCATACCCCCCCTACTCCTCATCTAGCCTTTTAGGGGTACAAACAATAGTAATTGGGGCCTAGTGTGGTTGTGTACGTGCGAGATACATACACTTTTTTTGATCATATTTCCTATTCCGCTATTCAATAAAAACCTTTGAGGATCAATTGAATTGCGGGATAGTCTGTGTCGGTACGTGTGAGAGAGATCCACCTTTCCAAGTTGTTGGGGTTCATCTCATACTTCTGAAGGTTTGAGGGTGCTGCCTGTTCCATACCCCCCCTACTCCTCATCTAGCCTTTTAGGGGTACAAACAATAGTAATTGGGGCCTAGTGTGGTTGTGTACGTGCGAGATACATACACTTTTTTTGATCATATTTCCTATTCCGCTATTCAATAAAAACCTTTGAGGATCAATTGAATTGCGGGATAGTCTGTGTCGGTACGTGTGAGAGAGATCCACCTTTCCAAGTTGTTGGGGTTCATCTCATACTTCTGAAGGTTTGAGGGTGCTGCCTGTTCCATACCCCCCCTACTCCTCATCTAGCCTTTTAGGGGTACAAACAATAGTAATTGGGGCCTAGTGTGGTTGTGTACGTGCGAGATACATACACTTTTTTTGATCATATTTCCTATTCCGCTATTCAATAAAAACCTTTGAGGATCAATTGAATTGCGGGATAGTCTGTGTCGGTACGTGTGAGAGAGATCCACCTTTCCAAGTTGTTGGGGTTCATCTCATACTTCTGAAGGTTTGAGGGTGCTGCCTGTTCCATACTCCCCCTACTCCTCATCTAGCCTTTTAGGGGTACAAACAATAGTAATTGGGGCCTAGTGTGGTTGTGTACGTGTGATATACATACACTTTTTTTGGATCATATTTTCTATTCCGCTATTCAATAAAAACCTTTCTAGGGCAAGATCTTAAATTACAGAAATATGAGGAGACCGTCAAATAAGGGCCGTGGCCTGGGTCGTGGTGCTGCTGGTAGAGCTCCTGTTGCAAGGAGAGGACATGGTCGATCTGTGCCAGCTACACGCACAAGTGAAACACCTTCCTCAAGTGTGAGTAGGCGACAGAACCTGCATCAGTATTTGGTAGGGCATCAAACGCCCCTAGAAGTGATGAGGCCAGAACAAGTTGAGGCGATAGTAGATTGGTTTGCTGCTGACAGTGCCTCCAGTTCCTTCACATTGTCTCCCACCCAGTCTACTGCAGAAAGGTCAGAGTTGGCACCTGCAGCCAATGTCCAACCGTCTTTCACCTCACCCCCTTGCAAATCAGGCCAGCAGTCTGAGCCCCAAGCCATACAGCAGTCTCTTATTCTTTTTGAGGACTCTGTCAGCAGGGTTTCCCAGGGCCATCCACCTAGCCCTGCCCCAGAAGTGGAAGAGATTGAGTGCAGCGATGCCCAACCACTTATTTCTCAAGATGAGTACATGCAAGGATCATCGCAGCACGTCTCCGATGATGACGAAACGCAGGTGCCAACTGCTGCGGCGTTCAGCATTGTGGAGACCGACAAGGAGGGCAGGGGTGAAGACTGGGTGGAAGATGATGTGGAGGACGATGAGGTCCTCGACCCCACATGGAATGAACGTCATGCAGGTGAACTGAGTAGTTTGGAGGAAGAGGCGGTGGTCGCACAGAGCCACCAGCACAGCAGAAGAGGGAGCAGGGTGCAGAAGCGGAGCGGCCGTGCCCTAGACACTACGCCCGCTACTGCCCAACGCAGCAAGGGAACGAGCGCACCAAAGTCAGCTCAAAGGAGTTCTCTAGCGTGGAAGTTCTTTAGAAAATGTGCTGATGACAGGACACGAGTGGTTTGCACCCTGTGCAATCAGAGCTTGAAGCGAGGCATGAACCTTCTCAACCTGAGCACAACCTGCATGATCAGGCATCTAAGTGCAAAGCACGAGCTGCAGTGGAGTACACACCTTCAAAACCAAGAAACGTCTCTGGCTCATCCTGCTTCCTCTTCTGCTGCAGTCTCGGCCGCTCCAGCCACATCTGTAGTGATACCGGCACCTGCCACCCCGCAAACAGACGATCTGTCAGCAACACCACCACCTGGGTCACCAACAACCATCTCCACAATGTCCCGTGGAAGCGTTCAGCTTTCCATCTCCCAAACACTTGAGAGGAAGAGGAAGTACCCCCCTACCCACCCGCGATCCCTGGCCCTGAATGCCAGCATTTCAAAATTATTGGCCTTTGAAATGCTGTCATTCCGTCTGGTGGAGACGCACAGTTTTAAAAACCTTATGTCGGTGGTTGTCCCACAGTACGTCGTGCCCAGCCGCCACTACTTTTCCAGGCAAGCCATCCCTTCCCTGCACAACCAAGTGGGGGAAAAAATCAGGTGTGCACTGCGCAACGCCATCTGTGCCAAGGTCCACCTAACTACGGATACGTGGACCAGTAAGCACGGTCAGGGGCGTTATATCTCCCTAACGGCACACTGGGTAAATGCAGTGGCGGATGGGCCTGAGGCGGATAGCAATTTGGCGCATGTCCTTCCACCACCGAGGATTGCAGGGCGCTTCAGTTTGCCTCCTGTTCCTAACTCCTCCTACTCCGCTTCCTCATCCTCTACCGCCTCCTCATCCGGACAGCGTAACACCTTCACCACCAACTTCAGCACGGCCAGGGGTAAACGACAGCAGGCAGTTTTACAACTTGCCTGTTTGGGGGACAAACCACACACCGCGCAGGAGTTGTGGAGGAGCATGGAACAGCAGACAAATGAGTGGTTGCTGCCAGCGAGCCTCAAGCCCGGCCTGGTGGTGTGCGATAACGGGCGAAATCTCATAGCAGCTCTGGGCCTAGCCGGTTTGACGCACATCCCTTGCCTGGCGCATGTGCTGAATTTGGTGGTGCAGAGGTTCCTTAAAAACTACCCCGATATGTCAGAGCTGCTGCAGAAAGTGCGGGCCGTTTGTGCGCACTTTCGGCGTTCTCACCCTGCTGCTGCTCGCCTGGCAGCGCTGCAGCGTAACTTCGGCCTTCCCGCTCACCGCCTCATATGTGACGTGCCCACAAGGTGGAACTCCACCTTGCACATGCTGGAAAGACTGTGCGAGCAGCAGCAGGCCATAGTGGAGTTTCAGCTGCAGCACGCACGCGTGAGTCGCTCTGCGGAACAGCACCACTTCACCACCAATAACTGGGCCTCCATGCGAGACCTGTGTGCCTTGTTGCGCTGTTTTGAGTACTCCACCAACATGGCCAGTGGCAATGACGCCGTTCTCAGCTTAACTATCCCACTTCTATGCCTCCTTGAAAAAACAATTCGGGCGATGATGGAAGAGGATGTGGCACAGGATGAGGAGGAGGAGGAGGATGAAGAGGTAACATTTCCAAGGCTTTCAGGGCAGTCATTCGCAAGGGGCTCCGAGGGTGGGTTCCTGCACACGCAAACGCCAGGGACGCAATTGTCCAGCAGGGGCACAGTTCTGGAGGATGAGGAGGAGGAGGAGGAGCTGGAGGAGGAGATGGAACCATGTTCACAGCAGGGTGGCACCCAGGCCAGCTCATGGCCATCACTGGTGCGTGGCTGGGGGGATACAGAGGACACGGACCATACACCTCCCACAGAGGACAGCCTTTCGTTGCCTCTGGGCAGCCTGGCACACATGAGCGATTACATGCTGCAGTGTCTCCACAACGACCGCCGAGTTGCCCACATTCTAACTTGTGCTGATTACTGGGTGGCCACGCTGCTGGATCCCCGTTACAAGGACAACGTACCGTCCTTAATTCACTCACTGGAGCGCGATCGCAAGATGCGCGAGTACAAGCGCACGCTGGTAGACGCCATGCTGCTGGCATTCCCATCTGACAGCGGGGCCACAGTGGAAGCACAAGGCAGAGGAGGAGGAGGAGGAGGTCGCCAACGCAACCAGGGCACCGCCAGCACCTCAGAAGGCAGGGTTAGCATGGCCGAAATGTGGAAAAGCTTTGTCAGCACGCCACAACAAACAGCAGCACCAGCAGCTCAGATGGAACGTCTTAGCAGGAGGCAGCATTTTACCAACATGGTGGAGCAGTATGTGTGCACACGCCTACATGTAGTGAATGACGGGTCTGCCCCCTTCAACTTCTGGGTCTCCAAATTGGGCACATGGCCTGAGCTTGCCCTTTACGCCTTGGAGGTGCTGGCGTGCCCTGCAGCCAGTGTATTATCTGAACGGGTATTTAGCACGGCTGGGGGCGTTATAACAGACAAGCGCAGCCGCCTGTCCAGAGACAATGTGGACAAGCTCACGTTCATTAAAATGAACCAGGCATGGATCCCACGGGACTTTTCCGTACCTTATGCAGAATAGCAATGGATACCGACCTTACCCACCCATTGTTCCATTTTTGCTCTTTCTCACTCTTTTGGGGTGTACCCTCATTTAAAATTTGTGAAAAGAAGCAGTGTTGGCTACCTCGTCCTCCTCCTCAGGGCCAGATTAATGTAGGGGCTATTGGAGCTGCAGCTCCAGGCCCCTACCTTTTATATAGGCCCCGGGTTGGCCATATTCACTGTTACCGCTCTTCTGTCACTTGTAAACACAGAAGTCTGGCTTCTATGCTCGCTTCCCCAGGCAGCACCCTCAGAACCTCCCCACACAGCGTGAAGGCCGGACAAGGAGGGACAGTTGGCGATGCATGGATGTGTTTATGGGCTTCAGAGACAGCATCCCATGTTGAATTAGGCATGCATGGCTGCACCCTTCCTCCTCTGGGTGCATGGCAAGGCACGGCCCTAAGGCCCTTCAAAATCCTCAGCACCAAGCCCATGATGCTGTTAATCCGGCCCTGGTCCTCCTCCACCGCCGCTTCCACCTACACCGCCCATAGGTGTGCGCAGCCTATTGCATTAAGGTGTGCACCCCAAAGTTGAAATACACATGCATGTGTTTGCCAGCAGGGAGAGTAATGTATCGGGGCCATGTACCTGTAGGCAAGGAGAAATAGAGCAGAGCAGGTCCCAGGGAGATCTTTCCCATCTCCTCACTGGCAATGCTATGTGCCCTAGGTGATTAGGGTGTGCCCAGGCACACCCAGCACACCCTGTGCGCACGCCTATGTCACCGCCAAATCCACCACCACCTCAACCTCCCTCCTACTCCATATGGGCCTCGTCCTTCAGAGATGAAGAAGAACATTGTTTTATTTTTCTGTTTTTTTTTGTTGTTTTAAGTTATTTCCCTATCCACATTTGTTTGCAGAGCACTTGCCATGCTCTTAATTACGTTTTGCTGCCATTTGCAGCACTCTAGCCCTTTCCTTTGGTGTTTTAGAGCCATTTTAGTGCCTTAAAGTTCGGGTCCCCATTGACTTCAATGGGGTTCGGTGTCCGGGAAAAGTTTGGTAAAAGTCCGGGACACGGACCCGGACTTTTTTTTAAAGTTCGGCCGAACCCGTCGAACACGGACATCTAGGTGTCCGCTCAACCCTACTTACTATGCATCTAACGACCAAGCAAAAACGAAAGGAGTAGCCATACTGTTTCACAAAGACACTCCATTTATTGATAGATCCAGAAGAGAGATACATTTTTGTATCAGGTACCCTGGCTGATAAACCTATAACGTTAGCAAATGTGTACTTTCCCAACCGCGCACATCTGACATTCTGCAATAAAATGATAGCGGAACTGAAAAGCTTTGCAAAAGGCTGTGTAATACTAGGCGGGGACTTTAATGTACCCCTAAATCCCCTCTGCGACACCTCAACAGGAAACTCTAGCATAAGATTCACAACTCTCAAAAAAATAAAGGCCTCCTTGCATTCTTTAATTATCTATTGGAAAAGATAATAGGACCGGATCAGGTGGGGTTCATGCCGGGAGGAAAAGCACGCGACAATGTGATCAAGTCAATCAATTTGATCCACGGTGCTCCCAGGGCCGGTTTCAAGGGTCTCCAGCTATCCACAGATGCAGAGAAGGCCTTCGACCGTGTGGCATGGGATTTTCTCTTCGAGGCGTGTGCTCACATCGGTCTTGGTCCTAATATGATGGCATGGATACGAGCATTGTACTCGTCACCCCAAGCGAAGGTTAAAGTCAATGGGGGTCTTCTCTGACCCACTAGAATTGAGAAATGGCACAAGGCAGGGTTGTCCTCTTTCGCCATTACTGTTCACATATTTTGTCATTAGAACCACTTATTAGGTCCATAAATTTAGACCCCTCCATTAAAGGAATTAAGCTCCAACATAAAGAATTATATGCAGATGACCTGCTTTTTTATATTGCACAGCCCCACATATCCAATCTAATCTAAACCAACAATTTAAAATCTATAGATACCTTTCAAATTTCAAAGTGAACAACTCTAAATCCGAAGCCATGAACCTGACTCTCCCACCAAATATGATCACACTTACTAGAGAAAACTGTCCATACCGCTGGGAAACAATCTCATTGAAATACCTAGGAATCAACCTCACCCCGAAGACGGATAAACTGTTTGAGGCAAATTTCTTACCCTTGCTTAAAAAACTGATTTGCGATCTCGGTCGTTGGGATAGAGGGAGATTTTCTTGGTTTGGAAGAGCTGCTATAATCAAAATGGCAGTTCTACCTAGATTGTTGTACCTCTTTCATGCACTCCCGATTCATATCCCCTCATCCTACATTCGCAGACTCACCTCCTTGCAGAGGAATTTTATCTGGGCTAATAGGCATCCTAGGATTAATCTCTTATATCTCCAAAGAAATAGGGAAGATGGGGGTATGGGGATACCAAACTTTTATAAGTACTATGCTGCTACCCACCTGACTAGGATTATAGATTGGCATTGCCACAACGAATCCAAGGAATGGGTCAACATAGAAAGAAATTGGTCAACATATGATACACACTACCTATTGTGGTCAAACCGACGCTCTTATCCAGCTCCAATAAAATCACATTAACACCACCCTCTCCATTTTTCAAAAGTTGACGCTAAAACACGGACTCTCCTCGTGCCCCAGTCCACTTACCTCCCTGTACAACAATCCAGATTTTCTCCCAGGAGTACTAAATAAATCCTTAATCAAAATGGTAAATGGTAACCCAAGACCCCTGACAGCCTTGCAATGTTTTATAAACTCTAGATTCCTAACATTCAGAGAATTGAGAAATAAATGCCACACCTCACCACATTTAACTTACTGGAATTATGTTCAGATGCACGATTTCCTCCGCAACCGTAAAATAACTCCTCTCTTGACAAGGGAACTCACGGAGTTGGAGCGTTGTTGCTCCCTAGGTGCCCCTATGAGGAAGGTAACCTCACTAGCTTATAAGTGGCTGAGTGCCACCCCCCCCCCCCCGGACTCACCTGATCCCTTCAAGAATATTTGGGAAAGAGACCTCAGGGAAAAAATGACCAAGGCACAGTGGAGGAGATCGTGTGTCTTTTCATATAAATGCTCACTCAGCACCAAAATGCAGGAAAATGCCTTTAAAATAAGGACACAGTGGTATAGAACTCCAACCAGATTGAAAACATGGTACCCCACATTAACTGACAAATGCTGGAGATGTGGCACACAGAGGGGTAGTTTTTTGCATGTATGGTGGGCTTGCCAAAAGATTAAACCATTCTGGGAATCAGTGGCTTACTGGATCAAGCATATCACAGGCCTGGAACTCAAATTTGATATACCCACATCTCTATTGCATATTAACTCTTTTTCTTACCGGAAATATACATTTTCGCTGGTAAGACAACTATTAAAAGCCAAATTTTTGGTACCCATCCATTGGAATTCAACAAATGCCCGTGTCTTGGCGACTGGATCACAAAAATAGATTAGGTCTATGAGATGGAGAAGACCGCAGCCATGAGATATGAGAGGAATGATAAATTCCATAGAATGTGGTCTAACTGGTCCTTCTTCTCTACAACCCAAGAATATCAAAGTTTGAAAACAAAATAGATAAATATTATTGATCCCCTTTCCTGATTATAGATTTGAGCCTCTATACTAGGAAAAACGAGTCCCGAAATGGAAACGACTGGAATTTTCCCCTGCTATCACCGCATAGCACACGCTCCTCTCCTTCCCCCTCCTCCACCCCCCGTCTTCTCCTTACCCCTCTCCCAATCAACTCTTCTCTTCCTTGTTTGTTTCCCCCCTCCTTTCTTTTCCTTTACCTCTCCTCTTCTTATTTCTACTCTCTTCTCGCATTCTATTCACTCCCTCTCCCTGTAGGATGTTCTGGTCCTACCTGGGAAGGGAGGTTTTATATAAACTGACACACATATTATGCAAGACGCCGCTGGGCGATTGATACCGATAGTAATGTACAACAGTGTTTCTAACACTCACATCTATTTAAAACACGAGTTCCTATCTTTGTTCTACACAACACTAGGTGTGTAATTTACTTTTGCTACCCTCCGGTTGATAAGGTTCTGTTCTCTTATTTTGCCTTAAAATCTACATCTCTATGGAGGTGTTATTCCCTTATCATGTGTGCACAAGATACTGTTGTCCTTCTTGTCAATTTCTGTACTTTAATGTTACTCAATTGTTACTTTCTATTGTTGTATGCTTTGATTACTTGAATAAAGGACCTTTTTGTGAAAAAAAAAAGAAGGGGTGTTATAAAATGTTGTGTACCAGGGATTTGCGATGTATAGAGCAATATGATGCTTGATTTGCTTGTGCACAAAAGATTTAGAGTCTGGAAAAAATTCTATTAATTTTGCAACTTGCAGGAATGAACACGTTTGCTTGTAGCACATCAGTACATTTAGTGCTCTATGTCAGTACTTGCAGTCGTTACTGCTAACAATCAGATAATTAGGGAATGTTTTGGAGTACAATGCCTCACCTTTGCAGTGGTAATATATTTTGATTTCTGGTTGCTCTAGTCTAGGCCCAGTCTTGGCGCTGCAATCCCCCTTTATCTGTGTGTGTGAATATATATATATGTAATGCCAGACATCCCATGTCTCCCGTGACTTGCAGGAGTCTCCCACCTTTGGCCGGTGGCTCACGGACACCCACAAGTGCCGTGCAATCTCCCAGCTGCCGCAGGAGACTAAAGCCCCGTACACACGCAACGATTATCGGCCGACCGATCGTCCGACTTTTGTCCAAGTTGTGTTTTGTTGGTTGGAATGTGCCTAGACTGCACATGAATTTTCTCGGTCAACAAAATTCTTCTTCAGAAGTGATGTCATGTGTTGGTTTGTTTTCTTTGTGTTTTTTCTTCACTGAGCATGCCCAGACTTGCTCATCAGATTTTTCCCTGTCGAAATCTGTACTGACTGAACGAAAATCGGCCGTTGTGTTGACGGCCAACAAAAATTTTATAGTCTGCACACCAGATTTTTTTCGGCTGAAAAGTCGGAGTTGGTTGTCGGAATCATCATACTAACAAGCCGAAAATCGGCAGATCGGACGTTGGCCGAAAATTCCCTGCCAATTTTCGACGCGTGTGTACGGGGCTTTAGGATGTCTGCAGTCAGTGACAGAGCCGCTGCTTCCTGTAAAGTTCCTGCTCTGTCACAGGCGGAGTGATATGAAATGCACCCCTCCTCCACCTGTGACAGGAGCCATACAGGAAGCAGCGGCTCTGCTCTCTATGGCAGCCGCTTCTTCCTCCAGCAGTACCAGCATTACCAACCAGCAGTAACCGCCTGCACTACCTGCCAGCAGTACCCGCCAGCATTACCCACCAGCAGTAACCTCCAGCAGTACCCGCCAGCAGTAACTGCACCAGCATTACCCGCCAGCAGTCTGTAAAAATAGGTAGAAAAGGTGAGTGCATTAGCGTTTGTAAATTGTTGCAATATGTTTTTTAACCACTTGCCGCCCGCCCGCCGTCAAATGACGGCGGGACGGTGTGGCCATTATCCTGGGCGGACGTCATATGACGTGATCCCAGTAATGCAGGGCAGGCGCGCGATCGCGTGCGCACCGCCGTGCACTGCCGGTGTCGGCGTGTCCCCGGGACACACCCCGTCACCGGCAGGGGGGAAACAGCCAATGGGCATGGCTGTTTCCCACGTGATCGGCTATGTTTCAATGACATAGCCAATCACAACAGTAACTGCCGGAAGAAGACCGCGCATGCGCGATCGGGAGCGCGCAGCGCGGTCATGTCGGTGGCTATGTATTCCCTAGGAACACAGCTAGTCACCGACTAGTGTAAAACAGCCAATGACAGTGGCTGATTACCACGTGATGGGCTGTGAATCCATTCACAGCCCATCACAAATGTAAACACAGAGCAGTAACTGACTGTTACTAGCTCTTCTCCCCTCACACACCGTTTCCAGTGTGAGGAGAGCAGAGCCAGAAACAGTGAGTTACTGATCTGTGTACCTGTCAGTGTAAAAGCACAAAAAAAAAAAGTGTCATCAGCCCCCCCCCCCCCCAATTGCACCTGTCACCCAACAGTCACCTGTCACCATCAGTGCCCAAAAATCGCTACCTATAAAGTGCACCTGTCACCAGAGACTGCCATCAGTATCGCCAGCCGTGCACCTGTCACCCATTGGTGACCAGCGCCCGTCCCCTGTCACCCCATCAATCACCGTCACCTGTCACCCCATCAGTCATCGTCACTTGTCACCCCATCAGTGATCGTCATCTGTCACCCCATCAATCATCGTCACCTGTCATCCCATCAGTGATCGTCATCTGTCACCCCATCAGTGATCGTCATCTGTCACCCCATCAGTGATCGTCATCTGTCACCCCATCAGTGATCGTCACCTGTCACCCCATCAGGCATCGTCACCTGTCACCCCATCAGTCATCGTCACCTGTCAACCCATCAGTAATCGTCATCTGTCAGCCCATCAGTGACCGTCCCCTGCCACCTATCAGTTACCTGCCACCTATCAGTCACCTGCCACCCATCAGTGATCATCCATCACTGTCACCAGTCACCCGTCGCACAGCCAGAATGTCAAAAAGGATGTACAGCAGCGAGGAGGTGTTTCAGATCCTCTCTATGACTAATGAGAGCACCGGGGCGCTCTCATCAGTATCTGAATCCAATTCCGAATCCGATTCGGAATTTGAAGTCGCTAATAGTAGCGGATCGGAGATGGACTCGGAGGAAGAATGGGTCCCTCCCAAAAGGGCACGGCGCTCTGGAAACCAGGCAGCCACAAGTGATACACCCCAGGATCCTATGCCCAGTACCAGCACTGCCACCACCAGTACACCCCAGGATCCTATGCCCAGGCCCAGTACCCGATCTGCCACCAAATGCCCAGGCCCAGCACCAGTGCTGCGGCATCACTCCCAATTTCAAATCCCCCTTCTACCAGCACTGGAGTGTCACATCCCCCAAGAGCCAGGGCCACTACCCACCTCCCAGATGGTCTTGCCAACCCAAGATGGCTGCCCTCCAACTCAGGATCAGCAAATATTCCCCCTTTTACCGCACAGCCAGATGTGCAGGCCAATACAGAGAATTTTTCGTTAATTGATTTTCTCCATTTATTTTTGCCCAACAATTTTCTACAATACATCGTGGACCAAACGAATCTGTATGCCCAGCAGTTTATTGTTAACAACCCCCAATCTTCCTATTCCTGTCCGTTTGAGTGGAGAGAGTTAACCTTGGAGGAGTTCAAAATGTTTTTGGGCCTCACAAAAAAAAATGAAGGACATGCCTATTGGTCCACCCACCCTATACACAGTATGCCCATATATTATGCCCTAATGTCCAGGTCCAGGTATGAAATTATCATGTGCTTCCTTCATTTCAGTGACAACAGCCAGTGCCCCCCCCCCCCCCAAAATCATCCAAATTTTGACAAGCTATATAAAATTCGCCCCCTCATAAATTTTCTTTCCCTAAGTTTTGCAGAACTTTATGTCCCTGATCAAAATATATGTGTAGATGAGTCCCTGCTACACTTCACAGGCCGGCTAGGAATAAAGCAATACATTCCGAGCAAAAGGTCCAATTATACAAACTGTGCGACAGAGCTACGGGATATCTGTATGCGTTCCGCATATACAAAGGAAGAGATTCCCAGCTCCATCCCCCTGATTGCCCGGCCTACATGGGCACAAACGGAAAGGTTGTATGGGACCTGGCGTACCCACTGCTGAGGAAAGGCTACCACATATACCTGGATAATTATTATACCAGCCTGCCCCTTTTCAGACATCTGTACCTTGAAGGAACCCTGGCCTGCGGAACCACCAGGAAGAACAGGAAGGGCTTTCCACAGTCCTTGGTGAATAAAAAAATGAGAAAGGGGGAAATAGCAGCCTTGAGAAACAACGAAGTGCTGGCCTTGAGATGGAAGGATAACAGAAATGTATACATGATGTCCACCATTCATAACGACACCACAGTGGAGGTTCGAAGAAGAAGAGGTACCATTGAAAAGCCAAAGTGTGTCCAGGATTACAGTCTTTACATGGGGGGGGGGGTAGATTCTAACGACCAAATGATTCAGCCCTACTTAGCCACAAGGAAGTCCCGATTCTGGTATAAGAAAGTTGCAATTTATTAATTTCAATTGGCTTTTTATAACGCTTATGTAATCTACACCAAGTCCACTGAAAGCCCCATCTCCTTCCTAAAATTCATTGAGGAAAATGTCACGACCCTCATCTACCCACAAGGACTCCCCCGAGAAAACCTTCGCTCTGAGGCTGTTAGCCGACTTAGTGAGCGCCACTTCCCAGACTACCTTCCACCGTCTGAAGCAGGCCGAAGAAGCCAAAAAAGATGCCGTGTATGCAGCAGGAGGAGGTTTCGTAAAGATACCAGCTTCTATTGTCGGTACTGTCCCTCCCAACCTGGCCTGTGCATTGGAGAATGCTTCACACGTTACCATACATTCGTAAATTACTAGCCCATTTCCCCGTTTTTATCTGTGCTGACCAATTTTCCTTATATAACCATGCCACTGCCTTCCACATAAACTGACCCTGGCCTGTTTTTCCACTATGCCTCTGCTTACTGTTTGGACTGCTTTCACGTGAACTGACCCTGGCTTGTTTTACCGATTACGCTTCTTCTTACTGTTTGGATTGCTTCCCTGTGAACTGACCCTGGCCTGTTTTTTGAACTACGCTTCTGCCTGCCGCTTGGATTGCTTGCACGTGAACTGACCCTGGCTTGTTTTACCGACTATGCTTCTGCCTACCGCTTGAACTGATCTGTCACCCCCTGCTACTGTAGTACACAGGGGTCTCACATATGTGAGGGGCTCCAGAGTTGTTTTTCCGGATAGAGAAAACCAATTTTTTTGGTTCTCTCTGGGTTTCGTAAATTCCGGATTAGGGTCTGGAGTCCGGAGGTTTCAAAGAGATTTGGGTGGGAGAAGCCTCTACCCCTGTCCCCAGGTCTCAGCTGACTTACTACCATCATGCCTCTGCCTGCTGCATGATATTAGCTGGAGAGTGGTACAATGATTGTCTGCAGTGTACCGGGACCAATATTATGGCTGTGCTGACCATGTCTCTGCCTGGAAAATTCATCTGGACAAATGCTGCGGCTGTGCTGACAATATCCCAGACTATAGACTATATTCCTGCCTGCTGCCTGGAAAATTGCTATTGTCGTCGCTAAGCATGTCCCTGCCTGCTGCCTGGACTAATGCTCTCCTCTGTGGACAACTGCACTACTAAAACCACAGGTAATAATTTTTTTTTACACTTTCCTTTATGTATTTCTTGCTATATACATGCTATGTGTTAAAAATGTGAAGGGCCTTCAAAAATGATAGGTTGTCAGGAAATTAGATGTTCATTTTATGTAAAAGTCTCACACGTGTGGTATTGCCATAATTAGGAGGAGTAGCAGAATGTATTTTGGGGTACAATTTTTGCTATATACATGCAACCACTTACCGACCGCCTAACGACTATATACATCGGCCATTTAAAGCTAAATACTGGGGTTATGGCAGCAGATGGCTGCCATAACCCCGGTATTTTTTTAAACCGCGGGCGGTCGGCTTTCAGATAAGGGTGGTCCCAGTGGCAGATTCGCAGCCGAATCCGCCGCAACGGTGCATGGGAAGAGGTAGCCCCCCCCCCCTCCCGCCGCGTCCTAGACGTTTTCCCAGCTTACCGGACCCGCCGGCAGCGGGGAAAACTATCCGGTCCCGGATCCTCAGAGACAGGAAGTTGAGTGAGGGCAAGATGGCCCTCACTCGACTCTATGGTCTTGGAGTACCGGAGCTACGTCAAAAGTCGTTGCCTAGCAACCGATTTAAAGGGCCGTTTTTTTTTTGTTTTTTGCTTTCCTGACAGACTCCATGGCAGCATACGTTCGGGTAGGCCCCGCCTCCTCTCCTACCCTATAGGACCCCGCTCCCATAAATCTTTGCTCCTTTTCAGCATCCATGTTCCTTTTTTGCCCTCCTCAGGTTGCACATACCTGTGTGCTTCCTATCCTTCGTTTGGATGTTTTTTGGATTGTGGATTTGGTTCAACATGGTCCTGCCTCCGATAAGCCCTTGCTATTAGCCGGGTATGGAGGGGGCAACCGAAGATTCATCTGGTGACCAAAAGCCCAAGCTGCTGCGGGTGGTCCTGTGTTGCCCGAAGCCCGGTGTACTGCGCCTGACGGTGTCTGAACTGAAACCACAAGTACTCTCTCTTACTTTCCAATGAATTGTTTTTCCCTGGTGCTAGTGTGTTTTCCTGTACCTTGTGCCTCCTATTTACTGCAGAGGGGGTCAGGTGTCCTTCCTGTCCGGTTTTCGGCGATTCCTGTGTCACGATCGCTGGTGTTGTGGTCTTCTGCGCATGCGCGGCCAGGTCCGAAAGCGAGGCTTGGTTAGCGCATGCGCAGTACCGTACTCAGCGGCCATTTTGCGCATGCGCAGTTGCCGCGTTTGGCAAAGACGTCATTTTGGCGCTAGATTTAAACGGGAAATTGCCTCTGCAAACTGGGAATGTCATTTCTGTTGGCAGCAGGCTTTCCCGGTGTCCGGATTCCTATACTAACAGGTTAGTGATTGGATTTTTGCCTCCCCCCTCCCCTCCTTGGCAGTTTAAGCACAAATACCTATGTCTATCTCCTTCTGTCTCCAGCGAATCGCTTCAGCCAGTATGGAGTCATCACCGCCCCTAAGTGATCAGCCCGCTCATGGCAGGTACTTTAGTGGGGTAGTTTTTGGTGGGAGGTATCACGGATCTTATGTTTCCCGTGCTATCTTCTTATCATTTGTGTTTTTAGTTCTTCCAGATGCGATCTGCAGCATAATGCCCGCAAGGAAGATCATCAATCCAAGTCACAGCACCGGTATTCCTCGTCCAGATCGAGGCGCAAATCCCCTTCCAGCTCTAGGCACTGTGATGAAGAGAGGTCATCTCCTTCCAAAGGCAACGGTCGCTCGGGTCAACCCCGTAAAAATAAATGCTGGGGGTGTGGTCAGACGGAAAGTGCTATGCTCAAGCCGCAGGGGAAAGACGGAACTCAGATCAGCATCTGGAGTCAGTGGTAAAACGATTTCTGAAGGACTCTTTAAAAGATTTGGGAGTCTCTCACCAAAATATAACTTGTGCACAGCCACGTTCTCCAGATTTGGAATCGCAAGGCCAGGATTTTCAGGATTCTTCCCAACCAAGTCGTCCTTCCCTCCTTCTATCAGACAGTGGTTCTGATTCGGATGATCCCTGTGCAGGCTTTAACTTTGGGCTTGTTCCCCCTTTGGTGAAGGCTGTAAGGGAAGCCCTTGAGTGGGAGGAGTCAACAGTCCCCCCTCCAAAACTGAAAAAGTTTTTTAAACAATTAAATAAAGAACGTCTCAATTTTCCATTCCTAGGAGAACTAGGGGAAATAATCACTGAGGAGTGGGGCAAGGTGGAGAGGAAAAATTCTATGTTTTCCAAGATGGCAAAACTATATCCTTTCAAACAAGAAGAGGTTAAACATCTTGAATCTTCTCCACTCGTTGATGCTGCAGTGATGAGACTCGTAAAGCACGTGACTCTCCCTCTGCAGGATACAGCCTCCTTTAAAGATCCATTGGAAAGGAGAATTGACTCTGACCTGAAGCGAGTCTATCTCACAGCAGGCATGGCCTGCAAGCCAGCCTTAGCTCTAGCTGCTACATCTAAAGCTATGGAGATCTGGTCTTAAGATACTGAAGAGACTCTCAAGAATGTCTCTGAAGATGTCGCCAAGAGCTCTCCTATCCAAGAGTTAAAGATGGCATCCGCCTTCCTGGGGGAGGCCTCTATTGACATGATCCGTCTTTTGGCCCGTTTGATGCTATCTTCTGTCACCGCCAAACGGGCGCTTTGGCTTCGGCCTTGGGTAGCTGATGCTGCTTCAAAACAAATATGGTGTCGGATACCATTTGAGGGATCTTCCCTTTTTGGCAATAAATTGGAGAGTGCCATCTCTAAGGCCACTGGCGGTAGGTCGGGGTTCCTCCCTCAGGACAGGTGCCAAAGTAACTTCAAGAGAGCTCCTCCTAGGAAGCAAAGCGCTGGCCGTTCCAGAGACGCACGCAGCTACAAGCCAGGCAAAAGCTATAATAGAGGATGGAAGTCTAGACAGTCCTCCTTTCAGAAGCCATCCAAGAGTGATTTGTTTGGTGATTGGGAGGCCACTAAGTCGTTTTGAGGGTGGGTCCGCTCAGGCATGCCAGGTAGGGGCCCGTCTGTTCCACTTTCGGCATGTCTGGCGGCCTCAGTTCGAGACGCTTGGGTGGTCGACACAGTTTCGGTCGGTCACTCTTGGACTTTCAGTCGCACCCCGAGGCTCAGGTTTGTCCCAACCTCCATCCCTGCCTCAGAAGAAAAGAAACGGATTCTGTTCTCCTACATAGAGTCTCTGCTACTCCAAGGTGCAGCAATTCCCGTTCCAGACATCGAAAGGGGTCATGGAATCTACTCCCCTCTGTTTATGGTACGGAAGAAGAACGGCTCTTGGAGACCCGTCATAGACCTAACACATCTAAATCGGTATATTCTCAGAGAAAGGTTCAAGATGGAGTCTCTCCAAACAATCCAACTCTCAGTGCAGCCGAAAGACTGGCTGATATCTATAGACCTGAAAGACGCGTACTTTCATGTTCCCATCGCAGAAAACCTTCAGCGATTTCTTCGCTTCGCCATAGGAGAAAGTCACTTCCAGTTTGTTTGTCTTCCCTTTGGACTCTCCACGTCGCCTCGCACATTCTCAAAAGTCTTGCTGGCAGTAGTGGCATTGATCAGAGTGGAAGGCATCAGATTATATCATTACCTGGACGATCTGCTCCTCTTATCTCAGGACAAGTCGCAGCTCCTCAGACACAGAGACCGTGTCATCGAGGTCCTTCAAGAGTTCGGTTGGATCCTGAACCTCGAAAAAAGCCATCTGGTTCCCACCCAATCTCTCATCTTTCTGGGAGCTTTGTTCAACACAGAGAAGAATACTATTTCTCTTCCAGTGGAGAAAATTCCAGTGATCAGGGAGAGGATCTCTCTAGCCCTCTCCTCCTCTCATCTCACGGCTCGTCAATGTCTGAAAGTGATTGGGACTCTGGTAGCGACAGTTCCCATGGTAAAGTGGGCTCTCTGGAAGCTGAGACCATTCCAGAGAGGCTTTCTCCAGCAATGGCAGTCAGACGATCTGGCCCAACGGATTGCATTGACGGCAGTCATGAAGAGGTGTCTTCCATGGTGGTTGGTAAGAGAAAACCTTCTGAACTGTCATTCCATAGCCCCCATCTCCTGGATCACGGTGACATCGGATGCCAGCTCCACTGCCTATCCGAGACAGCACAGGGCAAGTGGGACTTCTCTACTGTCGGGATTGTCTCCAACATCCTAGAACACAGAGCAGCCTTCAAGGCGCTCCAGGCCTTTCAACATCTGATTCAGGGTGCGTCTGTAATCCTCAGATTAGACAACACTACAGCGGTGGCCTACGTAAAGAGGCAGGGCGGAACACGCAGTTTGTCTCTACTGCAGGAAGTGAAGCCAATAATGCTCTGGGCTCAGAGGTACCTAACCAACCTGTCAGCGGTGTATGTTCCGGGGATACAGAACCTGCAGGCAGATTTTCTTTCCCGAGTGACACTCGACAACAACGAGTGGTCCCTCAACATGGAAGTTTTCAAGTGGATTCAGTCCCTAGATTTTCTTCCGGAGGTCGACCTATTTGCAGCTCTAGGCAACAAGAAACTTGCAAAATACTACACAAGGTTCCCAAGACCCCCGAGCCATTTGGGTCGACGCTCTCACGGACCGTTGGAAGTTTCGCAGAGCCTACGCCTTCCCTCCAACTCCGATTATTCTCCAGTTCCTGTGGAGACTCAGGACGGAGGCGGTGGAGGTCTTAGCTGTGATCCCATATTGGCCCAACAGGCCATGGTTTCCCCTATTATCCCTGCTCAGTTACCAGACGCCTGTAACTCTACCTCTCAGGCCGGATCTTCTGTCACAAGGCCCTACCTTTCATCTGTGCCCAGCTCGACTACACCTCAAGGTGTGGTTCTTGAGAGGGGGAGATTGGAGGCATTAGGATGTCCGGAAGAAGCCATCCCTACCCTTTTGAGTGCTAGACGAAGCAGCACCAATAGGGTGTACGAAAGAATCTGGGCGAAGTTCTCCAGTTTTTTGTCTCCTAGAAGTGGTCCTGATGTGATTCCTACCATACAAGACGTTCTGGGGTTCCTACAATCAGGCCTAGACCTATCTCTAGATCTATCTTTATCTGTCAGTTCATTACGGGTCCAGGTGTCAGCAATCTCAGCCTTCACAGGAGTTTCCTGGGAAAAACATATGTCCCGTTCGGACTTAGGCTCGGTTTCCACTAGTGCGACTTGCGGTGCGACTTGACACATGTCAAGTCGCATGACAAGTCAAAACCCATTGTTTTCAATATGGACCGTTTCCACTGCTGCGACTCAAGACGCAGCGTCTTCAAAATTGCTTCTTGCACTACTTTGGGCCGACTTTAGTGCGATATGTCCCTCATAGAAGGTAATGTAAGTCGCAACGAAGTCGCAGTACACGGTTTTGAACGCGACTTCGTCTCGACTTCGTTGCGATTTGCACGGAAGTTTACAGTAAATTTTTTTTATTGTTATGTTCCGCCCCAAATCACATGATCTCTGCACCTCCCAAGAACATCACTTCCCATAGTTAGCAGAGGAGAGGAGAGTGTTATATACAGCAAGCATGCCAAGATCCAGGAAGAATAAAAGAACTTCTCATGATAATGAGGAGATTATACGTCTGGTCAGAGCTCGCCCCTCAATATACGACACCCGAGACCCCTTATATAAGGACCATGTGAGGAAGGAGAGAGCATGGCTGGAGATTGCAAGGATCTATTTTGAAAATTGGGACTGTCTTACAAGTACAGAACGGACTGAAAAATGTAAGTGTTTCATATATGCAATTTATCACATTGCTGCTTGCCCCCATATGTACAGTACAGTACCGTTATTTTCTTTTTTTCAGTGCACTCCTTACAAACCAGATGGAGAAGCATAAAGGACTGCTATAACCGCTATCTCAGAAAATTACGAGAAGCAAGGAGTGGTTCTGGGTCCTCCAGGATTGTCCCCTATGCGCATGCCCAGGAGCTGGAATTTTCAAGGCCGGTGTTGGAGATGCGAGAGTAAGTTGTCAGCATTTTTTTAGATACTGTAGTTGACATATAAAATATATTAATATTCCTAAAATTTGAAATGTATTCATTATATTTCAGAACCCAAGCAAGCTGGCAAGACTCCTCACTTGGTTCTGAACAGCAGGAGGGGTCACAGGAGGCGGCAGCGGAGGAGGAGGAGGAGGAGGGATGCCAAGACCCTGGTGACCCTGACCCTGATGGTGAGGAATCAGAGGGAGTAATATCAAGACCATTGTCCATTATTGATTCTCCTGCTGCGGTGGAGGCTGAACCAGGGCCTAGTACAGAACAAAGGCCTTCACGAAGATCTTCCTCAAGGTCTTCATCAAGGGCGAATCCTAGGGGTGGTAAACCCATGGAGGAGGTTCTGAAGGTGGTGAAGGAAATGAACGCACACATGAAGGAAAGCATGTGTGATGACACTGCTTTCATGACCGTGTTGTTGGGTATGTGCAAGCAGGTCCCCCCTGAGAAAAAGTATGCACTAAGGATGGCTCTCATGTCAACCGCCCAATCTTTTGTGGTTGGGGAGGCAAGCTCTACAGCATGTATGGAAACCCCCCCCCCCCCACCACACATATCCCCCCAATTACCAGTACCCACCACCACCACCACCACCACCACCACCACCAAGTTCACAGTATGGGCACCAAGTTAATCGCCCATACTACGATGAGTATGGCAACATGCCGAATATCTCCAGGCCCCGCATGTTGCACCCAATACCGCCCCCTATTGCCTCCACCCTTGGCACACCAAGACCTTACCAACCTGCTCCCATGCAGGTTACGCCTTTCCCGGAAAGGCAATACCGTCAGGGATCTGCAAGTGATTACCCAAGCCCATCTGGCCCATCAAATATTTCTCATTCTGGGTCCACTGAATCTCCAATTATATACCAGGAATTGTAATTTTTTTTGTTTTTGGTGTTGTTAACATTTTACCTGTTAATTTATTTTTTCATTGTTTTGGTGCTGGTATCTCCAAAACATTGGTGATGTTGTTATAAAAAGTTTATTTTTTTCTAAATTTTGAAAAAAAAAAAAAATAAAAAAAATTACCTTGTTACTCTACTCTGTGGTTTTTGTTTGGATTATTTTTGCTTCTATAGTACTGTCAATAATGTGTGTATGCTATATAATTATATCTACAGTAGAAAACAGCAAAACAGAAGGTTAAGCAATGTATTTTTATTATAGCTAGAACTGGAACAATATGCAGACTTTGGTTATAATTGCACAGAAATATAAGGAAAACATAACAGAATTTTATTCAAAATTGGACTGTGTTGGAACGTGTGATACATTATGAAATAGCGTCCAGCTGCCAGGGGACAGAACCAGCAGCAGACATGAAAAAGGATGTGAATCCCTCACGCACAGTAGCACCATTGCTTGTGCCCCTACTGGCACTCAAACTTGCACCCTCCATGTCATTCATGCCACAATCTTCATGATTGTACCCATCACGAAGTGCAACATAGTTGTGAAGAACACATGCTGCTTTGACTGCACATATTGCATTATCCATTTTTAAATTGATAGATGTGTGCAGGAACCTCCACTTGTTAGCTAAAATTCCAAAGGCGCATTCAACAACTCGTCTTGCCCTGGTTAAGCGGTAGTTGAAAACTCTTTTTTCCACAGTCAGAGACCGATTTGAATAGGGCCTTAAGAGATGATGACTGAGAGCGAAAGCCTCATCTCCAACAAAAACAAATGGCTGTGGTGGTCCGTTTGTCCCTGGTAGTGGACAGTCCGGTGGCAGCTGAAGTCCATCTTCCCTCAACATTCTTCCGAATGTGGATCTCGCAAATATGCTCGAGTCTGAGCTGCTTCCATACGAACCTATGTCTACATAGCTAAAACAGTATTTGGCATCAGCCACTGCTAGTAAGACAAAAGAAAAGTATTTTTTGTAGTTGAAGAATTTACTTCCACTGCCAATGGGCTTCAATATTCTAATGTGTTTTCCGTCAATTGCACCAACACAATTTGGAAAATTGCAGTGGTCCCAGAAATATTCTGCTATCTTGCACCAGTCTTCTGTAGTGGGTTTCTTCAGGACCAAATCCTTAAGAACATTCCAGATGGCTCTGCAGGTATCATGGATAATATAGCTGGCAGTAGTTTTGCCAACCAAGAACTCATAATGTAAACTTGTAAAGGTATGTCCAGTTGCCAGGTACCTAAAAATAAAAAAATAATGTTAGAATGATGCATAAACTGGCTTGGACGAAGGTACCTGAGGAAATGAAGGAAGAAGATAGGCAGGAGAAAGACACTGTTGAAAAAAACATGGCAAACATAATCACAACCACTACTACATATATGTTACATGATAATTACATGATAATGTGTCTCTCCAAATGCCTCAGGAGGTAAGTAGGTTGGAAAATTTACCTCAATGTGATAATCAGTCTTTCTATGGGCGGAATACTCCTTCTGAATCTAGTGTTTTGTCTCTCTAGATGTGTGGAGAGCAGAGCCAACAATTCATCAAAACTGTAAAAAAAAAACATATATGGCATTTATCAACATTATCCATGTAAAAAATAACATACATAGAGACATATTTGTTAAAGAGTTGACATGAACATATGTTCTGACCTTTTAATTGACATCCGTGTGTAATTAAAGAATTTGTCTTCATGAGCACGGAGGTCATGATAAAGGATCCTGAACTGGCCTCTCTCTTCCCTTTGGGAGATGACAGGATTGATCCAGAAGCGATGCCTTCTCCTTCTCCTGTCCTCTTCTTCCTCATCAATAACAGCTGCTACAGCAGCCATAATTACTGCTGCTCCAACATACTGCATAGCCAACATGTTTCCTGCAACATACACTACTATTCCAAAACAGGAAATGACATCACTTGCAGGAAAAGGAATTACATCACTAGCAGGAAAAGGAATCTTTTATGTGCAAGTCGCATACATCAAAGTCGCAACAAGTCGTAGCCGCAACAAGTCGTTGTAAATTCGTACACAAGTCGCGCGTTTATCAAAGTACAAAGTCGCTATTGAAGACGCGCGACTTTGAAGTCGCACTAGTGGAAACCCAGCCTTAAGCAGACAGAGAGGCCCGGAGCAGGAGCGGAGCAATAGCATAGGGCCAGCATGACTAGGTGGACAGGGGAGTGGAAGGGGTTAAGTTAGGAAACAAGTTAGACAGTGGCGTCATGGGGGGGAGCCTAAGTTGTTTAGGTTAGCTTCAGGGGGAGGTGGGGCTGGCAGGCAGGAAGAGGTGGGATCTGCTGGGGGGGGCACCAAAATCCCCTCACTCGGCAGAAGAAGCGTCCCAGGGTGAGGTAGTGTCCCCCTTGCCTCCCTCCCTCCGCGCCTGGTGCCCTCCTGGTGTCTGCCCCTGCTGTACCTGGCTTTCCCTCCCTTCCCCTGGGCTGCACATCGGGCTCTCTGGCTGTCGCCCCGCTCCCCCCCCCCTCGGAGGCGGCGGCGCTGCTGCTGCGCTGCCTCTCACCTCTCACTCCTTCCTCCCCCCTCCCCCCGCAGGCTGTACTAGCGCCCGCTCTTCCTCCATGCAGGGTGTTCTTTTCTGCACAAGTGCAGCGGTGGACTCTGTCTCCCGCCCCCCCCCCCCGCAGGCTATACCCGCGCCCGCTCTCCCTCCACGTGTGGGGTTCACAGGTTCACTAGTGTGTGGCGGTGTACTGGGCTCCCTTCCCGGCCGGCCCGCTCTTCCTCCCTGTAGGTTACTGTACATCCACCGCGTGGTGTGTGGCGGTGTGCATCCACCGCATGGTGTGCCCCCCCTCCCTCCCTCCACAAGCAGGCTTACCTCCCGGCTGCACGGCTCCTCTCCCTCCTGCTGTGTCATGCTGACATCCAGCTAGCCCACGCAGCTTCATCCCCCCCCCTGCTTTCGGCTAGCCTTCTCCTCCACATTCTCCCCCGCACCTGCCTGCTGTCCCCTGCTTCTCCCCACTAGGATGGCCGAGCTGGACGGCTTGCTCTCCCACCTCCGCACCGCGGCCGCAGTTCATGGGGCGGCCTGGGTTCAGGCTCAGGTCGAGGCGGTGCTGGGCGAACGGAGCCCGGCCGCGTCGGCGGGGGGGCGGGACTCCACTCGCGCTCGGAGAACCAGGCCTCCGGAGCGTTTCTCCCCGGACTCCCCCCCCCCCCCGTGCTGTGAAATCTCTTAGGAGCCCCAATCGGGACCCCACTGCTTCGGCCGGCGGCGCGGCTGGGAGGAATCCTCGGCAGCAGCGGAGCTCAGGGGGTGGGAGGGGTAGGCGTGCCTCAGTTTCCCCTCCCCCTCCCCCTGGGCGGCAGTCGGGCAGGAATGCGGACTCCTCTCCTGAGGTTATCGGTGTTGGGGAGGAGTCTCGGCGAGGGAGGAGCAGTAATGAGGCTGCCAGCCCTCCGATGCCTTGGCCAGCAGCCCCCATAGGTGCCCGAGACCCTCTAGGCCCGGGGGGTTCAGATCAGTGGAGGGGCACAGGTCGTGCCACAGCGGGCGCTCCAGGCTCGGGGGGTGCTGCCGGAACATCATCTGGAGGCGGGACCGGTGTGCGGGGAGCCGCAGGACGACCACACGGTTCGCGGGCATCCGGGGGCAGGCCCCCTACACGGCCCTCCGCGGAGGCATCTCCACCTGCGATGGATCGGTTTAGAAGGCGAGCTGTCGGGTTCGGACGAGGAGGCGACTTTGAGCGGCCCAGCTGAGAAGGCTTCCGGAGCAGTGGCTGCCGGGACCACCCCTGGGCAGCCCGGTGAGTGTGAGACTTCTGTGTCTGTCTGTGATTCTTTACGTGAACTGTTGGGTTTAGGTGGGGGCGGCGCGTCGGGGTCGCGGTTGCCCACTAGGGTGGGGGGGTTAGCTGTCCAGTTGGCGGGTGGTATGCCTGCTGCTGTGGGGTCGGATGGGGCGTTAGTTTCCTTGCTGTCTGGTCTGCGGGAGCTGGTCGGGCGCTTCGACACGCAGGGGGGTGCTAGCCCCTCGCCAGCGGCGGTGTGGGTCCCGCCCGCTTCTGGGGGGGTGACGGCGGGGCTTGTGCCAGCACCTGGGGTCCAGGGGGTGGTTGGCGTGCAGGCTGTGGCGGTCGAGCCGTCGCCTGAGGCCGCTTCCACATCGGTGGGGGACGCGGCAGGGGGGTCGGAAAAGGTGGCTGTGCTTGGGGACAGTGCTAAGAAGGGGGACACGGTCCGGTTGGATGACTCGGCGCGGTGCGAAGTCTATGTTTGCTTCGAGGGACCGTTGGGTGCGCATCTGAAGGCAGAGGTCAGGGAGAAGATTGTCAAGGGTGAGTACGTGGAAATCTTTACTCTTTTGCCGCTGGAGAAATTTAACTTGGATAGGATCAAGCCAGAGGAGAAGAAGAAGGAGGATGAGGCGAAGCGGCGGTATCGGTTAATCCCCCGCACTTTCGCGAACTGGTTGCAGGCGTTCGCGATTCTAGCTAGTGTGATTGGGGAGAAGAACCCCGAACATTGTTCGGCTCTCTTCTGTTACTTGGATGCTATTGGTGAGGCTTACAGGGTGTATGGGGGTACGGCGTGGCTGCGGTATAATGAGCAGTTCCGTCAGCAGAAGGCCATTCGACAGTCGCTGCGTTGGGACCACAAGGACATTAGCCTCTGGATGCGGCTTATGTCGTCTGCGCGGGCTCCCCAGCAGTTTTTCCAGGGGGGGCGGCGGTTCTTCTACTCCGGGCAGTCAGTCACAAAGCGGCGGGGTTGCTGTTGGCAATTCAACGAGGGTCCCTGTAAGTTCGGGGGGTCCTGTCGCTACAAGCACGAATGCTCGGGTTGCAGGGGTGCCCATCCGTTGTCTCGCTGTTTCAAACGGGGTAAGGGACGCTCCGGGAAGCAAAGGAGGTGGCGTTGGGTCGTATGGGTGGCCCGTTTCCCGCTCCTCCATTGCCTAATTTGGTGGTTTCTCCGCTGGGTGTGGTGCCCAAAAAGGAGGTCAATAAGTTTCGCCTCATTCACCATCTCTCTTTCCCAAAGGGGGGGTCGGTGAATGACACGATTGATTTGGCAGCCTGCACGGTGGCTTATACGCCTTTCGATGCGGCTGTGTTTTGGGTTCGGCGCTATGGGTGGGGGGCACTCATGGCCAAGGCTGATAATGAAGCCGCCTTTAGGCTGATTCCGGTTCATCCGGATAGTTTTGACCTGTTGGGTTGTCGGTGGCAGGGGGCTTATTATGTAGACCGCTGCCTCCCTATGGGTTGTTCTATTTCTTGCGCATTGTTTGAAACGTTCAGCTCTTTTGTGGAGTGGGTGGTACAGGACGTGTCTGGGAAGAATTCCCTCATTCATTATTTGGATGATTTCCTTTGCGTGGGTCCGCCTTCCTCCAACGTGTGTGCCGTGCTTCTTGCTACGTTGCAGCACATGGCGGTTCAGTTTGGGATTCCGCTTGCGCCGGAAAAAACGGAGGGCCCTACCACGATGCTTAGCTTCTTGGGCATTGTGGTGTATTCCGACGTTATGGAATGTCGCTTGCCGGAGGACAAGCTTTCGGCTCTCAAGTCGGAGATTCGGGCTGTCTTGGGCCTTCACAAAATCCAGCTTCGCTGCTTGCAGTCGTTGTTGGGCAAGCTGAACTTTGCGTGCCGGATTTTGCCAATGGGTCGGATTTTTTGTAGGAGGCTGTCGGCGGCCACGGCGGGAGTAACATCCCCTGCGCACTTTATCCACCTCAACAAGGACTATAGGGAGGACCTGCGACTGTGGCACAGTTTCTTGGTCGACTACAATGGGAGGGCTTTGTGGATGTCGGGGCCAGTCAGCAATTTTGACCTGGAGCTGTACACGGACACGGCGGGTTCCACTGGTTATGGGGCTTTCTGTCGGGGGCGGTGGAGCGCGGCGCCTTGGCCTGCGTCATGGTCGGAGGCAGGTCTCCTTCGGAACATGGTACTTTTGGAACTGTTTCCGGTGGTGCTCGCCATGGAGATTTGGGGGGACACATTCCGGGATTTGAGGGTTCGTCTGCACTGCGACAACATGGCAGTGGTACAGGTGATTAACCACTCCTCGGCTTCCTCGCAGCCGGTGGTTCGGCTGCTGCGACAATTGGTGTTGTGTTGCCTTAAATTGAATGTTTTTCTTTATGCTGTGCCCATTCCGGGGGTGGTTAACACGATAGCTGACGCCTTGTCTCGTTTTCAGTGGGACCGGTTTTGAGAGCTGGCGCCGGAGGCGGAGCAACAAGGGGTCCCGTGTCCCGATTGGCTGTGGGAGATTGCCTTGGGGTCCTCGCTGGCTGGATCCAACGGTCTGTAAGTGAGGCTACGTGGTCAGCATATTCCAAAGTATGGCTCGAGTGGAGGGAGGTGCTGCGTTTGGCGGAGCTGGATAGTGGGGATCTGGAGGTTCGGTGGGTGGTTCTTTACTTTCTGGCGCAACAGTTTGAGAAGGGTGGGTCGGCGTCTGCCGTGGCTCCCAAGTTGGCCGGCCTGGCCTTCTTGTTTAAGTTGCAGGGTAGTTACGATTTTACAAAGGACTTCGTTGTTCGGCAAGCTCTGAAGGGGTATGGGCGGGCCCATCGCCGTAAGGACGGTAGGCGCCCTGTATCCTTTCCCCTCTTGCTGGATATTTCCGCTGCATTGGGTACGCTGTGTTTTTCTGCTTATGAGGTCCTCCTTTTTCGGGCAGAGTTCTGCCTGGTGTTTTTTGGGGCCTTTCGGATTGGGGAATTGATGAGCCCCTCTAAGGGTGTTTCAGGGGGCCTGTTGGCGCAGGATGTGTCCTGCCGGGGGGGAGGAAGTTCGCATTTTGCTCAAAACGGATCAGTTGGGTAGAGGCGTTTGCCATGCCGGCATCGCCTTTGTGCCCGGTGGGTGCTGCTCGGGCATTTTTGGCCGTACGGCCGCAGGTGGGTGGCTCATTTTTAGTGCATGCTGATGGGGCTTCCTTGTCCAGATATCAATTCATCGGGTTGTTCCGTAAGTGTTTGAGTGTCTTGGGTTTGGATGCGAAATGCTATGCCTCACACTCCTTCCGCATTGGGGCGGCCACGGAGGCCGCCCGACAGGGGTTGGATGAGGATGCGGTTAAGCGCATTGGTAGGTGGGATTCGAAGAGGTTTTCGTTGTATGTTCGTCCTCATCTGTTGTGATTGTCGTTGGGGATTTGGTATGTGCGTCTGTGTATGTACGAGGAACCTGCGGGGGGTTTGCTGTTATTTTGCCTTTTGTTTTGTTTCTTTCAGGTGAACCGTGCCTCGTCTGGATATTGGGACACTCCTATGTGTTTTGGGGTGCCAGGCGAGCAGATGTCTGTCCCGGTGGTAGACAGCTAGGTTTCACCAGACAGGAAGCCTGCGTCCGCTGGCTGGGGGGGCCAAGTATGATGTGGAGCAGAGTGGTGCCTGAGGTCTACAAATTTGCTCGGTGGGACAGACATCCGGATGTGCTGGTGCTTCATGTGGGGGGTAATGATCTGGCGGTTAGATCCATGCGGGAACTTATACGGGACATAAAATTGGATTTCCTGCGTCTCCGTGTGTCCTTCCCAGACCTGATCATCGTCTGGTCTGACATAGTCGCCCGTACTTCCTGGCGTTTGGCCAGGTCGGTGGAGCGTGTCAACAGGGCCCGCATAAAAGTTAACAAGGCGGTGGGAAAATTTGTTTGTCGCAATGGAGGCGTGGTCGTAAGGCATCTGGAGTTGGAGGTTGAGACCTGGAGGTACTTGCGGGGCGATGGGGTGCACCTAAATGCTGTGGGGACTGACCTGTGGGCTCTGGGGTTGCAGGACGGTATGCAGCGGGCGTTGGGGGTGTGTAGGGGCACTCAAGGGTAAGGCTTCACCCTTGGCGTGCGGTGGCGTCTTTTTGTTGGTCTTTGCTGGCAGGTGCAAGAACCTTTAAGTCAAGGTAATGGTTCGGGACGCACTGGTGGTAGGTTCCCTCTGGTGCGTTCCAGTTGAGGTCAGTTTGACTGGAAGGAAACATGGGTACACTGCAGGTAGAGTGTTGTCTCAAAGCTGGAGTTTTACGGCTGGAGGCCTAGTATGTTTAAGTAGGCCCGCAGTGTAGTATTTATCTGAACATTAAAATGGGGGGCCTCAAAGACCAACAAAAGCTTTAACTGTTTTTTGACGTTACTGTTTTAAGGAATGTTTTTTTCCTTTATGTTAATTTATGTTAATTTAATTTGAAATTGGTTAATAAAAGGGCTGCTATGGCCAATTTTATTCCACTCACTGTGTCATCTCGATTATTGGGATAAGGTAAAGGTGAAAGGGTGCAAGTGGGTGGTGGGTTGGCCGTTCAGCCAGGTTTATAGTGACATCTGTTCTACGCTAGTCATGTGATTGTCTATTGTTGTGACTTAGATGATGATGATCAGATCACATTTTATGACCAATTTATGCAGAAATCCATATCATTCCAAAGGGTTCACATACTTTTTCTTGCAGCTGTAGACATGGATGCCTTAAAAGAATACTTTCCGACCAGGGCAGAGAATCTGTGAATCAAGTATGTGTACTTTCAAAGTAGCATTGTTTTGAAAATGATTTAATATTTTATCTCTCCACTTTATTATAATTTTATATTTCTGTATTTTTTTTTTTTTAAGCTCAACTACAGGATGTGCAGTCTTTTGGGGATAGAAAGGAGTGTGACAGCTGCCTATCCACAGACCAACGGCCTGGATGAAAAAAAAATCATAACATAAAGTGACAAGTTTTAATTCAAGTTTTGTTGTTATCCAGGATTAGAAATTTGCTCCACAGGTTTCACTTTAAGTAATGTTCTTTCAGCATTGCACATGTTCATATTTGTGTATGGTTAGAGCCGGAAACCCTGCATTATTTCCCAGAGCGCATATATATATATATATTTTTTTTTTTTATCTTGCTTTTACTCTTTTTTCATTCTAGAGCTCTAAGTAAATTAGTTAATGAACAGCAAAATAGCTGGGATGTGTTCTTGGATGCTACGCTGTTTTCATTGCGATCAAAGGTCCACACCACAACCAAATATTCCCCATTCCGACTAATGTATGTTAGAGAAGCAGTTTTCCCATCTGAGGTTACTGTTGACCTGCTAGTGAGTTGTTTTTTTTCTCACAGCTTCATTAAAAAAAATTTCCATAGTATATATAATAATTGTTTATTATCTACAGATCTCACCTGGTTCTGATTGTTTGTTTGCTCTTTTTAAGTTTTGTGGCACATAAAGTTGACAGTTATTTGTTACTTAACTGCTAAATGGCAAAGTTAACCAACATAACCATATTTAACCACTTGTCCGCTGGGTACTTAAACCCCCTTCCTTCCCAGGCCAGTTCTCAGCTTTCAGCACTGTCGCACGTTGAATGACAATTGTGCGGTCACGCAACACTGTACCCAAATAAATTTTTGTCATTTTTATTTTTTTTTTAAACAAATAGAGCTTTCGTTTGGCAGTATTTAATCACTACTAGGGTTTTTATTTTTTGGTGAACAAAAAAAAGATCGCAAATTATGGAGAAAAAAAAAAAGCTTTTTATAGTTTAAAATTTTGCAAACAGGTAATTTTTCTCCGTCATTGATGTGTGCTGATGAGGCGGCACTGATGGGCACTGATAAGTGACACTGATAAGGCGACACTGATGGGTGGCACTGAAGGGCACTGGTAAGTGGCACTGATGGGTAGCACTGATGGGCAATGATAGGCACTGGTAGGTGACACTTATGGGCAGCACTGCTTGGCACTAGTAGGCACAGATGCTCCTTTTCCTCTTTGGGACCGATGTCCCTCTGATGGCAGCGGCGATCTGTTTTTTGTTCTACTGATACTGACAGCATGAGGAGAAAAAAAAAGCTGATCGCCGGCTGCTGTTTACATCACATGATCAGCAGTCATTGGCTGACAGCTGATCACGTGGTAAGGGGCCGCGACCGGCCCCTTACTCTGATCTGTGATCAGCTGAGTCTCATGGACTTGGCTGATCACAGGGAGCACGCAGGCAGCTCATGCACGGGAGGACGTACATCCTGGCAATTAAGGTCCACGCTGTAACCGTCTTTTGGCTATAGCGCGGACGTGAAGAGGTTAAAGATGTGCGCTCATTTCTGTACAATATATTACACACACACTTACAACCATTTTAATCATGATAATTATCAGTAATATTTTTCCATGAAAAATGACTGGACTACAAAAGTAATTTCTAATTAACATGACAATATTTCATTCATACATTATGGTGTTAGAATTTATTAAAACTTTTTTGGCTTTTCAGATTATATTTTCTTCTACCAGAGGAGGGGAGTTATGTTACGTTCCTGGAGGGAAAAAAAAAACTGCAATATAGACAACAAAAGTATCCACAAAGGAAAACATCGGCGGGGTGCAGGATAAGTAGAAGATTGCATATTAGAAGAAAGTGTTAAAAAAAATACAAGATTCTAAATTTTAATGTAGGAGATAAAGTTCTGCTATACAATGCCAGGAAGCATTCTAGAAAAGGAGGAAGGATGGAGCCTGACTTCCATGGGAATTTAATCATCCAGGCAATATCTGGAAAGCAGGTTACACTAACCAATTCCAAAGGAATCACTCTAAAGAGCAAGTACAGCATCGACCATCTGAAACCATACTGACGAAGTGAGGAAAGTACAGTCCACAGGCAGGAAGGTGATGACAGCAAGTTGCTCCAAGAAACCGGTGTATCTTCTGTACCACAGATGACTTCAATGATTCATTTGGCCACAAGAAATCAATGTCACTATTGAGGTAAAACAAAACTGACTACTCAAATAGCTTGCATATATCTGCATTGCATATAATGTCCCTTGTCCTTTCTGTAGTTCCTTTATGTAGTATATTAATTTTAAACTTTAAAATGCATGATAACTGAAAGTGACCGTTTCCGGACCGCCCACCGCCTTTTTACTGCGGCAGTGCGGCCCTCATGATCGAAACGACGTAGACCTACGTTGGTCGCGCGCAGGCAGCTAGAAAGCGGGGAAGCCAATGCATGGGTCAGGCAGCTCCAATTGCCGCCGTAACCGCCGTGATCGTTCCCCACTGAGAGAGGACGGGCAGCTGTTGTAAACACAGCTGACCGTTCTTCTCCCTGGAATGATCACAGAGCCCCTGTGATCCTTCTATATAGGATCACATGTCTCTATGGTCATTTCAGAAGCCATGCCCCCCACAGTTAGAATCACTCCCCTAGGCTCACATTTAACCCCTTGATCACCCACAATGTTAGCCCCTTCCCTGCCAGAGTCATTATTGCAGTAACCGTGCAAAGTTTTAGCATTGATTACTGTAGTAATGTAACTGGTCCCCCCCAAAAGTGTCAAAAATGTCAGTTAGGGGTCCTATCTGTCCGCCGCAACGTCGCAGTCCCACTAAAAATCCCAATCACCACCATTACTAGTAAAAAAATAAATAAAAATGACATAAAATCTTTCCCGTAGTTTGTAGACGCAATAACTTTGGCGCAAACCAATCAAAACACGCTTATTGAGATTTTTTTTTTTTTACCAAAAATATGTAGCAGAAAACAAAATGGCCTAAAATGTTAAAAGATTTAGATTTTTACTTTTTTTTTTTTTTTTTTACATCAACTGGCTGTTCTGTGCATATTAATTTTCTTTTTTTTTTTCTTTCCAGTTAAAATGCTGTGGGCTGCAGAAGATCATGGTTCAGTGGAAGCAGTTGTGGGGCCGTACAAACTATGTTTCTTCGTTCAATAAACTGCATTGCACTGAGTGGCTGGTTAATGAGGTAAGAGACTGCAATGTTAAAAATGTTTCCTAAGCAAAAATCTAATATTGTTTTGTAAATTTGTTTATATTTTTCAAAATTCAGGTTATTGATGCATACTGTACCTGCATCATCTGATCCAAAACCAGCAGGCAAGTATGAATGTTATCCTTAGTGTTACATGTTTGTTTTGTTGTTTTGCATTCTAACTTTTAGGCTCCGTTCACATGTGGGCGTTTTTGGGCGTTTTTGGAGCGTTTTTCTGCTCACTAATCAGCTCTCAAAACGCCCAACAAGACAAATCCCATTCATTGCAATGACCCCTGTTCACATCTGAGCGTTTTGACGCCCTAAGGAAAACGCCAAACGCTCAAAAAAGTACTTGAGCTTCTTTTTGGGCAGATCACAGGCGTTTTGTCCCATAGACATCAATGTAAAGTGTTATTTGGCGTTTCACAGGCGTTTTACAAGTGTTTTACAAACGTTTTGTTGCTCCTGATCAGCTCAAACAGCACAAATCTCCACCCAGCTCTCCACCCAGCTCTCCACCCAGCTCTCCACCCCCTTGGCACGCCTCTGTGAGCACATTGTCCAGGAAACATGGAAGAAACTAATTTCTTATTAGAAGCTGAATCTTTCATTGCTATTATCCGGACTTTTCCTTGTCTTTATGATACCAAAAATATCCATTATAAGAACAGGAATAAGAGGCAGAGGGCATGGGAGGAAATAGCTACCAAAGTTATTTCAGGGTGGTCGACATTGAGCAAGAAGCAGCAGCATGAGAAAGGTAAAGTGTTGTGTTCTGCATGTCTTGCCTTGTGTCTGATTTCATGTCTGCATCTTTACAACAGCATGTATGTGGGGGGAGATATGTGTTGCATTGCATATCAGTGTCCACCAGTGCCACATATCAGTGCCACATATCAGTGCCACAAATAAGTGTCCACCAGTGCCACAAATCAGTGCCACAAATCAGTGTCCAACAATGCCACAAATCAGTGCCGCAAATCAGTGTCCACCAGTGCCACAAATCAGTGCCGCAAATCAGTGTCCACCAGTGCCACAAATCAGTGCCACAAATCAGTGTCCAACAATGCCACAAATCAGTGCCGCAAATCAGTGTCCAACAATGCCACAAATCAGTGCCGCAAATCAGTGTCCACCAGTGCCACAAATCAGTGCCGCAAATCAGTGCCGCAAATCAGTGTCCACCAGTGCCACAAATCAGTGCCACAAATCAGTGTCCAACAATGCCACAAATCAGTGCCGCAAATCAGTGTCCACCAGTGCCACAAATCAGTGCCACAAGTCAGTGTCCACCAATGCCACATATAAGTGCCACAAATCAGTGTCCAACAATGCCACATATCAGTGCCACGTATCAGTGCCACAAATCAGTGTCCACCAGTGCCACGTATCAGTGCCGCAAATCAGTGCCGCAAATCAGTGTCCACCAGTGCCACATATCAGTGCCACAAATCAGTGTCCAAGAATGCCACAAATCAGTGCCGCAAATCAGTGTCCACCAGTGCCACAAATCAGTGCCACAAGTCAGTGTCCACCAATGCCACATATAAGTGCCACATATCAGTGCCACGTATCAGTGCCACAAATCAGTGTCCACCAGTGCCACGTATCAGTGCCACAAATCTGTGTCCACCAGTGCCACATATCAGTGCCACATATGAGTGCCACAGATAAGTGTCCACCAGTGCCACGTATTAGTGCCACGAATAAGTTTCCACCAGTGCCACGTATCAGTGCCACGTATTAGTGCCACGAATAAGTGTCCACCAGTGCCACGTATCAGTGCCACGTATTAGTGCCACGAATAAGTTTCCACCAGTGCCACGTATCAGTGCCACGTATCAGTGCCACGTATTAGTGCCACGAATAAGTTTCCACCAGTGCCACGTATCAGTGCCACGTATTAGTGCCATGAATAAGTTTCCACCAGTGCCACGTATCAGTGCCACGTATTAGTGCCACGTATCAGTGCCACGTATTAGTGCCACGAATAAGTTTCCACCAGTGCCACGTATCAGTGCCACGTATCAGTGCCACGTATTAGTGCCACGAATAAGTTTCCACCAGTGCCACGTATCAGTGCCACGTATTAGTGCCACGAATAAGTTTCCACCAGTGCCACGTATCAGTGCCACGTATTAGTGCCACGAATAAGTGTCCACCAGTGCCACGTATCAGTGCCACGTATTAGTGCCACGAATAAGTTTCCACCAGTGCCACGTATCAGTGCCACGTATCAGTGCCACGTATTAGTGCCACGAATAAGTTTCCACCAGTGCCACGTATCAGTGCCACGTATTAGTGCCACGAATAAGTTTCCACCAGTGCCACGTATCAGTGCCACGTATTAGTGCCACGAATAAGTTTCCACCAGTGCCACGTATCAGTGCCACGTATTAGTGCCATGAATAAGTTTCCACCAGTGCCACGTATCAGTGCCACGTATTAGTGCCACGTATCAGTGCCACGTATTAGTGCCACGAATAAGTTTCCACCAGTGCCACGTATCAGTGCCACGTATCAGTGCCACGTATTAGTGCCACGAATAAGTTTCCACCAGTGCCACGTATCAGTGCCACGTATTAGTGCCACGAATAAGTTTCCACCAGTGCCACGTATCAGTGCCACGTATTAGTGCCACGAATAAGTGTCCACCAGTGCCACGTATCAGTGCCACGTATTAGTGCCACGAATAAGTTTCCACCAGTGCCACGTATCAGTGCCACGTATCAGTGCCACGTATTAGTGCCACGAATAAGTTTCCACCAGTGCCACGTATCAGTGCCACGTATTAGTGCCACGAATAAGTTTCCACCAGTGCCACGTATCAGTGCCACGTATTAGTGCCACGAATAAGTGTCCACCAGTGCCACGTATCAGTGCCACGTATTAGTGCCACGAATAAGTTTCCACCAGTGCCACGTATCAGTGCTACGTATCAGTGCCACGTATTAGTGCCACGAATAAGTTTCCACCAGTGCCACGTATCAGTGCCACGTATTAGTGCCACGAATAAGTTTCCACCAGTGCCACGTATCAGTGCCACGTATTAGTGCCACGAATAAGTGTCCACCAGTGCCACGTATCAGTGCCACGTATTAGTGCCACGAATAAGTTTCCACCAGTGCCACGTATCAGTGTCACGTATCAGTGCCACGTATTAGTGCCACGAATAAGTTTCCACCAGTGCCACGTATCAGTGCCACGTATTAGTGCCACGAATAAGTTTCCACCAGTGCCACGTATCAGTGCCACGTATTAGTGCCACGAATAAGTTTCCACCAGTGCCACGTATCAGTGCCACGTATTAGTGCCACGAATAAGTTTCCACCAGTGCCACGTATCAGTGCCACGTATCAGTGCCACGAATAAGTGTCCACCAGTGCCACGTATTAATGCCACGAATAAGTGTCCACCAGTGCCACGTATCATTGCCACGTATTAGTGCCACGAATAAGTGTCCACCAGTGCCACGTATCAGTGCCACGTATTAGTGGCACGAATAAGTGTCCACCAGTGCCACGTATCATTGCCACGTATTAGTGCCACGAATAAGTGTCCACCAGTGCCACGTATCAGTGCCACAAATCATTGTCCACCAGTGCCACATATCAGTGCCACACATGAGTGCCACAAATAAGTGTCCACCAGTGCCACGTATCAGTGCCACAAATCATTGCCACGTATCAGTGTCCACCAGTGCCACGTATCAGTGCCACCTGACTTGGGGCGACTTGAGAAGTCGCCCGAAAAGTCAGAGTAGTGTGAATGGAGTAGAGGGTTGTTTTTTTTTTTAATAATGCTCTCGCTCTGGCTATACTTTTTTTTTTTACCTTGTAGTTTAATTGCACAAACAAAATCCCTGGTCACATGACACCACAAATAAGCACTTTGTATCATACCATGAATGCACACCAATACAGAATGTTAGATTGCAATAATACCTTTATTTGAAATGATACCTTTAAATTTATTTAATGCACATCAATACAGAGATTGTCACTTATCAATTGTCATTAGCAATTTTCAATGGCTTCCATTTGCCATGGAACCTGTCCTGTGTTCAAGAAGAAGTTGTTGAAGGTATCTCGAACATATGCACCAGTTGTGTTCCCACGACTCCCGCTCCATTGTGCCCTCTGCATTGTGTGCATTAAAGCATCTTCGAAGCACACACCATCCCGCTTCCTTACAAAATTATGTAAGATGCACGCTGCCTTGGCTGCGCATATTGCGTTTTCCATGTTGAGATTTATGACGCTGTATAAAAATCGCCATTTGTTTGATAGCAGGCCAAAAGCACACTCAACCACTCTCCTTGCTCTGGTTAGCCTATAGTTGAACACCCTCTTCTCCGCATTGAGGTTTCGGCTTGAGTATGGCCTTAGAAGGTGTTCATGAAGCGCAAACGCTTCATCCCCAACAAACACATAGGGGACAGGTGGACCATTGGTTCCCGGTAGTGGATTGTTATCAGGTAGGTCTAGGTTATTGTTACGTAGCATCTGGCCAAAAGTAGAATGCGCAAAGATGCTGGAGTCCGAACTACTCCCGTAAGAGCCAATATCAACGTAGCGGAAGCAATAATTGGCATCCACGACCGCCAATAGAACAAAAGAGAAATATTTTTTATAATTAAAATATTTTGTACCACTGTTAACTGGTTTAATTACTCGTATATGCTTGCCATCTATAGCTCCTACACAGTTTGGGAAATTGCATCTTTCCCAAAAGACTTTAGAAATAGAGAGCCACTCGTCCTCCTTAGGTTGGGCCATCTCCACATCATGTAAGACATCCCAGATTTTGGCACAAGTGTCCCGTATAATGTAGCTAGCTGTAGATTTCCCAATCATAAATGCAAAGTGTAAACTTGCCAGGGATTGACCAGTTGCTAAGTACCTGTGGAAAAGAAAAAAAAAACATAATTATTTTTTTTTTTAACAGTTTTTCAACTTAAACGAAAATGGAAAAGCTTGAAGGACGCTTATGCCCGTTAGAAGCGCCAGTTAAGGGAGTTCCGGAGTGGGCAGGCAGCTGAAGAACCGCCGCAATATATTCATGCAAAAGACCTTGACTTTCTGTGGCCTTCACTACAAATGAACAAGTAGGTCATGTTATTTTGAAAGTTACATATAAAGTATGCATGCAGACATTCTAGAGCATGTTTTTTTTTCCACAGTACCCAGAGTTCCTGGAGCAACACAGCTCCTGAAGAAGAGGACGACAACGAAGCGGAGGAGAGTCAAGAAATACAAATTCAAGAACAACGAGAAATGCCATTTATGGACATGGCAGTACCGGACATGTCATTAACTGACTTAGCATCTCCCTCCCTCGAAATGAGTTCCAGATAATACAGAACCCCAAGTAGAAGAAAGACCTTTGACAGAGGTATCAAGAACAAGTCAAATTCCTAACAGACCATCGGCCAGCCCTGAAATGCTTCCCCCCCCTGCTGCTACACTACGGCGAGCAACCACAAGGCCACCAAAACGAAGGAATGATAGATATAACCAAATAGTGGGCATGATGTCGCAATTTGTACAAAGAAGGGAGGAAAAACCTACAGTTATGTTTCTAAGAAGTCTGGAGCCATTTGTGGACAAGGTGCCAGAATCGAGGCAGATAGCAATGCGGAAGGCAATCCTTGACTGTATTTCCTCCTTCATCCCCTCAGATGACCCACCCTGCCCATCTTCAGCACCTTCCCAAATTACCTCAGCACCTTCCCAAATGACCTGTCCTCCACCTCGTACTTACCACCATGCACCATCCACATTCGCACCACCACCACCGCCAACACGACCACCTCCGGTTTTCCCCATTACCCAAACCCCTCTTCTGCTCCATCCCCATACTTTAATCCACAGGGAGCAATGTTTGACAATTTATGCCCAAGCTCCCCTTCTCTAACATTTCATAATTTGTAATTTTTTTTGTATACAGTTTTCGGTTGCAACATTCATGTTTGCTCAGGACACTCTCCTGTGTTCAACAGTTGTTATTATTTAGCATAGAGTTCTATGCAATTCAGCATATTAAAAAAATTAAAAAAAAATGTACCACAAGTACAAATGTTGTGTTGGTGTCTCTATTTTATTCATACGGGGTATAGCATGGCTTATTCATAGGGGTAGAGCATGGATGCTCAACTTGTGGCCCTCCATCTGTTGTGGGACTAAAAATCACATAATATCTGCGCCTTTGGGAGTCTCATGCTTGTAACTGTCAGCAGCTTGCAATGGTTAATGGGACTTTTAGTTCTGCAAAAGCTGCAGGGCCACAGGATCAGCAATACCTGGGGTAGAGGACAAGGGGGAGGAGGTTGGAGGTCTTTGGAGTGTGGGAGTAAACCCACGCAGGCACAGGGAGAACATACAAACTCCAGGCAGGTAGTGTCGTGGTTGGGATTCCAACCAGTGACACTCTTGCGGGTGCACATGGTGGGTGGAAAGGGAGGTGTTTGTACGTGGCACTGGTGGACACTTATTCGTGGCACTGAAACGTGGCACTTATACGTGGCACTGGTGGACACCTATTCGTGGCACTGATACGTGGCACTGGTGGACACTTATTCGTGGCACTAATACGTGGCAATGATACGTGGCACTTATACGTGGCACTGGTGGACACTTATTCGTGGCACTGATACGTGGCACTGGTGGACACTTATTCGTGGCACTGATACGTGGCACTGGTGGACACTTATTCGTGGCACTGATACGTGGCACTGGTGGACACTTATTCGTGGCACTAATACGTGGCAATGATACGTGGCACTGGTGGACACTTATTCGTGGCACTGATACGTGGCACTGGTGGACACTTATTCGTGGCACTGATACGTGGCACTGGTGGACACTTATTCGTGGCACTGATTCGTGGCACTGATACGTGGCACTGGTGGACACTTATTCGTGGCACTGATACGTGGCACTGGTGGACACTTATTCGTGGCACTAATACGTGGCAATGATACGTGGCACTGATACGTGGCACTGATACGTGGCACTGGTGGACACTTATTCGTGGCACTAATACGTGGCACTGATACGTGGCACTGGTGGACACTTATTCGTGGCACTAATACGTGGCAATGATACGTGGCACTTATACGTGGCACTGGTGGACACTTATTCGTGGCACTAATACGTGGCACTGGTGGACACTTATTCGTGGCACTGATACGTGGCACTGGTGGACACTTATTCGTGGCACTGATACGTGGCACTGGTGGACACTTATTCGTGGCACTGATTCGTGGCACTGATACGTGGCACTGGTGGACACTTATTCGTGGCACTGATACGTGGCACTGGTGGACACTTATTCGTGGCAATGATACGTGGCACTGATACGTGGCACTGATACGTGGCACTGGTGGACACTTATTCGTGGCACTAATACGTGGCACTGATACGTGGCACTGGTGGACACTTATTCGTGGCACTAATACGTGGCAATGATACGTGGCACTTATACGTGGCACTGGTGGACACTTATTCGTGGCACTTATACGTGGCACTGGTGGACACTTATTCGTGGCAGTGATACGTGGCACTGGTGGACACTTATTTGTGGCACTGATACGTGGCACTGGTGGACACTTATTCGTGGCACTAATACGTGGCAATGATACGTGGCACTGGTGGACACTTATTCGTGGCACTGATACGTGGCACTGGTGGACACTTATTCGTGGCACTAATACATGGCAATGATACGTGGCACTGGTGGACACTTATTTGTGGCACTGATACGTGGCACTGGTGGACACTTATTCGTGGCACTGATACGTGGCACTGATTGTAAGTGGAGTAGGGTGAGGGAGATGGGGTTTGAGAGATGGGGGATGGGGACGTGGGTTGTTGCTTACCGCAGTGTAATGATCAGCCTTTCCACAGGTGGAATACAGTCACGAAAATCAGTGTCTTGTCGCTGAAGATGTGCAGAGAGTAACTCCAGCAACTCATCAAAACTGTACAATATAATATTGATTGTTAGTGGGCAAATAATATATCATTCATAGTACAAGCTTATTGAGGATATTAGGAGATGAACCCACCTTTTTACTGACATCCGTGTGTATTGAAAAAATTTGTCCTCGTGCACACGAAGGTCATCATACATTGCCCAGAACTGGCCACGCTGTCGCCGATTAGCAATCACAGGATGGACCCAGTATTGTCGATTACTCTCTTCCTTCTCTTCCTCCAGCATCAGAAGTGCAAGTGATGCACAAAAACAGAAATCCTCTTTCATTGTCGTCCATTTTAAGCAGCAGAGAACTCACACAGACAAAAAAGAACACAACAAAATGAAGAAGAGGAGGTCCCTGGGAGGTCCAATGCAGGGGAGGAGGTCCCTGGGAGGTTCCTTTGCAAATTTTGTAAACAAAACACAATGCTTTTCATTGGCCAAGTCACTACACAAAAACGCCTAAAAAAAACGCCTATAAAAACGCCTGTAAAACGCTTGTAAACGCTTGCAAAAACGCCTGAAAAAACGCCTGAAAAACGCCAAAACAAGGCTGGAAAAACGATAAACAAACGCCTGAAAAACGCCAACGCCCACATGTGAACCCAGCCTTAATCTTTTTACACAGAAACATGTTCACCAGATGTGTGCAGTAGTTTCAACTGCATTGTTTTATGGTCCAATCACTAGACTTGGAAGGGTCGGTTAATTGTCACAATCACAGCTATAAGTTTAAATAAGGGGGGGAAAAAAAGAAACATTTACCAATTTGGCTTTACATTTATTCCTCAGATGACATTTCTGGTGAAAAATCTTTGGACGTGCCCTCTAAATGTTGGGAATCACTGGATTTTAGTGGTATTTAAACTTGGTTAGTTTACCCTTTTTAATAATTTATTGTTCATTATTTAATTTGTTTATGTATACACATTTTAGTATGACACCGCAGAGTGCATTTTCTATATAAATTTATAGAGAATGTCAATATGATCATAAAAATTGTTGCGTGATGTCCCAAAATATTTTTTAGATTGTCAACATGTCCAAGAAGGCCATCATGTTAACCGCTTGCCGACCGCCGCACGACTATTTACTGCGGCGGTCAGCCCCTCAAAGGCAAAGCGACGTAGGTCTAAGTCGCTAGCCTGTGAGGCTCTAGGAGCGAGCGCGCGCCGCCGGAGGCCACATCCAATCACAGTTAGAAGCACGGCCCTAGGGACACAGTTAGAAGCACGGCCCTAGGGACACACTTAACCCCTCCTTCTCAAATACAGTTAACTCCTTCCCTGCCAGTGTCATTTTTACAGTAACAGTGCATATGTATAGCACTGATTACTGCAGTAATGTCACTGGTAACCCCAAAAGTGTCAAAAATGTCAGTCAAGGGTCCGATCTGTCCTCGGCAATGTCACAGTCCCGCAAAAAAAAAAAAAAAAAATCGCAGATCACCGCCATTACTCGTTAAAAAAAAAACAACAAAAATGACAAAAATCTTTCCCTTAGTAAACGCAATAACTTTTGCGCAAACCAATCAAAATACGCTTTTTGCGATTTTTTTTTACCAAACATATGTAGCATAAAACAAATTAGCCTAAAATGTTAAAAAAAATTAGATTTTTACATTTTTTTGGGGGAATTTCATATAAAAAAATTTGAAAAATATTGTTATTTTTGCAAAATTGACGCTTTTTTTGTTTATAGCGCATGATCAAAAAATCGCACAGGTGAGCAAATACCACCAAAAGAAAGCTCTGTTTGTGGGAAAAAAAGGACGTCAAATTTGTTTAGGTACAGCGTCGCACGACACGTGCAATTGTCCATTAAAGTCACGCAGTGCCGAATCGCAAAATAGGCCCTGGTCAGGAAGAGGGTAAAATCTTTTTTTTTTTTTTTTATCTTAGGGAGATTTTTTTGAGATGATACGGTATATAAAGGCATAAAGGCGCACATAGGTGCAGTGAGACAGGGTGGTGCATATGGGGTGGGGGGAGTGCGTTGTTTTGTTGTAGGGGCTTATTTTGTAGGCTTGGATGCCTCAGATTGCACTCGGTTCTATAGACTGCTATACTATACTCTTTTTTTTTTTTTGGGGGGTCCCGTCTAAGTAGCTTACTTGGGGGAATGCTATGGGGGGAATGAGCTCTCCTGAGGCTGATATTGAAGTCGTGGATTGGGAATAACAGACGGCCCATGGTGGTTGTAGGGTGTGGGGTATAGTATAGAGTTTGGTATGGAGTGTGGGATCGAGTGCAATATGATGTGATATGGGGGCACTGGGGTGACTGGGGTGGTGTTACTGGGAATATATTGGGATATGTATATATATATATATATATATATATATCTTTTTTTTCCCTTGTTCTTTTTCCTTGTTGGATCATTTATATTGTGCTGACTTGTTTAGGATATTTAATTATGATATTTAGTTGTTATTGCTGGGTACGGGGTTCTCCCTTTCTTTCCCCTTTTTTTCTTTTTTTTGGGAGAGGGTGGCGGGAGGGGCCTTCCCGTGCGGGGTTGGGTTCCTTTTTTCTCTCCTTCCATACTCCCATTGAGTATTACGCGCATTGCCTGGGTAGGGTTGACAACGTACGTTTTTCAACCATTTGGTTGTTTTTTCTATTTCTTTTTATCTGGGGTTTCTCTTTTTTTTTTGTTTGTTTGTTGTGTTTGTTTGTTTATTTTTGTTTTTTCCCACACTATGGATGACCTAAAATTGGTTTCTTTAAATGCAAGAGGCCTAAACACACCAGAAAAACATTGTCTTTTGCTGTATGACCTACATCGTTTGGGCACTCAAGAAACCCACTTTCGGACTGATAGACTGCCTATTCTGCGGAACAGATATTTCCCATATGCTTATCACTCGACCTTTGCTGATTCCAAGTCTAGAGGGGTCTCCATCCTGATATCTAGCCGTCCTACCGTGGACACTCCGTGAGACCCTTATAGACCCAGAGGGGCGATATGTATTTGTTAAGGGCACGATCGGAGATGTGTTGGTTACCCTGGCATTGATCTACGCACCAAATATAGGCCAGGATACGTTCCTTTCAAGGGTATTGGAGGCCCTTTCTGATTTTTCGGAGGGCCAATTAGTGCTGGGCGGGGACATTAATGTCCCATTGGTGCCGTCTGTTGACTCCTCTACAGGATCCTCATCGGTCCCCTCCAGGGTTAATAAACTAATCGCTCAAGCACTTCATCGTGCTCAACTTATTGATGTTTGGCGGCTACAACATTCAGGAGAGAGGGACTATAAGTTCCCCCTCCCCCCCTCATGGGTCCTACTCTAGGATCGATCTCTTCTTGGTCCCCCACGCACAGCTACGTGCAGTCCGTACATCATCAATTAGTTCTATTACCTGGTCGGACCATGCACTGGTTTTGCTAACCTATACACTTTCGGAGGTCCAAGCTTCCAGATCTATGTTTTGGAAACTCAATGAAAGCTTGCTGCAGGATTCTTGTGTCTTGGCAGAGGTTAAGAGGGAACTCTGTACCTATTTTGAGCTGAACAACCTCCCGGATTGCAATCCAGGGGTTCTCTGGAAAGCTCATAAGGCGGTGATACGGGGCGTCTTTATTAAGCACGGAGCAAGATTAAAACGTGAACGATCAGCTCAACTATCATCCCTGTTGGATAATCTGCATAGACTGGAAGCTAGACATAAACATGCCCCTACGCCTGAGATAATGGAGGAATTGCATATTACTTGCAAGTCTATTTTAGACTTGCAGTTATCTAAAGCAAAGGCCTCTCTCCAGCGCTGCCGGCAAGTTTTTTTTGAGTCAGGAGATAAGTGTGGGAAAACACTTGCTAGGGCAGTGAGAGACCTTCAGGGGTCTAACTATATACCACATGTCCTCTTCGGGACGTAAATGTACTTTACCCAAACAGATTGTCCAAACTTTCGGGGATTTCTATGCATCATTATATAACCTTAAATTACCTGATTTGCCAGAATCCAAGATGGTGCAGTATATTGCCTCTTCCCAGATGCCTAGTCTTACAGGAGAGGTCGTGGAGATATTCGAGGAACCAATTACTCTCACAGAAGTGGAGCAGGCCACTGCTACCACTAAGCCAGGGAAAGCTCCGGGACCTGATGGTTTCACGTTAGCTTACTATAAGACATTGTTCCACATCTTAAGTCCTCATTTAATACGGCTTTTTAATTCAGTAGGAGAGGACTCTCCATTTCAGATTGATACGCTTCGGGCGCATATTACCCTTCTCCTCTAGGAAGGTAAGGATCCCTCGGCCTATGGTAGTTATAGACCAATCTCCCTCCTCAACTTAGATCTTAAGTTTTTCACCAAGATATTGGCATCTCGGTTGAGTGGACATCTATCATCTTTGGTCCACCTTGACCAGGTGGGCTTTGTCCCTAAGAGGGAGGCCAGGGATAATACAGTCAAAGTACTTAATTTGATACAAGCAGCAAGTGCCAGAGACATTCCGAGTGTCTTTCTCAGTATGGATGCTGAGAAAGCATTCGACCGCGTGAACTGGCGGTTTATGTTTCTGGTACAACGGCATATTGGCCTAGGGGACACTATGCTTAATTGGATTAAGTCGGTTTATACAGACCCATGCGCGCAAGTGAAGGCAAACGTTTTTTTATCTGATAATTTTGCAATCCGGAATGGTACAAGACAGGGGTGCCCCGTCACCTCTTTTGTTTGCCCTTACTCTGGAAACTTTTCTCAGCAGGGTCCGCCAAAATACTGACATAGGTGGGATTTGTGTAGGATGGGGCCATTATAAAGTTTCGGCATATGCCGATGATATGCTTTTTTCAATCTCTAACCCTGTGGTGTCCCTACCGAACCTGATGAGAGAATTTGATCTGTACGGTACACTATCCAATTTAAAAATCAATTTTGGAAAGTCGGAGGCGATGGGGGTCCAGTTGCCCATGGCTATGACAAAACTTTTGAAGACTAGCTTTGGTTTGCGGTGGACTGATATGGCACTTCAATACCTGGGTACTCTGATACCCCCGGACCCTTCAAAAGTATACTCTCTTAATTTCCCCCCTCTTGTGACCCGGACCCGGTTGTTACTAGATAAATGGGTGAAGGGAACACACTCTTGGTTTGGAAGATGCAACCTTTTAAAAATGTGCATCCTCCCTCAATTCTTGTATCTGTTTCAGGCTTTGCCTGTAAAGATTCCTAGACAGTTTTTGCGTCAGACCAATTCTCTTTTTGTTCGTTTTGTGTGGGCAGTTAAAAAACCTAGGCTATGCAGAAATCTTCTTACATTGCCAAAATGTATGGGGGGGGGGGGGGTTTGGCCTTTCCAGATATCCATAAATACCAACAGGCATCCCACCTATGTAGGGCCCTAGATTGGTGTAGACATGCTACTTCTAAACTATGGGTCCAGTTGGAACAGGCACAATGTGGCTTTCCAATACAGGGAGCACCATGGTGCATCCCTAATATTCCATCTTGGGTTCGTCGACATCCTCTGATCGGGGCCACTCTTACAGTGATTGAACATCTGAGTGAACGTTTCCATCTGGCCCCCTTACCCTCTCCCATTCAACCGATACTGGGCCATCTGTTGTTCCCTTCGGGAACTTCAGATCGTGAGCTGGTAGCTTCGCGGGACAAAGGGATTTATCAGGCCTCCCATTTTTTGATAGGGACACGCTGGCCAACTGTTTCAGAATTGATGTCAGAAGGGGGGCCCTTTGCACTTCAGTTCTGGTCTGCCATTAAAACCCACCATTTTTTAGCCTCTCTACTGAAGCCAGTTGCCTATTCTAGGCCCTTGACCTCTTTTGAAGCTTTATGTATGGGAAAAGAGGTGTTATCTCATACCCTCTCTCAATCGTACAGTTTGCTGCAGCCTCAGAACAACCAGGTTGTACTACCCTGGGTGGAGAATTGGGAAATAGATATTGGACGTCAGTTTACTGCACAGCAGAAACAGAATATGATTCACCTAGCTTTGAACTCTTCGATCTGCACGAAGACGCAGGAGACAAATTTCAAACTTTTAACACAATGGTACTACACTCCGGAGCGTCTTCACCGTTTTTTCCCTGAGGCATCAGATTGATGCTGGAGATGAAGAGGTGAAAAGGGTACGTTGCTACATATCTTCTGGTCGTGCCCAATATTGCTTACTTTCTGGGGAGAGGTTCGAAGAATAGTAGCAAAATTCACGAAATTGAAGAACCCAGACGACCCGGCTTTTTTCTTGCTTCAAGTGGTAGATGCTCCACTTGGGGCCTTTAAAAAATCTATGCTCTGCCCTCTTTTGAATGCCGCCCGGGCATGTATACCATCTATGTGGAAAAAGACGACTCCTCCGCAGATTGCTCAATGGCTTAATAGGGTGGAGGAGATTAACAGGATGGAAAATCTGATCGCGTCCTCCCAGCATAGAGGAAATGGACATGCGGAAAAATTGAAGATGTGGGATCTATATATTACCTCGGGAGAAGGGGTAAGCCTTATGGCAGAATGATTAAATGAGTGGGCAATTATGTCTAAAATAGTATGTGGTCTGACGTTAAGGTTAAACATAGTTTGGGGATATATTTTATTTTCTCCCCCCCCCCCTTTTTTTTTCTTCTCTCTCTCTTTCTTTCTTTATTATTTGTTCTTAATGGTAGACTTTTCTGTCTACTTGAAAAAAAAAAAAAGTTGCATACCAGAGAGGGCATTCTTTTTTGCGGTATTTAAGGGGAGAGTTGATTTATATATGTGATGATGTCAAACTCTTACCGAGGTTCTTTTTTTTTTTGTATAATATGTGCATTGCCTGTATCTGGTTGTATCTAATAAACTTTATAAATGTAAAAAAAATCTTCCGGGGCTTAAGTGGTTAATAGACCGATTGGGAAAGGAAACAGCCTACATTTCGACAGTGATGCAAAACTGGAGGTAAGTGTGTTTCTGATAAACTTTTAACTTGGCAAACATGCGCACAGGATTCAATGTAAACTTTTTACCAAAAATGTTTTATAGTTTGTTCTTGAAGATAGATGACCCCTCTTAAAGACGAGGCAGCAGAGCATACTGGCATATAAAGTGGGGATCGAAAGTTTGGGCACCCCAGGTAAAAATTTGTATTAGGCCTCTTTCACGGGCGTTCCGTATGTCCGTTTTTCATCCCATCCGTTTGCGGATGAAAAACGGACATAATGCATCTCTATGTAAATACAGATGTCAGCGGATGACCATCCGTTGACATCCGTTTTGCGTCTGTTCCGTTTTTTCAGACGGAAGAGAACCCTATTTTTCTTCCGTTTAAAAAACGTAACTAGGGTTGAGCGGACACCTAGATGTCCGTGTTCGACGGGTTCGGCCGAACTTTAAAAAAAAGTCCGGGTCCGTGTCCCGGACTTTTACCGAACTTTTCCCGGACACCGAACCCCATTGAAGTCAATGGGGACCCGAACTTTAAGGCACTAAAATGGCTCTAAAACACCAAAGGAAAGGGCTAGAGTGCTGCAAATGGCAGCAAAACGTAATTAAGAGCATGGCAAGTGCTCTGCAAACAAATGTGGATAGGGAAATAACTTAAAACAACAAAAAAAAACAGAAAAATAAAACAATGTTCTTCTTCATCTCTGAAGGACGAGGCCCATATGGAGTAGGAGGGAGGTTGAGGTGGTGGTAGATGTGGCGGTGACATAGGCGTGCGCACAGGGTGTGCTGGGTGTGCCTGGGCACACCCTAATCACCTAGGGCACATAGCATTGCCAGTGAGGAGATGGGAAAGATCTCCCTGGGACCTGCTCTGCTCTATTTCTCCTTGCCTACAGGTACATGGCCCCGATACATTACTCTCCCTGCTGGCAAACACATGCATGTGTATTTCAACTTTGGGGTGCACACCTTAATGCAATAGGCTGCGCACACCTATGGGCGGTGTAGGTGGAAGCGGCGGTGGAGGAGGACCAGGGCCGGATTAACAGCATCATGGGCTTGGTGCTGAGGATTTTGAAGGGCCTTAGGGCCGTGCCTTGCCATGCACCCAGAGGAGGAAGGGTGCAGCCATGCATGCCTAATTCAACATGGGATGCTGTCTCTGAAGCCCATAAACACATCCATGCATCGCCAACTGTCCCTCCTTGTCCGGCCTTCACGCTGTGTGGGGAGGTTCTGAGGGTGCTGCCTGGGGAAGCGAGCATAGAAGCCAGACTTCTGTGTTTACAAGTGACAGAAGAGCGGTAACAGTGAATATGGCCAACCCGGGGCCTATATAAAAGGTAGGGGCCTGGAGCTGCAGCTCCAATAGCCCCTACATTAATCTGGCCCTGAGGAGGAGGACGAGGTAGCCAACACTGCTTCTTTTCACAAATTTTAAATGAGGGTACACCCCAAAAGAGTGAGAAAGAGCAAAAATGGAACAATGGGTGGGTAAGGTCGGTATCCATTGCTATTCTGCATAAGGTACGGAAAAGTCCCGTGGGATCCATGCCTGGTTCATTTTAATGAACGTGAGCTTGTCCACATTGTCTCTGGACAGGCGGCTGCGCTTGTCTGTTATAACGCCCCCAGCCGTGCTAAATACCCGTTCAGATAATACACTGGCTGCAGGGCACGCCAGCACCTCCAAGGCGTAAAGGGCAAGCTCAGGCCATGTGCCCAATTTGGAGACCCAGAAGTTGAAGGGGGCAGACCCGTCATTCACTACATGTAGGCGTGTGCACACATACTGCTCCACCATGTTGGTAAAATGCTGCCTCCTGCTAAGACGTTCCATCTGAGCTGCTGGTGCTGCTGTTTGTTGTGGCGTGCTGACAAAGCTTTTCCACATTTCGGCCATGCTAACCCTGCCTTCTGAGGTGCTGGCGGTGCCCTGGTTGCGTTGGCGACCTCCTCCTCCTCCTCCTCTGCCTTGTGCTTCCACTGTGGCCCCGCTGTCAGATGGGAATGCCAGCAGCATGGCGTCTACCAGCGTGCGCTTGTACTCGCGCATCTTGCGATCGCGCTCCAGTGAGTGAATTAAGGACGGTACGTTGTCCTTGTAACGGGGATCCAGCAGCGTGGCCACCCAGTAATCAGCACAAGTTAGAATGTGGGCAACTCGGCGGTCGTTGTGGAGACACTGCAGCATGTAATCGCTCATGTGTGCCAGGCTGCCCAGAGGCAACGAAAGGCTGTCCTCTGTGGGAGGTGTATGGTCCGTGTCCTCTGTATCCCCCCAGCCACGCACCAGTGATGGCCATGAGCTGGCCTGGGTGCCACCCTGCTGTGAACATGGTTCCATCTCCTCCTCCAGCTCCTCCTCCTCCTCATCCTCCTCATCCTCCAGAACTGTGCCCCTGCTGGACAATTGCGTCCCTGGCGTTTGCGTGTGCAGGAACCCACCCTCGGAGCCCCTTGCGAATGACTGCCCTGAAAGCCTTGGAAATGTTACCTCTTCATCCTCCTCCTCCTCCTCATCCTGTGCCACATCCTCTTCCATCATCGCCCGAATTGTTTTTTCAAGGAGGCATAGAAGTGGGATAGTTAAGCTGAGAACGGCGTCATTGCCACTGGCCATGTTGGTGGAGTACTCAAAACAGCGCAACAAGGCACACAGGTCTCGCATGGAGGCCCAGTTATTGGTGGTGAAGTGGTGCTGTTCCGCAGAGCGACTCACGCGTGCGTGCTGCAGCTGAAACTCCACTATGGCCTGCTGCTGCTCGCACAGTCTTTCCAGCATGTGCAAGGTGGAGTTCCACCTTGTGGGCACGTCACATATGAGGCGGTGAGCGGGAAGGCCGAAGTTACGCTGCAGCGCTGCCAGGCGAGCAGCAGCAGGGTGAGAACGCCGAAAGTGCGCACAAACGGCCCGCACTTTCTGCAGCAGCTCTGACATATCGGGGTAGTTTTTAAGGAACCTCTGCACCACCAAATTCAGCACATGCGCCAGGCAAGGGATGTGCGTCAAACCGGCTAGGCCCAGAGCTGCTATGAGATTTCGCCCGTTATCGCACACCACCAGGCCGGGCTTGAGGCTCGCTGGCAGCAACCACTCATTTGTCTGCTGTTCCATGCTCCTCCACAACTCCTGCGCGGTGTGTGGTTTGTCCCCCAAACAGGCAAGTTGTAAAACTGCCTGCTGTCGTTTACCCCTGGCCGTGCTGAAGTTGGTGGTGAAGGTGTTACGCTGTCCGGATGAGGAGGCGGTAGAGGATGAGGAAGCGGAGTAGGAGGAGTTAGGAACAGGAGGCAAACTGAAGCGCCCTGCAATCCTCGGTGGTGGAAGGACATGCGCCAAATTGCTATCCGCCTCAGGCCCATCCGCCACTGCATTTACCCAGTGTGCCGTTAGGGAGATATAACGCCCCTGACCGTGCTTACTGGTCCACGTATCCGTAGTTAGGTGGACCTTGGCACAGATGGCGTTGCGCAGTGCACACCTGATTTTTTCCCCCACTTGGTTGTGCAGGGAAGGGATGGCTTGCCTGGAAAAGTAGTGGCGGCTGGGCACGACGTACTGTGGGACAGCCACCGACATAAGGTTTTTAAAACTGTGCGTCTCCACCAGACGGAATGACAGCATTTCAAAGGCCAATAATTTTGAAATGCTGGCATTCAGGGCCAGGGATCGCGGGTGGGTAGGGGGGTACTTCCTCTTCCTCTCAAGTGTTTGGGAGATGGAAAGCTGAACGCTTCCACGGGACATTGTGGAGATGGTTGTTGGTGACCCAGGTGGTGGTGTTGCTGACAGATCGTCTGTTTGCGGGGTGGCAGGTGCCGGTATCACTACAGATGTGGCTGGAGCGGCCGAGACTGCAGCAGAAGAGGAAGCAGGATGAGCCAGAGACGTTTCTTGGTTTTGAAGGTGTGTACTCCACTGCAGCTCGTGCTTTGCACTTAGATGCCTGATCATGCAGGTTGTGCTCAGGTTGAGAAGGTTCATGCCTCGCTTCAAGCTCTGATTGCACAGGGTGCAAACCACTCGTGTCCTGTCATCAGCACATTTTCTAAAGAACTTCCACGCTAGAGAACTCCTTTGAGCTGACTTTGGTGCGCTCGTTCCCTTGCTGCGTTGGGCAGTAGCGGGCGTAGTGTCTAGGGCACGGCCGCTCCGCTTCTGCACCCTGCTCCCTCTTCTGCTGTGCTGGTGGCTCTGTGCGACCACCGCCTCTTCCTCCAAACTACTCAGTTCACCTGCATGACGTTCATTCCATGTGGGGTCGAGGACCTCATCGTCCTCCACATCATCTTCCACCCAGTCTTCACCCCTGCCCTCCTTGTCGGTCTCCACAATGCTGAACGCCGCAGCAGTTGGCACCTGCGTTTCGTCATCATCGGAGACGTGCTGCGATGATCCTTGCATGTACTCATCTTGAGAAATAAGTGGTTGGGCATCGCTGCACTCAATCTCTTCCACTTCTGGGGCAGGGCTAGGTGGATGGCCCTGGGAAACCCTGCTGACAGAGTCCTCAAAAAGAATAAGAGACTGCTGTATGGCTTGGGGCTCAGACTGCTGGCCTGATTTGCAAGGGGGTGAGGTGAAAGACGGTTGGACATTGGCTGCAGGTGCCAACTCTGACCTTTCTGCAGTAGACTGGGTGGGAGACAATGTGAAGGAACTGGAGGCACTGTCAGCAGCAAACCAATCTACTATCGCCTCAACTTGTTCTGGCCTCATCACTTCTAGGGGCGTTTGATGCCCTACCAAATACTGATGCAGGTTCTGTCGCCTACTCACACTTGAGGAAGGTGTTTCACTTGTGCGTGTAGCTGGCACAGATCGACCATGTCCTCTCCTTGCAACAGGAGCTCTACCAGCAGCACCACGACCCAGGCCACGGCCCTTATTTGACGGTCTCCTCATATTTCTGTAATTTAAGATCTTGCCCTAGAAAGGTTTTTATTGAATAGCGGAATAGAAAATATGATCCAAAAAAAGTGTATGTATATCACACGTACACAACCACACTAGGCCCCAATTACTATTGTTTGTACCCCTAAAAGGCTAGATGAGGAGTAGGGGGAGTATGGAACAGGCAGCACCCTCAAACCTTCAGAAGTATGAGATGAACCCCAACAACTTGGAAAGGTGGATCTCTCTCACACGTACCGACACAGACTATCCCGCAATTCAATTGATCCTCAAAGGTTTTTATTGAATAGCGGAATAGGAAATATGATCAAAAAAAGTGTATGTATCTCGCACGTACACAACCACACTAGGCCCCAATTACTATTGTTTGTACCCCTAAAAGGCTAGATGAGGAGTAGGGGGGGTATGGAACAGGCAGCACCCTCAAACCTTCAGAAGTATGAGATGAACCCCAACAACTTGGAAAGGTGGATCTCTCTCACACGTACCGACACAGACTATCCCGCAATTCAATTGATCCTCAAAGGTTTTTATTGAATAGCGGAATAGGAAATATGATCAAAAAAAGTGTATGTATCTCGCACGTACACAACCACACTAGGCCCCAATTACTATTGTTTGTACCCCTAAAAGGCTAGATGAGGAGTAGGGGGGGTATGGAACAGGCAGCACCCTCAAACCTTCAGAAGTATGAGATGAACCCCAACAACTTGGAAAGGTGGATCTCTCTCACACGTACCGACACAGACTATCCCGCAATTCAATTGATCCTCAAAGGTTTTTATTGAATAGCGGAATAGGAAATATGATCAAAAAAAGTGTATGTATCTCGCACGTACACAACCACACTAGGCCCCAATTACTATTGTTTGTACCCCTAAAAGGCTAGATGAGGAGTAGGGGGGGTATGGAACAGGCAGCACCCTCAAACCTTCAGAAGTATGAGATGAACCCCAACAACTTGGAAAGGTGGATCTCTCTCACACGTACCGACACAGACTATCCCGCAATTCAATTGATCCTCAAAGGTTTTTATTGAATAGCGGAATAGGAAATATGATCAAAAAAAGTGTATGTATCTCGCACGTACACAACCACACTAGGCCCCAATTACTATTGTTTGTACCCCTAAAAGGCTAGATGAGGAGTAGGGGGGGTATGGAACAGGCAGCACCCTCAAACCTTCAGAAGTATGAGATGAACCCCAACAACTTGGAAAGGTGGATCTCTCTCACACGTACCGACACAGACTATCCCGCAATTCAATTGATCCTCAAAGGTTTTTATTGAATAGCGGAATAGGAAATATGATCAAAAAAAGTGTATGTATCTCGCACGTACACAACCACACTAGGCCCCAATTACTATTGTTTGTACCCCTAAAAGGCTAGATGAGGAGTAGGGGGGGTATGGAACAGGCAGCACCCTCAAACCTTCAGAAGTATGAGATGAACCCCAACAACTTGGAAAGGTGGATCTCTCTCACACGTACCGACACAGACTATCCCGCAATTCAATTGATCCTCAAAGGTTTTTATTGAATAGCGGAATAGGAAATATGATCAAAAAAAGTGTATGTATCTCGCACGTACACAACCACACTAGGCCCCAATTACTATTGTTTGTACCCCTAAAAGGCTAGATGAGGAGTAGGGGGGGTATGGAACAGGCAGCACCCTCAAACCTTCAGAAGTATGAGATGAACCCCAACAACTTGGAAAGGTGGATCTCTCTCACACGTACCGACACAGACTATCCCGCAATTCAATTGATCCTCAAAGGTTTTTATTGAATAGCGGAATAGGAAATATGATCAAAAAAAGTGTATGTATCTCGCACGTACACAACCACACTAGGCCCCAATTACTATTGTTTGTACCCCTAAAAGGCTAGATGAGGAGTAGGGGGGGTATGGAACAGGCAGCACCCTCAAACCTTCAGAAGTATGAGATGAACCCCAACAACTTGGAAAGGTGGATCTCTCTCACACGTACCGACACAGACTATCCCGCAATTCAATTGATCCTCAAAGGTTTTTATTGAATAGCGGAATAGGAAATATGATCAAAAAAAGTGTATGTATCTCGCACGTACACAACCACACTAGGCCCCAATTACTATTGTTTGTACCCCTAAAAGGCTAGATGAGGAGTAGGGGGGGGTATGGAACAGGCAGCACCCTCAAACCTTCAGAAGTATGAGATGAACCCCAACAACTTGGAAAGGTGGATCTCTCTCACACGTACCGACACAGACTATCCCGCAATTCAATTGATCCTCAAAGGTTTTTATTGAATAGCGGAATAGGAAATATGATCAAAAAAAGTGTATGTATCTCGCACGTACACAACCACACTAGGCCCCAATTACTATTGTTTGTACCCCTAAAAGGCTAGATGAGGAGTAGGGGGGGTATGGAACAGGCAGCACCCTCAAACCTTCAGAAGTATGAGATGAACCCCAACAACTTGGAAAGGTGGATCTCTCTCACACGTACCGACACAGACTATCCCGCAATTCAATTGATCCTCAAAGGTTTTTATTGAATAGCGGAATAGGAAATATGATCAAAAAAAGTGTATGTATCTCGCACGTACACAACCACACTAGGCCCCAATTACTATTGTTTGTACCCCTAAAAGGCTAGATGAGGAGTAGGGGGAGTATGGAACAGGCAGCACCCTCAAACCTTCAGAAGTATGAGATGAACCTCAACAACTTGGAAAGGTGGATCTCTCTCACACGTACCAACACAGACTATCCCCCAATTTAACTGATCCCCAAAGGTTTTTGATTAAATAGCGGAATAGAAAATATGATCCCAAAAAAGTGTATGTATATCACACGTACACAACCACACTAGGCCCCAATTACTATTGTTTGTACCCCTAAAAGGCTAGGAGTAGGGGGAGTATGGAACAGGCAGCACCCTCAAACCTTCAGAAGTATGAGATGAACCCCAACAACTTGGAAAGGTGGATCTCTCTCACACGTACCAACACAGACTATCCCCCAATTTAACTGATCCCCAAAGGTTTTTGATTAAATAGCGGAATAGAAAATATGATCCAAAAAAAGTGTATGTATATCACACGTACACAACCACACTAGGCCCCAATTACTATGGTTTGTACCCCTAAAAGGCTAGGAGTAGGGGGAGTATGGAACAGGCAGCACCCTCAAACCTTCAGAAGTATGAGATGAACCCCAACAACTTGGAAAGGTGGATCTCTCTCACACGTACCAACACAGACTATCCCCCAATTTAACTGATCCCCAAAGGTTTTTGATTAAATAGCGGAATAGAAAATATGATCCCAAAAAAGTGTATGTATATCACACGTACACAACCACACTAGGCCCCAATTACTATTGTTTGTACCCCTAAAAGGCTAGGAGTAGGGGGAGTATGGAACAGGCAGCACCCTCAAACCTTCAGAAGTATGAGATGAACCCCAACAACTTGGAAAGGTGGATCTCTCTCACACGTACCAACACAGACTATCCCCCAATTTAACTGATCCCCAAAGGTTTTTGATTAAATAGCGGAATAGAAAATATGATCCCAAAAAAGTGTATGTATATCACACGTACACAACCACACTAGGCCCCAATTACTATTGTTTGTACCCCTAAAAGGCTAGGAGTAGGGGGAGTATGGAACAGGCAGCACCCTCAAACCTTCAGAAGTATGAGATGAACCCCAACAACTTGGAAAGGTGGATCTCTCTCACACGTACCAACACAGACTATCCCCCAATTTAACTGATCCCCAAAGGTTTTTGATTAAATAGCGGAATAGAAAATATGATCCCAAAAAAGTGTATGTATATCACACGTACACAACCACACTAGGCCCCAATTACTATTGTTTGTACCCCTAAAAGGCTAGGAGTAGGGGGAGTATGGAACAGGCAGCACCCTCAAACCTTCAGAAGTATGAGATGAACCCCAACAACTTGGAAAGGTGGATCTCTCTCACACGTACCAACACAGACTATCCCCCAATTTAACTGATCCCCAAAGGTTTTTGATTAAATAGCGGAATAGAAAATATGATCCCAAAAAAGTGTATGTATATCACACGTACACAACCACACTAGGCCCCAATTACTATTGTTTGTACCCCTAAAAGGCTAGGAGTAGGGGGAGTATGGAACAGGCAGCACCCTCAAACCTTCAGAAGTATGAGATGAACCCCAACAACTTGGAAAGGTGGATCTCTCTCACACGTACCAACACAGACTATCCCCCAATTTAACTGATCCCCAAAGGTTTTTGATTAAATAGCGGAATAGAAAATATGATCCCAAAAAAGTGTATGTATATCACACGTACACAACCACACTAGGCCCCAATTACTATTGTTTGTACCCCTAAAAGGCTAGATGAGGAGTAGGGGGAGTATGGAACAGGCAGCACCCTCAAACCTTCAGTATGAGATTGTGTTCACTGTACCCCACAAAGATTGAGTTCACTGCACCCCACAATGATTGTGTTCACTGCACCCCACAAAGATTGTGTTCACTGCACCTCACAAAGATTGTGTTCACTGTACCCCCCAAAGATTGTGTTCACTGCACCCCACAAAGATTCTGTTCACTGTACCCCACAAAGATTGTGTTCACTGCACCCCAAAAAGATTGTGTTCACTGCACCCCAAAAAGGATGTTGTTCACTGCACCCCAAAAAGGATGTTGTTCACTCCACCCCAAAAAGATTGTGTTCACTGCACCCCACAAAGATTGTGTTCACTGCACCCCAAAAAGATTGTGTTCACTGCACCCCAAAAATGATTTTGTTCACTGCACCCCAAAAAGGATTTTGTTCACTGCACCCCAAAAAGGATGTTGTTCACTCCACCCCAAAAAGATTGTGTTCACTGCACCCCAAAAAGATTGTGTTCACTGCACCCCACAAAGGATTTTGTTCACTGCACCCCAAAAAGATTGTGTTCACTGCACCCCAAAAAGGATGTTGTTCACTGCACCCCAAAAAGGATTTTGTTCACTGCACCCCAAAAAGATTGTGTTCACTGCACCCCACAAAGGATTTTGTTCACTGCACCCCACAAAGATTGTGTTCACTGCACACCAAAAAGGATTGTGTTCACTGCACCCCAAAAAGATTTTGTTCACTGCACCCCAAAAAGATTGTGTTCACTGCAGCCCAAAAAGATTGTGTTCACTGCAGCCCAAAAAGATTGTGTTCACTGCAGCCCAAAAAGATTGTGTTCACTGCAGCCCAAAAAGATTGTGTTCACTGCAGCCCAAAAAGATTGTGTTCACTGCAGCTCACACACAGAAAAATGGATGTGGATCACTGACACCTGCCTATCTCCAATCCCACACCACACAGCAATATCGATTGTAGTTTGTAGAACACAGTTTCCCTAAAATTCAGCAGACTCTGTCCCTAACAGGATTGAGAAGAGATCGTAGATCAGGATTGAGTGCAGACCCCACCCCCCACACAGCAATATCGATTGTAGTTTGTAGAAGACACTGACCCTATATAATTCAGCAGACTCTATCCCTAAAATGCCTACAACTCGCCCTGCCTAAACACTCCGACCTGTCCCTCAATTCTATCCGGACACAAATGGTTTTTTCCTGCCTATCTTTCCCTAATCAGCAGCCAGCACGTTGATGTGTGCTCTGTCCCTGAATCTAAGCAGCATAATGACGCCGCTGCGGCTGCCTCGAACTTATAAAGACTTGGTCACATGCTTCAGACGGCCAATCACAGCTACTGAGACATTTGCAGGCATGGCTGGGATGGCTTAAGGCACACCAGTTAAACGATTGTTGATTGGCTGTTGAAAGCCCGCCATGAAAAGAGCGCCAAAGCATGCAAAACCCGGAAATAAAACGACCGAACACGGATTTTTACCCGAACATACAGTAAAGTGTCCGTGTCCGTGTTCGGGTACAAAAAATCCAATTATTCGGTACGAACACGAATAATACAGTCCGTGTTCGCTCAACACTAAACGTAACGGACGAAAAACAGATGTCAGCGGATGACATCTGCATACATCCGATCATATCCGTTTTTACTATTTTTTTTTCCCAATAAACACATTAGCATATTCAACCTTTGACCCAGGTAGTGGTTTAGTGGTCTAGGAAGTGAAATCCCCCCCCCCCCCCAGTACATGAATAACAAGTAGCTGGAACTATCTGTTATGGCAAGAGACGTGTCACACGAATGCCTAATTAACCTTGTCCATGCCAGGCCTGGCTTATGGGACGAAACATGTACAGAATACAGCGACAAAATAACCCAAACTAGGCTCTGGGAAGAAATTTTCATGGAGGTGACACTGAACTGGGCATCACTCAATCAGAAGCATACGTGGTAAGTGTAGCTGTTGGGGGGATGTGGGGTTGGCATGCTGAGACCTGTAGTCCACCCATATGTCACAATTAGATGGACTACAAGTGTCAGATAGGTGGACTCTAAAGTCGCAGTACCATATCTGTCACTATTAGCATGCTGAGACTTCTAGTCCACCCATATGTAACAATTAGGTGGACTACAAGTGTCAGTATGCAAATAGTGACAAATGGGTGGACTAGAAGTCTCAGCATGCTAATAATGATTGGTGGGTGGACTAGACTGCTGAGACTAGTCTACCAATTTGTCTCTAGTAGCATGCTGTGACTTCTAGTCCACCTAACTGTCTCTATTAGCATACTGAGACTTGTAGTTCACTTATCTGTCACGTCTGTCATTGTATTCTGTTCATTGTATCCACTGTTGTTTTTTTCTTTAGGTCAAAAAAATAGTGACACGCTGGAGGTCGCTATAGGCGTGAGCTGGTTAATGAAGTTGAGCAGAGAAGGAGCGGGGCCCTTCTTCGAAATGTTGGACTTCCTAAGAAATATTATGGACTTAAGACTATGAGTACTAAACTGTCATTCAAACATTGGTCAACCAAAAAGTAAATTAATTTGCCAAGTAGACCAAATGATGATTTTCCATCTGGTAAGGAGGAATTTCACCTGGTGGTGGGCTTTCACATTCGAATTCAAGAAATATTGTTTTTCATTTATTCACCAGTTGAATCACCACGCATGGACACGTATGAATATTTATTTATAGACTTTGATATGTTTCATTCATAATATTCTCCAAAATAGTTTTTCATTATATTTGTGTTGTTTCACACCCCAATTTCATTGCATCACCTTTGAGTGGTTCATTTGGGATCACTCTTGTTTTAGCGCACCCATACCATACACATTTATTTATATTCACAAGGCACTGAATACCGGTAGCTGCTTCAACATCTATCAGTGCACCCTCCCAACATATCCAGACCAAATGATAGACTTATTTTAAACAGTTACCCACATTTATCAATGTATTGTATTAAATCTATTTACATTATTTATTACAGTACCAGCTCCAACATAACGGAAACAGAAGAGGAGAGGGAAGAAGGCACTGAAATTGAGCTGGAAGGTGAAGCATCTGATCATGGGTCGGAAACCAACAACATCTGCCCCAGTGACCACACTACCTCATGGAAGTACGCAACAAAGACAACATGTGTCCGTAAGTAAGAATACAAAACCAAAACACCCATTGTAAAGACAAATGTTCTAAAAAATTCCCTACTATACAGGTTCGTCCTGTTCGAGATCCTCCATCCAGAGGCTCCCAAAGGCAAAGGCAAAGACAAAGGAATCCGGACATGGATACTGCAATGCTGGGGTTCATGGAGGACATGAGGGCAATGAGGAGGGCTGACACCATGGATCCATTTAGTGATCCAAACAATTATGATGCAACGTTTCCCGGAAACTTGTACCACCATCTAGCTCAGACAACTACTCACCGGAAAATAGAGGTTCAAATGGTGATATCAAATGTGTCCATTGCCTGCATAAGAGTGGCAATGGCTGGGGAACCCATGCCATCTTTTAATGTCCCCCAACGGCCGTACCACGATTATACGGGAGAGCACAGTACAACCAACCCATCTTCACACCATTTATATGGTCATCATCCATACCCCCCCAACCAATCTCATGCAGCCTTACCATAGAGCACCAACCCCCACCCTCCCAAATTTAGGACCCCCATCTCAACATCCTCCTTTCAGTCAGCCAAACCCCTCCTGCAGCCAGCCAAACCCATCCAGCTCCCATGAGTCCTTCAGTTCACAGGTCCACTCGTTCAGCAGTTCATCGCAAGCGTCAACTCAGTTTGCAAATTCACCAAGTCCTTATTACCAGGACCTTTAAATGAGGCCATCTATATGGGCTATATTTATGGCATTAATATGTCTCGTTGTTCTAAGTTGAATGTTGTGAAATATGACGTTTTTCCCATAAACCATGGTGTAAAATGTCATACGCCTTGCACTTTTCATTTTTTTCTGCTTGTAATGTTTGAAAAAAAGTATGTTTGCACTTAATGTTGTGGTTAATTATTTTCTATGATATTAATAAAAAAAATTGACAGGAAAAGTGTGTGTTATTCTTTTATTATGTAATACACAACTTTGAACAAAAGGAAAATAAGGGCAGTAATTAACAATCTTGGCACTGATTAAATATGGGCATACTGCCATGGAACCTCTCCATCAGGGGACATGAAATAATCAGCAAATTTATCTCGTAGAGCAAGAGCAGAGTGGTTTGGTCGCGGTCCACTATATTGAACAGAGGGCAAACGTCTTCCAAGCTGATGCCTTCTTTCTCACGAACAATATTTTGGAGCACACAGCATGCTTTGATTTCTTATTCAGCATTCTCCACGATAAGTTGGATCGCACTGTGGAAAATGCGCCACTTGCTTATTAATATACCAAATGTGCACTCAATAAACCTCCTTGCTCTACTGAGTCTGTAGTTGAAAATCCTCTTTTGGTTTGTTAAATTATTATTGGCATATGGCCTTAAAAGATGCTTTGAGAGGGCAAAAGCTACCTCCCACTGTATGGCCTGATTAACAGATGGCCACGGAGCGGGTGGCCCAGGGCCCTATGGCCAGTCCGGGCCTCATGGTGACCATGCATATACACATTTTCCTAAAAAATCTATTTTTGCAATTTGCAAGTTGACATGAACATATGTTCTCACCTTTTAATTGACATCTGTGTATAATTGAAGAATTTGTCTTCAGGAGCACGGAGGTAGGAAAAGGAATTACATCACTTTCAGCAGGAAAAGGAATTACATCACTAGCAGGAAAAGGAATCACTATGAACAAATCGCATAACATCAAAGTCGCACAAAGTCATTGGTAAAGTCGTTGTGAAGTTGCACACAAGTCGCAGTACAAAGTCGCACTTGAAATCGCGCGACTTTGTAGGCGCATTAGTGGAACGTAGCCTAACTGAGATTGAATTCATTCAAATGACTTTTGGCTGCGCTAGTGTATTCTGACAGTGGGAGGTTTCCCCACTATCAGAATACAATGATCACTGCCGTGACCATTGGGAAAAAAAATCTGACAGGCTGATTGTACCAAAGTCGATCGATAACTGGTTGTACTGAAATTAAGTGATAGGTCGATTTTAGTACAACCAGCTGAGTTGCAATAGTCTGTGGTCAGCTTAAGCATATACATTTCTCCCCAGCTGTTCAGGTGTTCCACTGGGATGGAATGATACCCCACCTTGACCACCCCCTAATCATGCATCTGTTTAGAGTGAAAACTCCCCCCACACCAAAAATACACTGCACAGATGTAAACACGCCCTTGTCAAAGAATGAAATATCATTTTACGTGATTAATTTATTCATTGATTGATTCATGGAATTTTCCCCCCAGAAGTACCAGAATTCCACTGCTATGCAAGTTTTGCTCCAAACTGCAGGATGTCGTCTCGATGCATCTCCAAGTGTGCAGGAAAAATGCTGGTGAAGGCAATATCAAGAGGTTTGTGGAGGAGGCACAGTTCAGCATGCAGCAACTGGTTTGGAACCTCAGCATTGTCCTGTATGCTTATCTCAACCATGCTAGGGGTTCTAGCACACTTTCTCGAGTTCAAGGGAAGTGTCATACTTCAACCTGCAGGAAGACATCAGTAAGCGTTCTACATTTAAAAAGGTCATAAACATTTATTTCAAACCTGTGACTCTATAATGGCATAAAAAGTAAAAAGCTTCTTTACCTCTATTCTAGATCTCAAATTCCAGTGGAAGTCCATGACAATCCCACCAGAGGAGATGAAGCCCTGGAAGGACAGAAACATCCAGGGTAAGCTTGCTGTGATTAAAGAGGAGGTTCTTCCTGGGCAAAAAATTATTTAAAAAGTCAGAAGCTACAAATACTGTAGCTGCTGACTTTTACAATAAGGACGCTTACCTAACTAGCAGCTTACACTGGGGGCAACCAAGAAGGCACGCTCCTGACCCTCGGCTCAAAAGTTTTTTTTTTTTTAAATACATTTTACCATGCTTATTATGTGCTTGCTCATTTTTATCAGTTGCACAGAATGGTAATTGTTTGGCAAAACCTACAGTGCCTTGAAAAAGTATTCATACCCCTTGACATTTTCCACATTTTGTCATGTTACAGCCCAAAGCCTAAGTTTATTTTATTGGGATTTTATGTGATAGACCAACACAAAGTGGAATATATTGTGAAGTAGAAGGAAAATTATGTTTATTTTTTTATTTTTACAAGTCTTTGCCAAGTAAGTATAGACCTGTTAGTTTAACTTCTATAGTCGGAAGATACTGGAGAGTTTAATAAAACACCACATAGATGAGTTCTTGCTGGAGAAAAATATTTTAAGAAACAGACAGCATGGATTCTGAAAGACAGAAGTTGTCAAACAAACCTGATTTCTTTTTATGAGGAGGTAAGTAAAACCTTGGACAGAGGGGTGGCTGTGGATGTAGTATACTTGGATTTTGCAAAAGCGTTTGACACAGTTCCCCACACACGGCTAATGTGTAAGGTAAAGTCTACTGGTTTGGAAAGATCGGTTTGTAAATAGATAGAATTCAGAGTAGTGGTTAATGATTCTTACTCTAAATGGTCTAAGGCAGGAGTCCCGAAACTGTGGGTCACGACCCACTGGTGAGTTGCGTTAAGCCGCAAATATTTCTATTTCTATATACTGCACTCTTCCATCCTGTACTCTCTCCCTCTACCCGGCAACCGATGATCATCCCTGTATTTATTTTATGATTGGACAGAGAGCTGAGATCATCCAATCAGCACACAGATCCGCCATCTTGTACACAGATGTCACCGTGTGACTCTCCCTGAGCTGTGTGCGGGGGACGGTTCTGTGTTTTGAGGTTTCTGAGGAGGAAGAAAGATGACCCCCTCATCCTGATTATTATCGGGGTGTCAGGAGTGTATTGCGGTGAGTCTGTTATATTTATAATTATGATGTCATATATTTCCTGATATTATGAGAGAGACCATGTCATTTTTGGAGAGTGATGATGTCACACCTGTACAGATATCTCCCCTATAGGAAGAGTAGTGATGTCACACCTGTACAGATATCTCCTATATATGTAGAGTGGTGATGTTACACCTGTACAGATATCTCCCCTATAGGAAGAGTAGTGATGTCACCTGTATAGATATATATCCTGTATATCAGGAGTAGTGGTGTCACACCTGTACAGATATCCCTTGTATATGGGGAGTAGTGATGTCACACCTGCAAAGATATCTCCTGTAGATGGGGAGTAGTGGTGTCACACCTGTACAGATATCCCTTGTATATGGGGAGTAGTGATGTCACACTTGCAAAGATATCTCCTGTAGATGGGGAGTAGTGATGTTACACCTGTACAGATATCTCCGGTAAATGGAGAGTGGTGATGTCACACCTGTACAGATATCTCCTGTAGATGGGGAGTAGTGATGTCACACCTGTACAGATATCTACAGTAAATGGGGAGTAGTGATGTCACACCTGCAAAGATATCTCCTGTATATGGGGAGTAGTGATGTCACACCTGTACATATATCTCCGGTAAATGGGGAGTAATGATGTCACACCTGTACAGATATCTCCTGTATATGAGGAGTAGTGATGTCACACCTGTACAGATATCCCCTGTATATGTGGAGTAGTGATTTGCCCCCCTATCGACCAGGCCATCTTCTGCAATTCAGCACTGTGTTACTTTTACTGACAATTGCACGGTCGTGCGATGATGTACCTAAATAAAATTGATGTCCTTATTTTCCCACAAATAGAGCATTCTTTTGGTGGTATTTGATCATAATAAATTGAAAAGTAGTAAATTTATATTTTTAATTTAACATCCCCCTACATTTAAAATATGCATTATTATTATTATTTGCATTTATATTGCGCCAACAAATTCTGTATTTACAATATTAAATTACAAGCAAGTGGATCCCGAAAAATAACTGTATTCAGAAGTGGGTCTCAGCCCAAAAAAGTTTGGGAAGCCCCGGTCTAAGGTTATCAGTGGTGTACCCCAAGGTTCAGTGTTGGGATCCTTACTTTTTATATCTTTATAAATGATATAGGGTCTGGGATTAAAATTACCATTTCAGTCTTTGCAGATGACACCAAGCTTTGCAGTGGAATAACTTCTTTACAGGATGTCTCCAACTTACAAGTCGACCTCTGTGGCAAATGAGGTTTAATGTTGATAGATGTAAAGTTTTGCACTTGGGGGCTAAGAATATGCATGCATCATACATACTAGGGGGGAGTAGAACTGGGGGAATCCATACCAGAGAAGGATCTGGGTGTTCTGGTAGATCATAAGCTTAATAATAGCATTCAATGCCAAGCTGCGATTTCCAAAGCAAGCAAAGTCCTTTCTTGTATTAGCAGAGGCATGGACTCCAGAGATAGAGATATCATTTTGCCCCTCTACAAATCATTAGTAAGACCTCATCTGGAATATGCAGTTCAGTTTTGGGCACTAGTTCTTAAAAACGATATCAGGGAATTAGAGAAAGTGCAGAGAAGAGCAACCAAACTGATAAGAGGCATGGAGGAGCTCAGCTATGAGAAAAAGATTTGAGACACTGAATTTATTCTCTCTTGAGAAGAGGAGATGAAGGGGGATATGATCAACATGTATAAATACATAAGGTGTCCATATAATGAACTTGGTGTTGAGTTGCTCACTTTAAGGACAACACAGAGGACAAGGGGGGGCACTCTTTACGTCTAGAGGAAAACAGATTTCGTCTCCAAATACAGAAAGGTTTCTTCACCGTAAGAGCTGTGAAAATGTGGAATAGACTCCCTCCAGAGGTGGTTCTGGCTATCTCACTAGATTGCTTTAAAAAAGGCCTGGATTCTTTCCTGGGTGTACTTAATATAAGTGGGTACTAATATTTATAGGCAACGTTGATCCAGGGAATATCAGATTGCCTCTCGGGGATCAGGAAGGAATTTTTTGCCCCCTGCTGCAAATTGGATCATGTTTTGCTGGGGTTTTTCGCCTTCCTCTGAAACAACTGCGGGTATAGGATTGTGTATATGGGAATGAATGGTTGGGTTTTCATTACTGTTTTTTTTTTGTGTCTTTTTTCAACCTGACTATGTAAATACCTGAAAAGTGTGGCGTGCATTTGTATTCAGCCCCCTTTACTCTGATATCCCTAACTAAAATCTAGTGGAACCAATTGCCTTCAGAAGTCACCAAATTAGTAAATAAGAGTCCACCTGTGTGTAACTGAATCTCAGTATAAATACAGCTGTTCTGTGAAGCCCTCAGGTTTGTTAGAGAACCTTAGTGAACAAACAGCATCATGAAGGCCAAGGAACACACCAGACAGGTCAGGGATAAAGTTGTGGTGAAGTTTAAAGCAGGTTAGGGTATAAATCCCCCATTCCACAGTCATAAATACTCTCTGTCTAGAGATAGGTCTAATACACCTGTTCATTTTTAGAATACCTACTTCCTTCATGTTATGAAAGTCCTCAAAGGGTAATTCTTCCAATAATGTTTTGTCCTTCCTTTTATGTGGCACTGACTGTATGATTAGTCAGATACAATGATGAGAGTTTTATTTCTCAGTTTATATGGTTGTATATATATATATATATATATATATATATATATATATATATATATACACACACATGTGATTTGAATTCATATGTTACAATTTTCTTCTTTTGTATATATGTATTGTATACTTTATAATTGCAATTCATTGGACCATGTTAATGTATTGTTTTTTCTATTTATTTCAGTGTCTCTATATGCATCTGTGGTGTGTCTGATGGCACTGAGTGGCTGATTCCGCGAATGTTCAGGTTGGGGCCTCTGGGGGCGCTGTGGCGTGTGTTCCGAGTGGCTCCTGTTGTTGGTACGTGTGCGACCAGATAGGCCGCATGGAGTCTCCGCCCCATCTGGCGGGGACTTCCTGTGGCACTACGAGCGAATATGCGGGCATTTCCTGCCCTGCATAGACGCTCACCCTTCCCGGATAGGCCCACGACCACTAGCATGGCATCCTGCGCCGCTCTGGTTGTCGCGTTGTGCCTGTCTGGGGGAGTGGCCAGGGCGGTGACGTCATTCGGAGAGGACATTCATGGACACCAGATCAGAGCATATATAAGGTACCTTTACTTGGCGTCGTTGTTGCTTCTGCCCCCAAAAAATTTATTTTCCCCTTGCATACTTTTCTTTAAACAAATAGAAGGAACACATTTACATTATGTGTCCTAACTCTCATCCCCACAGTGCTTATCCCATGGGCTCATATGGGAGTCCTTTAGTGGCATTGACTTACTGGTAAGATAATATGATTCATTTATATACCTTCCCTATCTGACCTCCAATGTCACTAATTCCTGCATGGTTCCCTCACGGATGTTTGTGGAGGCTTTCTTTGATATGTAGTGCATGTCTTTATACATATTTACTTATGTCTATAATCGATCCATGCATGACTTTGATATGCACTACCTATCTATATTTCTTTACCTGGTGGCTGTATCTATTCAAGACTTAATCTGTATACTTACACCTTTGGCACAACCTTTGGGTGCAACATATGAATATGCAATCATTTTAACTATCTGTTTGTAAAAAAACATAAATACACAACTATTATGCTCCAATCTAGATGTCAGCCAGGTATATACCACTCCTTAGCGGTTACATGTCCAAGTTTAGCCCTACCCTTCAAGGTATCAAGCTCTGACAAATCCATGACTTCCTCTTCGTTAATTACAAAAGTTTGCTGAGATATGTGTCTTGGTGCACAATAATCGTACAGGTATGTACGGAATAAACCTTGTTACATATACATTTGTTATATGAGACTCCCTGATATATATGATGTACTCAATATAACACCTCCAGTTTTACAGTGTAAAAAAAAAAAAAAGAAGAGGGAAGCGCCTCGAGTGTGGTAAAAAGCACAATTTATTACAAGACCATGTAGTAACTTACATATAAGTAAGCTGGTAAGTGCATGGCTCTCCGAGGGCGGCTGCTGGAGATTGCATCCAAGTATCCAGGTGTCCAGGCGTAGGCTTAATGTCCAGGAACTGGTGGAGACTTAGCTCAATCGTTCCGGAAGTGCCGTGCAGTGGTGGAGACTTGTGCGGCGGCCGGGAGTCAGCGGAGGCGTCTGACGTCACAGGTAGGTGTGGGCAGTCTGGGCTTCACAACTAGTTTCAGAGCATGCGCGAGAGTCCTGTCCTGGACCTGCGCTCTGCTTTTTCAAGTGTCCAGACAATGGTGCTGAGCAGTGTATATACCCCTCGAGGGGGCGTGTTCAATAACAATCAATCAATCAGTGCAGGTGGGAGCAATGAGAGTCTTACAGCAATGCAAGGAGTCAGATGGAGGACTCCCAGATGGGTAAATTAAAAGTTAAGAAATGTAAGCTTAAAATTATATAAAAGTATATAAAAGCTGTATGGGTGAAAATAATCCAATAGAAATAAAAGGAATATATTTGTTAATAGGTTAATACATTATCTCTAAGGCTTCGCCTCCACTGCTGCGGCTACGAAGTCGTGCTACTTCTAGCACGACTTCGTAGCAAAAGTAAACTGCGGCTTTCAGTGCGACTTGTCCCTCATTATAGAGGGAAGTCGCACTGAAGCCGGCTCAAAAGTAGTGCACGAACTACCCTTGAAGTCGCCGCAACTGAAGTCGCGGCAGTGGAAACGGGCCGAATTGAAATCAATGGCTTTTGACTTGCTGTGCGACTTGACATGTGTCAAGTCGCACATCAAGTCGCACTAGTGGAAACCGGCCCTAAACGTTATGGAATGGCCAAATATATTGGAAGTGCAACCACTGATATCACAATATAGGGGACTAGGGAATATTGGGGGGGGGGAATAAAAAAAAAAAAAGGGGGGGGGGAAGGGGGGAAAAAAGGGGGGGAGAAGAAAGAAGAAGGGAAAGGGGGAAGGGGATGTAATTAAATAATAAAAGGAAATTAGGGGAGAAAGGGAAAAACTGGGATGGTGGGTATGTTATACTTACTAGGGGGTCCAGTAGTTATGAACGGTGTGTTGGGCAAAGTGGAGATGCCTGGAATAATAACAACAACAACACATGTAAGTAGGGAAAGGTATGTGAGCAGATAGGACGGGGGGGGGGGAGGATAAGAAGGGAATTGAATATAATTGTATATAATAATGGGATTCACAGAATGGTGTTAACGTCCAGTTCCTCATTGAGCCCATTGGGGCTGAGGCTATCTAAGGTGTATATCCAGAACGTTTCCCTCTCACAAAGTAAGGAGAAACGTTCTGCGGCTGGTAGATCCCTGGGGGTGGACTCCAGGATCCAAACCTGTAATCCAGTGGTGGATTTTTGGTGGGCCTCCAGGAAATGACGAGGGACACTATGTTGGTCGCAGCCAGTTTCAATGAAACGTCGGTGTTTCCCAAAGTGCTGTCTTAGGGGACAGATGGTGCGACCGACATAAGGAAGTGGACATGGACAAGTGAGACAGTAAACCACGTGGTCTGTGGAGCAGTTGTGGAAGTCATTGAAGGTGTATGTTTTGCCTTTGTGACTGAATGATTTTTGGCCATGGTGGACAAATTCGCAAGTTTTGCATAGGGCTTTTTTACATTGGAACATCCCCTTAAGGGGTACAAGGCAAAGGGGGTTGGGCCTGGGATTTTTTAATTTGCTGGGGGCTATTTTGTTTTTGAGGGAGGGGGCCCTCCGTTAAGTGATGCGGGGTTTGTCAGGGATGTTATCGGACAGATGGGGATCTTGTTTGAGAATACCCCAATGTTTTGAAAAGATGCTTTCTATCTTTTTATGGCGGGCATGAAACCTAGTGATGAATCGGGTAGTGGAGTCAGATATAGGGTTTGATTTTTTGGGGGGTTTGTCAGAGATATAAGTGTTATAAGCTACATCAATAAGACTGTTGGGATAACCTTTATCCAAAAATTTCTGTTTAAGGTGGTTGCTCTGGGCGGTGTAATCCGAGATTTTTGTACAGTTTTGCCGTAAACGGCAGAACTGACTCTTGGGGATGTTTTTGACCCACAAAGGGTGGTGACAACTATCGTAGTGTAAGTATGAATTACCAGCAGTCGGTTTTGAATAATTGCGAGAAATGATGGTGCCACCATCATGGCTGAGTTCTAAATCTAGAAAAGGTAATACGTCTTGGTGCCAAGCAGAAGTGAATGATAGGCCAAAAGGATTATTGTTTCAATGTTGAATAAAGTCCTGAATGATATTGGATGGGCCGTCCCAGATGATAATGAGATCATCAATGTAACGCCCATAAAAAATGAGGTGTTGAGTGAATGGGTTGTTGTGCCAAATGTGTGCTTCTTCCCAGAAGCCCATAGTGAGATTGGCATAGCAGGGGGCAAAATTTGCCCCCATAGCTGTGCCTGTGGTTTGACGGTAATATGTATCTTGAAACAGGAAATAGTTGTGGGTGAGGCAGAATTGTATGGCTTGTAGTATGAAGAGGGCTTGATCCGGATTAATCATATTGTCGTTGGTTAGGAAGTATTCGGTGGCTCTTAGTCCTACGTCGTGGGGGATGGACGTATATAGAGAATTTACATCCAAAGAGAGCCATAAATACTGCTCTTCCCAGGTGTATGGACCCAACATCTCCATAAGGTGAAATGACGTGATAAGGGGTGCGCTGACAAATCAAAAAAGCTGCTACCTGTGTATAGTTAAGTGATATTGTGATGAAAAAAGATGCGCTAAATATCTGCAATGTGTGTGTCACAATGCAAAATAAATCAAATACAAATGTAAATGATATAATAAGCCCTCCTATCTCAGCAGAAGCCTATTATGAGGAAACGTCGTTAGAGAGGAGGCGTGTCGCACCGCCACTGACGTCACGTTTAGCCCTGTCTGCAGCCGGGCTAACGTCTGTTCTACACCATACCGCTGGTTATTCCCTCCTAACTGTAAGTGCAACTCTTATTTAAATAAACTTTAACCGGGGATAATGCACCATGGTTTGTTTATTTCTTGCCCCATATGTTCATCTGGGGGACTGAGTTATAGCACCCACTGACACCAGGAGTGGGACAGTACCATTGGCTACTCATCCATTGGATCAGCGTCTCCTACTGGATTTATCCTGCGCTTGATTCATTTACTGTCTGGTAAAAAGCCATTTGTACCATACCACCAGGTGATGTTCTAGAAGGTATCTCCATCTATCCAAGATTAGAGTCATTTCTGCGTTCCTGCCTTATTAATTTTGGTAAGGAGGAACTCTAGCTGGTGGTGGGATCCTTTCATCCACTCTACATTGGACACATCTCTTTTGATTTAGGTGTCTCATAAACCCTTGGTGAAGATTTATATTGGACTTTTATACATTCACCCTTTTCACTCAGGACTGGAATTTATGTTGTTATGACCCACAGTCTATTTTGATACACTTGTTGCACTATTGAACTTCTGGTTGATTTGTTAGTGCACCTTATTATATCATTTACATTTGTATTTGATTTATTTTGCATTGTGACACACACATTGCAGATATTTAGCACACCTTTTTTCATCACAATCTCCATAAGGTGGGCTGAGTCTCGGATGTATGATGGGAGGGCTTGGGCAAGGGGTTGGAGGAAGGTGTCTACATATTGGGAAAGGCCGCTGGTGACGGTATCTATGGTGGGGACTATGGGACGGCCAGGGGGAACGGTGGGGTGTTTGTGTATTTTTGGTAAATGGTAAAAGTAGGGTGTTTTATAGTAGTTTCTGTTCAGGAACGATGTTTCTTTTTGATCAATAATGTTTAGTTGATTGGCAGTGTTTATGAGTTGTTGAACCTCAGTTTGGAAATTTGGTAGTGGGTCCTTGGATAATATTTCGTATGTATTTTTGTCGGAAAGTAATCTGAGGGCCTCTGTAGTGTAGTCTGTTTTATTTTAAATGACTATGCCGCCGCCCTTGTCGGCGGGTTTTATGATGATATCAGAATTCTGAATGAAATTTTGAAGAGAGTCGCTCGCCACGGCTTAAATTTTGTGGTAAAGATTTGGGAGCCTGGGCAGAGTCATCACACATCTTTTGTAGACCAGAGTATACTACTCTGTAAAAGGTTTCAATGTATGGGCCCTTGGAGCGAGTGGGATAGAAAGTGGATTTGGGACATAGGGAAGTGTGTTGGACAGGAGGGGACGTAATGGGATGTTGAGTGTATAAGAATAAATCAGAATAAAGGTCGCTGGATGCGTCGTCTGTGTATGTAGAGATATCCAGACTTCCTGGTGGACTGGTGGGGGGTTCTGTTTGGTCCCCAGCGGTGTTAGGTGTGACGGAGATGGGGCAGGCAGTATTGGTGGTTTTGGCGGATTGTATGCTGAAAAATCTGGTGAGAGTTAATTTGCAGATGAATTTGTGTAGGTCTTTGAAGATTAGGAAAGAATTCGGGGCAGTGGTGGGGGCAAAAGAAAGACCTCTGCTGAGAAGGGAAGTGTCTTGATGGGACAGAGGAAAGGATGAAAGATTGAATATTTTTATAGTTTCCGGAATTTGTTTTGGATGAGAGTGGGTTCTACGTCCTCCTCTACAGCCTCTTCTGTGTGCTTTCTTTTTAGAAGTTTTTTTGTGTTGGTGACCCAACTCTAAAAAAGAAATAGAGTCGGGTGACGAGGTGGTAGGTATGTCCCCTGTTGCAAAGTCCCCAATGACTATATGGGGTGATGTGGTGGAAGTGGTGGATTGTGGCGGCGGGTGATGTATCTCAACCGCCTGGGAGGTAGATCCACCAGTGTTACTAGAAACAGGTTCCACTGTGGCTGATGCATTGGGACAAGAGGGGTACGTGGAGGATGTGGGATTACCTATGTTTTTACTGGGGTTTATGTTGGTGGTTTTAATGTTTGTCCATTTGGATTTAGGTATTAGTGGTTTGGGTGTATTTGGTTGATTGGGGGGATTTACCTGGGCCCGAGGCCTGGTGTGAGGGTTTCTTGAAGCGAAATGGTATTGCTGGTTTGGATGTGTTGAGTTGATTGGGAGGCTGGGATGGGTAAATCTTGGAGGGTTTACCTGGGCCCGGGGTCGTGTGAGGGGGTTTATTAAAAAAGAGATGGTGTTGGTGTGCGGGATGGGTGGATACTGTAGGCATCCCATAGAGGATCTAATAAAGAGGGGATTTTTTGGTGTTTCTTCCAAGAGAATATTTTCTTATTTTGATAATCATTTGTCTCTTTTAAATTTGCCTAATTTGGTGGTGATTAGGGAGTCTTCTTTTTTCTTTGTGTTTATCTTTAGTGTTTCTAGCCAAGAGATAGGGACTTGCTGTTGGCATGAGGTGATATCTTGGGTTAGAATCTGTATGTGATGTACACATTCCTCAAATTTGACCGTTCTTTGTTGGATAAGGACATTTAGGAATTTGGATGTGCAGAATTCTGCAATGTTTTGCCATTCTTTGAGATGAGTGGAGTCTAAGAAGGAGCCGGTAGTAAGGACTCTAAGGCCTCTAGGCGTGATGTTACTGGAGATGTATTTTTGAAGAAAGAACTTGTCCCACTAATGGGTGTTGGCGGAGTGGATTAATCTCTCTAATTTTTTGAAAAAGCCACATAGAGTCTGCCGGATGGTTCTGGGAAGGTTGGGGGTAGTAGTGAACACAGAAGCCGGCAGGGTGGTGTATAGATTGTCTAGGGTATCATATTTGAAAAGTTCTATCTCATTGATGAGATCCATCATACACTGAAAAAAATGATGATGATGCTGGCAATGCTGAAGAAATTTAAGCAAGACACTATATAGTTGGTAATAGTATGCACCGTGGTATGTATAAGAACACAAGATGGTAGTGATATAGGGCCGATGGATTATAACATGAAAATGTTGGTTAAAATCAATACACAGTGGTAAAAGTCAAGTACGGTGTGGGATAAAAATTAGGCTATAAACTTAACATAGTAAAAACAGTAAACCAAACCAGTGAGTTGGCAGAGAGATAGCGCATAAATCTAATAGCAGGCCAAAAACAGGACTTCATAAATGCAGATAGAGATATATAGGTGGTATGGCGCTCATAGATAATGCAAAGGAATATACAATAACAATACAGTAAGGAGTGGTATGTCTTAAATGAATGGCCAGGACAATATTCAGCGTATTGTTAGGGGCTGTACTGACAATTAGCACAAGGTGGGGATTATAAGTCCATTGTGCAAGTCTCGGAGGAAAAAAGGGAAATAAATGGCCTGGAATCCAATAAAGGATAAGCAGATACGGGTGTAACACTCCTGCGTTTTTATAGTGAGCTGGATTTGCAGCTGCAGAATCTCCACTCAGTAGTCATGTAGAGATGTGTTGAATTACCAGATCCAACTCTCCAGACTCATCACTGTGGACCCGCCTGCTTCAGCATACAAATATACATACACTCAATAAGATGTTCCTGGAGTGATAGGATGTATATGACAGTATAGAGGTGATGTGCTGAAGGGACAGGCGTGAGCAGTGATAGCAATGATAAACACTTGATAGTAATGTTCAGGAGAGTAGTAGATGGTAACAGGTAGAATGCAGATAGGTTAGTAATCATGTATGGTAATAGGTGATAAGGACAGCAGATGATATATACAGGAGAGACTAACCCAGTGCAAGGATAGATGGTAGTAGACTCAAGAGCTAGCAATCTATGTAACAGTGCAGATGATAGAATTAGTAATGCATAGATAGTAACAGTCCTTAATGTGCAGAAGTAGGTAGTGTAAGTTTGTTATGGAGGAATCCCCTGTGGGGTACTTATCACTAGTGAGGTTAGTATACGGGATCAGTAGCGAGGTTCCGGTCTGTTCCAGGTAAAGAGAATAGCTGAAGGCTCCGGCAGCATACGACAAGGCTGTTAAGCATGCGGTTTGAACGAACAACCTGTGAGAGAAAGCCGGCGATTGAAATAGCCGCTCAGAGCGGCGCTCAGTGATGATGTCATGCGGCTTAAAGGTATATGCGTTCCACCTAACTGAAAAGGTGGGACGCAATATGCAATGGAAAATGGGCAATAAGGGTACCGAAGGTACCAGAATCTTACAGTATCCCCCCCTTAAGGCCGGCTCCGGAAGGCCTATAGCACTGGTTTCTCCGGGTATTTAGAGTGAAACCTTTGTATAAGCCTAGGTGCGTGAACATCAGAAGTATCCAACCAGGTGTCGTCTTGGGGTCCATAGTTCTTCCATCTTATGAGATATTGGATTCTTCCTCTGTGGATACGAGAATCCAAAATCTCCCTAATCTCAAATTCTTCTCCGTCTTCAACTTGTACTGGAGGTGGAGGCAAGATGGTAGGCCTTATTCCTTGGTTAGGAACATGTGGTTTCAGAAGCGACACATGAAAGATGGGATGTATTCTGAGATCTGCCGGTAAAGTGAGTTGCACTGCAGCTTTTCCAATGAGTTTCTTAATTGGGAAGGGTCCCAGAAATAAAGGTCCAAGCTTTTTGCTAGGGATCTTTAACCTTAAATTTTTCGTCGATAGCCAAACGAGGTCCCCAATAGCATATTGAGGAGAAGGTCTTCTACGAAGGTCGTAGTACCTTTTTTGTTGACTATGAGCGTGTGAGATGGTGGTATTAAGTAAACCCAGAGAGTCTTTTATTTGGGTAAGATAATCCGAGGCTACTGGGTTACTTGATGGTAGGATGCGTGGTGGAAGAAGTGTGGGATGAAACCCATAGTTTAAGTAGAACAGACTTTGCTTAGTAGTACTGTGGGTTGCGTTGTTATAAGCAAATTCCGCCAGAGGGAGGAGGTCCACCCAATCATCCTGTAGGTATGAGGTGTAGCAACGTAGATATTGTTCAATGCACTGGTTGACTCTTTCAGTCTGTCCGTTGGTCTGAGGGTGGTAAGGAGAAGTGAGCTTTCGCTCAATCCGTAGTATGTGACATAGAGCTTGCCAAAACTTGGAGATGAACTGTGAACCACGGTCGGATAAAAGAGTCTTTGGAATTCCATGTAACTTGAACACATGTTTCATTAGTAACTCCGCTGTTTGTTTAGATGAAGGTAGTCTGCGAATAGAAATGAAATGTGCCATCTTTGTCAGATGGTCCACTGACACTAGAATGGTATTAACCACTTTACCTCCGCTCACATGGAGGCTACTGCGGCACTTTGCCACGATCCCGTCCAGCGACGTAGACCTACGTCGCTGGACTCCTCCCCCTGTAGGCGGCGCGCTCCCGCTGTTTTCATTCACAGCGGGAGTCGGGCCAGGGGAGGAGCAGTGGCGATCGCCGCTGCTCTTACCCGATCGTCGGGGATCGAGTCTGGAGATCCGCCCACTGTGTTCAAACAGAGCGGGCGGATCTCCATAGTGACAGGGAGTGACAGATCGGAGTGTTCAGCATAGCTGGACATCCGATCTGTCCCTGTCTCACAAAGTCACCTCCCCCCACACACGTCAGTAAGCACCAGGCATACATTAACCCCTCCCTCTCCAATAAAATTAACCCCTTCACTGCCAGTGTCATTTTTACAGTAACAGTGCATATATATAGCACTGATTACTGTAGTAATGTCACTGGTACCCCCAAAAGTGTCAAAAATGTCAGTCAAGGGTCCGATCTGTCCGTCGCAATGTCGCAGTCCCGCAAAAAAAATCGCAGATCGTCGCCATTACGCGTTAAAAAAAAACCCACTAAAAATGACAGAAATCTTTCCCGTAGTTAGTAAACGCAATAACTTTTGCGCAAACCAATCAAAATACGCTTATTGTGATTTTTTTTTTACCAAACATAGGTAGCAGAAAACAAATTGGCCAAAAATGTTAAAAAAATTTGATTTTTACATTTTTTTGGGGGGGAATTTCATATAAAAATGTGAAAAATATTGTTATTTTTTCAAAATAAATGCTCTTTTTTTGTTTATAGCGCAAAAAGTTAAAATCGCACAGGTGATCAAATACCACCAAAAGAAAGCTCTGTTTGTGGGAAAAAAAGGACATAAATTTTGTTTGGGTACGGCGTCGCACGACCGCGCAATTGTCAGTTAAAGTCGCACAGCGCCGAATCGCAAAAAGTGGCCTGGACGGAAGACAGCAAAATCCTCCGGTGGTAAAGTGGTTAAATCCTTTGGAAGGTGGTAGTTCTACTATAAAGTCTAAGGACACAACTTCCCATGGAACCTGGGGTATTGGTAGACTGCAGAGTAGACCAGATGGTTTTGTAGTGTCAATTTTGGACCTTGCACAGATGTCACATGAAGAAACAAATTTTTGTACAGACGTCTTCATATCAGGCCACCAAAACTGCCTGGTAAGCAAATTAAGGGTCTTAGTCATACCCATATGTCCTGCCATAGGCACATCATGTGACAATTCCAAGATCTTGGTGCGCATAGTAGGGGGTATGTAGAGTTTGTCGTTGTAGTAGAGGAAGCCTTCTGCATCAGTACTTAGTTGTGGTGGAGGTGAATCCAGTCCTATACTGTGCAAAATCTCTTCCTTCAGGAAACGAACAACACCAATAATATGTTCATAGGGTATTATAGGAATAGAAGGAATTTCAGCGCAGTTATCTTCGGTTAATCGTGATAGCGCATCCGCTTTTTTGTTTTTGTCTGCAGGTGTGTAGGTCACTAGGAAGTTGAATCTTAGGAAGAATAATGACCATCGTACCTGCCGGTGGGAAAGAGTTTTGTTAGTCTGAAGGTATTGAAGATTTTTATGATCTGTATATATGAGTATTGGTAATCGGGTACCTTCAAGTAGATGTCGCCAATTCTCTAGTGCCAGTTTTATGGCAAGCAACTCTTTTTCACCCACTGGGTAATTCACCTCTGGGCTGCTTAGTGATTTAGAGAAGAAAGCAACTGGGTGGAGTGGTGAAGTATTTGTTGGTCGTTGGGAGAGAACTGCTCCTACTGCCATGTTTGACGCATCTACCTCCACAATATATTGGAGGGATGGGTCTGGATGGCGTAGTATGGGAGCAGAAGTGAAGCTTGATTTTAACAAGCGGAAAGCTCCATTTGCTTCTTCTGACCATTTGAATGGTTTCTTTATACTTGTAAGTTGTGTGAGGGGTCTCACAATAGCAGAGAAGTTCTTGATGAACTTCCTATAGAAGTTTGAAAATCCGAGGAATCGCTGTAATGCCTTACGAGTTGTTGGTATAGGCCAATCCAGAATACACAATATCTTGCTCATATCCATCTTGATTCCGGTTTTAGATATGATGTATCCTAGGAATAATATTTCTTCTTTATGAAATAGGCATTTTTTTAATTTCACGTATAGATTGTGTGCGAGTAATCTGGATAACACAAGTCTTACATGTTTTATATGTTCAAACAAAGATCGAGAATAGATAAGTATATCGTTCAGATATACCACAACACAGACATCAAGTAAGTCTCTGAAGATGTCATTTATGAATCGTTGAAAAGCTGCGGGAGCATTATACAACCCGAAAGGCATCACAAGATATTCGAATAATCCGTATCTGGTTCTGAATGCTGTCTTCCACTCATCTCCGTCACGGATTCGGATTAGGTTGTATGCCCCTTTTAGGTCCAATTTAGAAAAGTAGGTAGCCCCACGCACTTGTTCAATTAGTTCAGGGATGAGCGGTAAAGGATAGCGATCCTTTATCGTAATGGTATTTAATTGCCTATAGTCAATCATAGGCCTAAGACTTGAATCCTTATTGCGGACAAAGAAAAGTCCTGCAGCTGTGGAAGAAGTAGAGGGTCTGATGAACCCTTTCGCAAAATTCTCATCCAAGTATTCCTTGAGATGAGAGAGTTCATCCTGTGAAAGAGGATAAACATGACCGAAAGGCAATTTGCTATTAGGGAGTAGATCGATAGAACAATCATAGTCCCTATGGGGAGGCAACACTTAAGCATTTTTCTCAAGGAAGACTTCGGACAGATCCTGATAGCATAGTGGTGTAATCTCATCTGACACCACAGACAGGATCTTTCCATAAGATGGGAGGTTACACGTGATCTCGCAATAGTGAGAAGGGAAGGTTAGAGTCCGTGTTTTCCAATCTATGGTTGGTTGATGTATGTGTAACCAGGGAAGTCCCAAAATAATGGGAAAATGTGGTGAAGGTAGTACATCAAAAGTAGTGGTCTCCATATGAGACTCGTTAGCAGTGACAAGGAGTGCTTGTGTCTGATTGGTGATTGGACCAGAAGATAACGGAATACCGTTAATGAAACTAACAGAGACAGGTTATCGATGTGTATCGATATAGTTCCCACAAGATCCTGTGTCGATCATAGCCTTGGTAGTGATCCTAGTCTGGTCCCACTGCAATGTCAAATGAACAAAGAGATAGGGATTAGAAAAGGAAGTTGTTAATCCCCCTAGCAAGACATGTGAACACTCACCCTCTTTTTTGCGGACAAGGGGACAGACGCTTATCAAATGATCCGGGGATGCGCAGTACATGCAGAGATTTCTGGATCTTCTCCTGGCTCGTTCAGTAGTCCATAAAGGTGGGCGTATGGTTCCTACCTCCATAGGAGTAGGGTCAACGGCCGAAATCCGAGAAGGACTGGACAATGGCATTCCCATCTTCTCAGCCTTTCTTTCTCGCAGTCGCCTGTCAATGTTGATACTGAGTTGTATTAAAGCATCCAAAGTGCCAGGTAAATCCGCTCGGGCGAGCTTGTCTTTAACGGCTTCTGACAACCCGAGTCTGAACTGAGTTCGCAGAGATGTATCATTCCACCCTGAATCAAGGGTCCATCTTTTGAACTCTGCTACAAAGTCTTCAACAGGTCTCCTTCCTTGTTTTAGAGCCCTCAATTGGATATCAGCAGTACTCTGCCTATTGGGGGTCTTCATATAAGCTAGCGAGTTCCGCTAGGAATAAAGGATAGGAGTTGAGAAGAGGATCATCTTTCTCAAAGAGAGAGTCTGCCCAGGCCCGTGGATCACCCGTTAAATATGAAATAGTGGTATAGACTTTAATTTGATCAGTAGGGTAAGTACGAGGTTTTAGCAAAAAAAGCAATTGACATGCGTTTTTGAATTCACTAAATTTTTTCCGATCACCTGTAAACACTAGAGGAGGGTTTATTTTAGGTTCAGGGGGCTGAGCAGCAGTAAGCTGTGAAAGACTGGTTATCTGATGTCTCAGAGTCTGATTTTCATCTTTTACTTCAGTAAGAGCAAGTATTAATGCATTTACTTTTTGTGTTAATTGTATCACTTGAGTGGGTAATTCTGCTGAATCCATTTTTTGGGTTCGTTCAATCTGTAACGCTCCTGCGTTTTTATAGTGAGCTGGATTTGCAGCTGCAGAATCTCCACTCAGTAGTCATGTAGAGATGTGTTGAATTACCAGATCCAACTCTCCAGACTCATCACTGTGGACCCGCCTGCTTCAGCATACAAATATACATACACTCAATAAGATGTTCCTGGAGTGATAGGATGTATATGACAGTATAGAGGTGATGTGCTGAAGGGACAGGCGTGAGCAGTGATAGCAATGATAAACACTTGATAGTAATGTTCAGGAGAGTAGTAGATGGTAACAGGTAGAATGCAGATAGGTTAGTAATCATGTATGGTAATAGGTGATAAGGACAGCAGATGATATATACAGGAGAGACTAACCCAGTGCAAGGATAGATGGTAGTAGACTCAAGAGCTAGCAATCTATGTAACAGTGCAGATGATAGAATTAGTAATGCATAGATAGTAACAGTCCTTAATGTGCAAAAGTAGGTAGTGTAAGTTTGTTATGGAGGAATCCCCTGTGGGGTACTTATCACTAGTGAGGTTAGTAAGTAGAAGGGTCCGGTAGTAAGGGAGTGATCCGGTAGCGAGATACGGGATCAGTAGCGAGGTTCCGGTCTGTTCCAGGTAAAGAGAATAGCTGGAGGCTACGGCAGCATACGACAAGGCTGTTAAGCATGCGGTTTGAACGAACAACCTGTGAGAGAAAGCCGGCGATTGAAATAGCCGCTCAGAGCGGCGCTCAGTGATGATGTCATGCGGCTTAAAGGTATATGCGTTCCACCTAACTGAAAAGGTGGGACGCAATATGCAACGGAAAATGGGCAATAAGGGTACCGAAGGTACCAGAATCTTACAACGGGGTGGATCCTAGGATGGATGGATAGATGGGTCACAAGGCACTCAGGGCTGCTGTTACAGTGTGGACCCCCACATGTAACCATATGGTGGGCCTCTGTGTTCGCATTTCCTCGTTGCGTCCACTTGGGCCCCTGCTCTGTCCAAGTGTGGACCCCCAGTCAGCCATTGGGATAGCAGCCACAGATAATAAAAAAAGTCTTTATGGAGTTCTTAGTTTTGTGTAATTGCATGTGTTGTAATGTATGAACAACCTTTATATCTATGATATGGTTCTTAAACTCATTTGTCTATTATACAGAGTTTATTCATATATAAGCTCCAGATGAAGCTTTGAAAAAGGTGAAACATGTTGAGCAATTGAACTTATACACAAATACAACATCAGCTGACCCAGCTGGACGGTCATTGTTCCCTTGGCAATCCGTCGGCAGGACTCTCCTGGTGCCATAACATCTTCATTCCTTTAAGGATTTGTATAATATTTTCCTATCTTTGTATGAAACTGAACATTCAAAAACTGCTGTATAATCTGTACATGACTGTGAGCTTGTTCGCAAGCCACACTTTTATACATAGATATGTAATATATCCGTTTTCCTTTTTTCTTTTTGTTTTTATGTGAATTTAAATAAATGACATTTTAATTACTTCGAGTGTCAACAAAATCCTTGCTTCCCAACCTTCCATGTTCGTGTAGATTTTTTTGTTGGTAACAGAAGTATATATTTTGTAAGGAGGAAAGAAACTGACAATTTGTGATGGCAGGATTCAGTGGTTCAGCCTTTGAGGGAATGATGGATAATATCCATCAAACCCAAGGCGCCTCCTATGGAGGAACAATGGTTGATTAATTTTTTCATGGCCTTAAGAAAACACTGGAGAAAAAATCCAGAATTTTCTGGAACAAAAAGTATTTTCATAAATATATTGAGCATAAAATTGTTCCATGGGGATTAAAAATAAAAATGTTTTCAAATCTTCCTAAGGTAAAGGCAAATTTACGTATGGGAGAATAATTTACAGGACTGATGGAACTACTATGTCTCCAATACCAAAAAGATTTATCAGCATTAGATTCAGAAATAGAAAAAATGTATATGGAAAATGCTCCACTAACATCTGATTCAACGTTCAAGACCAGAGAAGATTCTCTGTGTAAGCATGTTAAAACATTTATTACATCCATTCTAAAAATTAAAGATAAAAAAGTATTATAGAGATAAAGTGGCCTATGATCTTAATATAGCTTATAAATGGGCACAGGAAACAAATCATAAAAAATGGAAACCCTCGTATTCAAATACACGAAATGAGACTCCTTCTGATCTGGGAGATTCTGATAGTTCACCTGTCTCTTCCAGATCTTCCACCCAAATGGCACCTCACAAGAGAGGGGGAGATACACGCTCCTCACAAAAACGGAAAAATGACCCTGCTCCAATACAGCACCCTTTGCCCAAAGGAAATTCACAATCTGATAGCACTAGACCAATATCTCCTCGCACTGTAGAAACATCAACATTAAATAACTCTCACTCCAAAAGCGGAGAGGATGGAATAATGGGATCTTCCCTTTTTCCTACCTCTTTCTTATTTTCAAGCACAAACACCTCTAATAATTCTTCCCAATCGGGGGCCTTAAAAATAGCACCGATATTTCGGTCACCCTCAATATAAAAAGGAACAAACATGGTAGAAACATCACAACTGAAACATCAGAAAAAAACAACTTCCAGATAATCAATCTTTCTTCTATTACTTTATCTAAGGATCAGTTGGATGTATTGGGCTTAGGCCTGACTTTTTGTCCCATACAAAAAAATTGACACCTTTGAATTAATTATAGATACAGTAAAAACGATGCATCTGCTGTATCATTGGAAGAAAAACATGACTCCCAAAGCTCTACTTTGGAAACTTGGAAAAATCTTTCCATTAATGATTTCAAGGCTTTGAGTGATTTAATGGAATTATGGGAAGAAAGCAATGATTCCGCAGATATGTTGCCACAAAATTTAAATATGTCCTTTTCTGAAAGTCAGGATGTAGCAACGTGTTCTTCTCAGGGCTCAAGTATATCGATCTCTTAAAATCAAGATGTGTTTTCCTCCTCCACATCTTAATAAACCTAAATAAATGGCTTTTCCCTTGCTTCAAGCAAACCCTAACATCTGGGCATTCATGCAACAAGTAACTAGGGACATAGAAACAATTAAATGGCATTCTAAATTACCTACAAATCTAACATATACTCAAAGAATAGCTTTATCTACCCTCCAAAACAATTCAGAAATTGTCATAAAACCCGCAGATAAAGGGGAAAATCTAGTAGTAATGGACAGAAGTACGAAACTATGGTTATGGAAATCTTGAATAATCATCATTGGTATAAGAAAGTCTCTAATGATCATATTAATAGCATCCATTGAAATTTAAAAAACTCATTGCCAGGGCCTTGAATAAGGGGCTAATTGATCAAAAAAACTTTTGACTTTTTGAATGTAAAAAATCCTAGAACACCCACTATATACGCACTTCAAAAAATTCACAAGAATGCTGCTAATCCTCCAGGCCGGCAGATTGTGTCGGGAAACGGCCCATCATGTTGTCCAACACTTCAAACAATTTCACAACAAAGATCCCAAGGACTTGAAATTTTGGGGGATCGAAAAGGTCAAAAAACATTGGAGGGGGGGTAATTTTATTAGGCAAATAAGTAAGCGTGAATCTTACTGGATCTTTGAGACAAAAGTTGGGGTCCCCAGAGGCCTAAATGTGGACTTCGAACTCAACTGTTTTATCTCAGATCGGTAGTTTTTACTTCGTTTTTACCCTCAAGTTTTTTATCAATACTTTTTATCAACATATGAATTTTAGGTCCCTTATACATATGGGCTTTTATGATATGGACTCTATTATATACCCATTTTATGTATGTTTATTTGACCTTTGAACGCTATTGTATTTATGGATATACATTTGATGTTTTTATCATACGTTTTTTATTATATACTGTCGTTTTTTTTTTTTTTTTTTCTGTACTGCTTTCTTTTGTATACAGGGGCTGCGAGTGATTTATCATGATCCCCTCATGTATTTATATATTTAGGGGTATTAGTTCCCAAATATATGTTTTTTCTGTAATTTTTATTAATATATGTTTTGCCATATTTATGTTAGTTCTGATATTCTATATCCCCCCGCTCTTGAACAGTAATGGGCGTTACTAGCCCTTTAGCCCTTGTTGCTGTCTCGGTGTATATGGAGGACTCTGTTTATGTTCCTGGGTCAATGTACTGCTTCCTGTGTGGGGTGGGCCCTGGGGCACTTCCGGTTTTCCTCCGACGTTGCTATGCCAGCAGCGACGCTGAATTGAGCGGAGTGATGTATATAAAAAGAGTGACGTCCGCCCCTCCGCCCATACGCTGAGGAAGTCCCGCCCACGGACGATACGCGTGCGCAAGGGAGAGGAGATCGTGACGTCAGTCGTAGCCCCTGTCAGCAGAGCGTTCCGCTCTGTCTGGAGACCAGCTGGATTGCTGTACTGCTCGTTTTTGCATTACCTTGAAGTAAGAGGCTGTCCATCTGTTTTATCAATAAATTGTGGTGTTTGAAACATATTGCACTATGGTCTGCCCCCTTTCTATTACATGGGGATCGTTGTGAACACCTTAACAAAAAGGAGAGATGCCCTCTGTGATTGCTGTCCTGGTCAGGATTTTCACATTGCTGGGAGTGTACTTTTAAGGCTGTCTTTTCACAGCCTACAGGTGAGAGGCTAGCACCTCTGGTGAAGGATTGCACTGAACAAGCACTTGTGTCCTGTTTACTGATCACCACTGAGCACTTTCATTGGGATTTCTTATTGGACTGTTTTCTCCTCTTTTTTACAAGACTACTGTGTGCCATTCATAGACTCTTCATTTATCCATTGATGTTTTTATTGTCTTATTGTTTTAACAGAACCAGCAAGCCAATTAGTGGACGAATCTTAGTTCGCATTTCAAATCTCTTAGTTCACATATTCAAGACACTAGCGACCTGCTACGGGTCCTTGAGGAATATTTGTTCCAAAAGGGGCATGGCTAATAGCGTTGGATATAGAGGCATTATACAATTGTATTCCGCATGCCTTAGGGATATGTGTTGAAGGTTTTTTTGTCTGAACGTGGTTTGACTGCTCATGATTACAATCTTTTTGTCATACAATTGTTGGATTTCACCCTATCCAATGTTTTCCTATTTGACCGCTCCCACTTCCTCCAGGTGCAGGAAGTTGCTATGGGGACCAGATGTGCCCCCTCTTACCCAAACCTGTACCTGGGGCGGTGGGAGCGGAACCTGTTTGCCAATGATGATTTATTGACCTTCACTAACCATATTTTATTATGGCGAAGGTTTATTGATGACATATTCATCATTTGGACTGGTACCAAAGAGCATTTATTAACACTCTAAAACAAAATGAACTAAATTTAAAATTTACCCTGACTTACAGTCAGCAAACTATTGAATTTTTGTATGTGCAAATATTCCTTAATGAGGACGGTACTGTGGGTTCTTCCCTCTGCAGGAAACCCTCATCGGGGAATAAAATTCTTCACGCTACTAGTTCTCATCTTACCACTCTGATCCACAGTATACCATATAGTCAATATCTTAGGCTCAAACGTAACTGTAGTCGCAAATCTGATTTTGAAAAAGAGGCCAAAGCCCTTTAGACAAGATTGTCAGCAAGAGGGTATAGCATAAAATAAAGCATATCAGAGAGCAAATGGTCAAAACAGGGAGCATCTAATACAACCCAAGGGTGTAAAAGCACCAGTGGGAGAAAAAGTAAGACTAATTACCAAATACTCTGGTCACCATAATCAAGTAAGAGACATCATGAAAAAGTACTGGCCTTTACTACTGGCTGACAATACTGTTTCTAAATACATGGGTGAGTACCTGCAAAAAAACATTTAGAAGATTATCATCTTTGAGGGATCAGTTGGTGAGAAGTCACCATCAATATCCACCTAAAATGTGATTGGTAAAAACTACAGGCACAAAATCGTACGGAAAATGTAATTTCTGTCATTTAATGATGAATACCAATACAATAAATTTGCCTAATGGACAGATTTACAAACCAAGTTTCCAAGTTATTTGTCAAACAACAGAAATTGTATACCTGATGAGATGTGAATGTCATAGATCTTATGTAGGAAAAACGAAAAGACTGTTTTTTTATAGGATCAGGAAACATGTCTCCCTGATCTTAAAGAAAAAGCTTGAAACTTCAATCAGTAGACACATTGGTTTATATCACAATTTTGATCCTTCAAAGATGAGATTTTTTGTCTTAGAGCATGTACCCAGTCATGAGCGAGGAGGGGACATACATAAAATGTTATTACTAAAGGAATCCAGGTGGATTTACATGTTAAAAGCGACCAGTTATCCTAGTTTGAACAAAATCTATGAGTTTTAAACCATTTCTGTAAAGGCTGGATCCTGCCTACAGCAAAGAATCAGTTACTTCCTCTAATGGATGATTATTATGTCCTCCGATGGAATTTGTATATTATATGTATAAATTATACAATACATCTTTGTGTTACTTATATAGTGTATGTATTGCGAATGTAATATGGAATATGATGTATTGTAAACTGTGCTGTCTTGTATTTGACTTAACTATGGAGGTGCCAGCTTGTATGGAGATCTAGAAGGTATAATTTATCCTAGGCAATTATGACCATTAAATGGCGCTATGCACAGGTAATAGATTGACACAACCTATATAATTGTAAATGCTCAGACTAAGCAAGTGACCATATGGACGCCTGGGGGCCCCACGACCCAGGCTCCCCCGGATTGCTTATACCCGATCGGGTGTTGAGCATGGAGAAGGGGGCCCCTTGTCTCCGCGCGATCCCATACTAGTGGCCGGGTTATGTCCAGTTCCTGTTTGTGGATTTTCCAAGATGGCGCTGGCGGCTTCCGGACAACACGCGGCGCCATCTTGCACATGCGCGGTGGATGCGACATGGCGTCCACGCCTCCAGGAAGCGTGATTACACGCTGGAGGTGAGAGACACATAAATAGCTCAGGTATCAGATGCACTATATGCTCGGCTGCTTATTTTGGAGGATATCATATGGGAGACACTGTAGGTAACACTGATCAAACTTTGATTTGCATTATATGTCTAGTGTAGGTTTACCATGTGTTGATTTGCTTAGCCCCTTTTTTTTGAAGAGTGGATTGAAATCTGCTGCAATTATCGAACATCTAAAAGGCTAATTGCACATAATTTTATATTCCTGTGTTTTGTTTTTATTAAAGCTCAACGATCGGATGTGCAGTATGCTGGAAATAGAAAGAAGCGTGACACCGGCATATCACCCTCAAACAATGGATTAGACGAGAAGACTAATGACAATATCAAACGGCAAGTTTAATTAACCACTTTAAGACCAGGCCTATTTTTGACACTTGGTGTTTACAAGTTAAAATCTGTTTTTTTTTTTTTTTTTTTGCAAACTACTTAGAATCCCCAAACATATATATATATATATATATATATATATATATATATATATATATATATATATATATATTTTTTTTTAGCAAAGACCCTAGAGAATAAAATGGAGATCGTTGCAATATTTTTTATCACACTGTATTTGCGCAGCGGTCTTCCAAATGCAATTGTTTTGGAAAAAAAATTCACTTTTTTTAATTCAAACATAAGAAAACAGTAAAGTTAGCCCAATTTTTTCCATAATGTGAAAGATAATGTTACGCCGAGTATGTAATATGTCATGCTTTAAAATTGCACACATTCTCGGAAATCGACAAACTTTGGTACTTAAAAATCCCATAGGCAACATTTTAAAAATGTCTACAGGCTACCAGTTTAGAGTTACAGAGGAGGTCTAGGGCTCTAATTATTTCTCTCGCTCTATCGATTGCGGCGATACCTCACATGTGTGGTTTGAACACCGTTTACATTTGTGGGCGGGGCTTCCATATGCAATAGCTTCTGCGTGCAAGCTAACAAGGACGGAGGGCGCTTTACATTTTTTTCCCATTTATTTTATTTATTATTTTTGATTTTTACAGTTTAAAAAAAAATGTATCTATTACAAGAAATGTAAACATTGCTTGTAATGGAAATAGCCATGACAGGACCTCTTTATTGTGAGATCTGGGGTCAAAAAGTCCTCAGATCTCACAAGGACACTAAAAAAGACAAAAGAAAAAAAAAATGGTAAAAAAAAAAAAAAAATCGGCTCTTTTAAGCCGGTTACTAGGCAACAACGTTTGACATCACTCCGGTCCTCCAAGACCATAGAGTCGAGTGAGAGACATTTTGCCCTCACTTGACTTCCTGTCTAAGAGGATCCGTGACAGGTTCTTTTTCCCGCTGCCGGCCGGTCCGGTAAGCGGGGAAAAGGACCGGGACGCAGCGGGAGGGGGGAGCACCTTTTCCGCTGCCCCGTAAGGGTAATCTCGCAGCGAATCTGCCGCTGGGACCACCCTTACCTGAAAGCCGATCACCCTCCATTTTTAAAAATACCAGGGTTATAGCAGCTATCTGCTGCCATAACCACGGTATTTAGCGTCAAAGTAGTGCGACTGCGGTGGGCGGTCGGTAATTGGTTAAGTCTTTTTTATAAGCAGACTTTTATAAAAATCTTCTTCCACAGGGCACTTTCACCCCCTTCCTGCCCAGACCAATTTTTGCTTTCAGCGCTTTCCCACTTTCAATGACAATGACTTAGTTATGCAGCACTGTAACCAAATTGAATTTTGAATTTTTTTTTATTTTTTTGTGGTATTTAATCACCACTGGATTTTAATATTTTTGTGATAAGTGAAAATTTTATAGAATCTACAAGCTATGGTACAAATCATCAAAATTTGATCACACCTGATGGCATATGTCAATTCTTGAAGCCCTGAGTCAGGACAGTACAAGTAACCCCCAAATGACCCCTTTTTGGAAAGTAGACAGTCTAAGGTATTTAGTAAGAGGCATGTTGAGTTTTTAAAGTTGTTTTTGTTTCCCACAATGCTAAGGATAATAAATACTTTTTTTTTTTGTTTTTTTTACACAAATGTTAGTACTGCTAACATACCCAGTTTTTTTTTTCACACACATGGGCTGGAGACAGGTACTTGGGTACTCTAATGGGGATATAGACACATCCTCTTTACTTTGAGGGCAATATGAGGACTGTGTTTGTTTTACTACTGTAATTGTTAACTTTGTTGCCCCAATCAACTCCTCACACTGGATCTGTGTGTGAGGAGGAGAACACAACAACAGCGAGTTAACACTGTTTGTTGGTATTTGTGCCTGGAATGTGATTGGACATAGTGGGTCACGTGGTAGAGAGCCATTTTAATTGGCTCTTTACTCTGATCAGGGATAGGCTGTGTCCCATACCTCTCCCCGCTGCATGCCCCCGGGGGTGCGCAGGAGCTGCGAGAATAGGTGGATGTCATATGATGTCCACTCGGAGGGATGAAAGTTTCCTACCAACCTAATTTCACTATACGCCAGTAGGGAAGTGGATAAATAATGTTCTTCTTGAATTCCACTTTTAAACAAAGCCCGTGTATTAGTGTACAGTTTGAGCTTTAAATTCTACGTTATTTCCAAGAGTGTGTTGTTAATCTGTGTGGTTTTTAACTTGTTTTATTTTTTATTCATTAACCACTTTACAACCGGAGGATTTTGCTGTCTTCCGTCCAGGCCACTTTTTGCGATTCGGCGCTGTGCGACTTCAACTGACAATTGCGCGGTCGTGCGACGCCATACCCAAACGAAATTTACGTCCTTTTTTTCCCACAAACAGAGCTTTCTTTTGGTGGTATTTGATCACCTGTGCGATTTTTACTTTTTGCGCTATAAACAAAAAAAGAGCGTTTATTTTGAAAAAATAACAATATTTTTCACATTTTTTTATATGAAATTCCCCCCAAAAAAGATGTAAAAACCAATTTTTTTAAAAGTTTTTGGCCAATTTGTTTTATGCTACATATGTTTGGTAAAAAAAATCGCAATAAGCGTATTTTGATTGGTTTGCGCAAAAGTTATTGCGTTTACTAACAAAGGGAAAGATTTCTGTCATTTTTGGTGTTTTTTTTTGTAACGCGTAATGGCGGCGATCTGCGATTTTTTTTGCGGGACTGCGACATTGCGGCGGACAGACCGGACCCCTGACTGACATTTTTGACACTTTTGGGGGTACCAGTGACATTACTGCAGTAATCAGTGCTATATATATGCACTGTTACTGTAAAAATGACACTGGCAGGGAAGGGGTTAATTTTATTGGAGAGGGAGGGGTTAATGTATGCCTGGTGCTTACTGACGTGTAGGGGGGGAGGTGACTGTGTGATTCATGGACAGATCGGATGTCCAGCTATGCTGAACAGTCCGATCTGTCACTCCCTGTCACTATGGAGATCCGCCCGCTGTGTTTACACACAGCGGGCGGATCTCCAGACTCGATCCCCGACGATCGGGTAAGAGCAGCGGCGATCGCCGCTGCTCCTCCCCTGGCCCGACTCCCGCTGTGAATGAAAACAGCGGGAGCGAGCCTCCGGCGGCGCGCAAGCGCCGCCCAGAAGGGGAGGAGTCCAGTCACGTTAATACTACGTGGCTGGACGGGAACGAGCCACTCTGCCGCAGTAGTATTACTGTGAGCGGTTGCAGAGTGGTTAAAGAACTCTCGCTAAATTGGTGAACGACAATCAAAACAATTGGGATGTGTATTTGGAAGCGACCTAATTTTCTTTAAGGTCGAAGGTTCAAACAACGACCAAGCGTTCCCCTTTTCTTTTGATTATCCTATTTTAGACCTGCCAGTGAGTTTTTTTTTTTTTTTGTGTCTTTTCTACAGTAAAATATTTGCCAATCGTATAATTTAGTATATACAGATGTCACCTGATTCTAAATACTTGCTTTAGCCAACATAAGTGGCACATAAGACAATTTGACAATTATTCGTTATTTTAACTTTTAAATGGTAAACTTAGCTGCTATAACTGTATTTAAAGAGAATTATTCTTTAAAGAAATTACACAAACTATAAACTATATGACTATATTTCTAAATTGATTTACTTAGTCAACTTGTCACAATTTCAATCACAATAAAGAAAAAAAAAAAAATAGACTACTTTTTTTTTCTTTCAGCTTTCAAATGATTAGTCTACCACAGGAGAGGGATTACAACGCATTCATGGAGGAAAAGACGACGTCAATGGAGAAAGAGAGAAAATATCCAGAAATCACAGGAGAAGCAGAAGGTGGCATTCCAGAGAAGAGTGAAGAAAAAGTATAAGGCTGTAACGTATAATGTTGGCAATGAGGTCCTTCTCTAAAACATCAGGAAGCGTAGTAGGAAAGGAGGAAGAATTGAATGGGACTTCTTTGGCCCTTACATCATCAAGGCAATCTGTGGCAAGGTGGTTTAGTTATCTAATTAGGACGGAGTTACTCTGAAGAGATAGATTAGTATGAACCTAAAGCCATTTAAAAGAAGAAGGGGGCGGGGTCTGGAAATGGCCAGGTGAGGACGTGCTAACAGCGAGCTCCAGACTCTCCTCCGCCTGACCCAAAGAGAAGCCTACAAACCTGCAGCTCCACGCTACCTTAAGCCGCAGTAAGCTCGGTATGTCCCCCGGGAGAAAGCGCGGAACACGCTCTTCAGCCCGCACGCCTTCAGCCCGCACGCCCGGGAGACAGGGAGAGGAGATAGCACGGTACTTTAAACTGCAGCCACACGCAGTGGACACAGACCCGGTCTCCGAGATGGCAGGAAGCGGAGCACAGATGCGGGACGTAGAGGGGAGGCTGTGTAGTCCGGAGACACAGGTAACTGAAGTTCCAGTACCTGGGATGATAGACCCGCTGGCCTCGGGCACAGCAAGCACCCAGCAACAGGTGTCTAACCTCAGAAGCCCTGAGCTCCATACCACTCTACAAATGGATCCAGAGATTCGGGCGTTGCTCAGAGCGTTACCAACACGCTCAGAGATAGAGACACTGGTGCTCCGAATAGAGGAGACTCACCGCCAAAACTTCCAAGCTATGAAGCTCGAGGTACAGACAGTCTCAGACAGGATGCAGACGGGGGAACAGGCTGTAAAAGCATTGGAAGCACGGGTAACATCCCTGGAGAATACCAGCAAGGAATCCGCAGATACAGTCACCTCCCTGCAGCTACATCTAGAGGAATTGGAAGACAGGAGCCGTCGGAACAACCTGCGGCTCCGGGGGATACCGGAGGCCACAGACAGGGAAGACCTACGGGAATTAGTGACAGCCATACTTCAAAAAGTATTAGGCTCAGAACCCCTGGAAGCAGTGGAGCTGGATAGAGTCCATAGGGCTCTGGGACCAAGATCTACTAACCCAGAAAGACCGCGAGATGTAGTGTGCAGAGTACATCACTATCTTCAAAAAGAATCCATCCTGCGCAAGGCTTGGGAGATGAGAGCAGTAGACTTTGATGGAGCGGCTATAAAAATCTTACCTGATTTATCCAAGGCCACGCTACAACGCAGGGCACTTCTCAGACCGGCACTGGAGGCCGCTAGTCAAGCAGGCTGCACATATCGATGGGGGTACCCGCTGGCAGTTTATTTTCGAAAAAATACGACTACATTTACTCTTCGAGACCCAACAGAGCTGCCTGCCTTCTTCTCTTTTTTAGGAGTTACCCCTATTCAGATCCCAAATTGGCTGAATATGGTACCACGATCAAGAAATAGGGGGGCAGCTGAGGCTCAGCGCGGCAGAGTTAACATTCGATCTCAAGGACAGCAGAGGGAATCTAACGCTGGACGAGTGGATGGGCCGCGTGAGTCATAAAGTACATGGGTTGACTTTCCTTCTGTATTAGCAAATATTATCATCTGCTTAGTTAACCTATTATAAGTAATACGGAAGTGTGAGATAGAAGGGGGAACCCCCGGAGACTCTAAGATCAGTGTTATTATCGACAGACGGCCGCTTTACCAATACAATAAGAGACTAAGATGCCCATAATATGGATTATTTAAAAGGGGGGGGGAGAGGAAGGGGAGAGGAGGGCGGTGAGGAGATATTGGGGAATTATGTTGGAGGGGTTTCCCCCCCCCCCCCCCCCTTTCCCTTTTTTTTTTTTTTTCCCCCTTCCCCCCCTATCTCCCAACTTCGGGTAGAAGAACGTATCTCAATCTGACATCTTCGGCAGAAGGGGAGAGGAGTAGATATGACCCTGGCATAATTTGTATGAGGTAATGGCACCCTTACTCCATTAATCACTTTGCTAACAAGTAAATAATTTTTTCATTTTATCTTTCTCTCCCCTTGGTTTTTTTTTTTTTTTTTTTTTTTCTCCCTCTCTCTTGGAGGAGGGTGGACCGGCTGCCTGGGGGAGGGGTGGGGAGCTTAGTGCAAATTATTTGGTTGAGGGAGAAGAAGACGGAGGAACTGTGGATATTATGTATTTAGCAGGGAATACTCTTCTCCTCAGTGGCTGTTTGCTGTTTACTCTCTTACCTGTTTAATGTTCTGTGGATCCCTTTCAGATCAGCAAATGTTATACTTTACAGATGGAGGGAGGGGGATCAGGTATTAGATGGATAGTTGAACTCATATTTCCATAGGTCTTATGATATAACAGATACCCCCTAAAAGATTCGGGATAATAGAGAGGAATGGGATATTTGATTAAGGGGAGATATTAGGAGACGGGGGCAACAGACAGTAGGATATTGGGAGAGGGAAGGAGGGGATATCAGGGGGGGTCTCCCCCCGTTTTTTTTTTTTTTTTTTTTTTTTTTCCCCCTTCTCTTTCCCTCTAATTTTGAGTGTCTGTTTGTATATATACCTCTTGGGTTAAGAGGTTGATAGCGTGGATTGCAGATAGGATCCAACACTCCAAATGGAGAAGGAGGAGAATAAATTGCATCGGGGTCATCCTTAAGTATTTTAAATGAAATATCCTCATCATTACATGGGATTAATATGTGAGTAATGTTTCATCTCAATGGTAAGGATGTTGAGTTATCTTTGGTATGATTAATGCTCTTTTTTTACTGGAGAAGAGGACCCCTTAAAAAATGTAGGCAATATTAAAAATGCTTCTTAATAAAAGACCCCCGATTGGGGGAGAAAAAGACGGGTTAGGGGAGGGAGTGTGGAGAGTCCACACCGGCGGCTTCCAACCTTTGCCCCTTTAGGGCACGCGTTCCGGGTTATTTATTTTTTTTTGGTCAAAGATCACCGGACGCCTATACGCCCAGTTTTCCCACAATTTTTTTTTTTTTTTTTTTTTTTTCTCTCTCTCCTCCGGGACTCTTTCTTCTATTAACAAAATGGATAGTATCAAAATATGCTCACTGAATACTAAGGGATTAAACATACCGGAGAAAAGGCGGATGCTATTTTCCGACTTAAAAAATGCACATATTGATATAGCTTATATACAGGAAACACATTTTAAGGAAGTCAAAACTCCATTACTTAAAAACAGATTTTTCCCGTTGGTATACCATTCTACCAGTTCTAACAGTAGAACCAAAGGAGTCTCAATAATGATTTCAGGAATGGTGCCATGGATGTGCTCACAGGTTTGTGCCGACCCGGAGGGCAGATTTCTTTTTTTGAAAGGAAATATTGGGAGTACCAGAGTAACTTTAGCGTCAGTATATGCACCAAACATACAACAAGATGTATTCATGACAAGATGTTTGGATCAGCTTTGGGAATTCCAGGAGGGCCAGTTAATTCTCGGAGGGGATCTTAATATGGCTCTGATACCATCGGAGGACTCATCAGTAGGAACCTCTGCTTTACCCATTAGAATTCGGAAGCGAGTGGCGACACAACTTCATAAAAAACAACTAATTGACGTATGGCGTTTGTTACACCCTGGAGAAAGGGATTATACCTTTTACTCCCCCCCACATTCATCATATTCACGGATTGATTACTTTCTGGTCCCACATTCACAACTACACTCGGTACAGTCGGTAACAATCGGGTCCATTACATGGTCCGACCATGCACCACTGATACTTACATATAAGTTATCAGATATACCTTTAACTAGATCACAGACATGGTCATTGAATTTGAGTCTCCTTCAGGATAGGACGGTTATTAATGAAGTGGAGAAAGAACTTACACATTATTTTCAAACCAATTCGGATGAAGAACTAAGTCCGGGGGTGATATGGGAAGCCCATAAGGCGGTAATTAGGGGTGTATTTATCAAACATGGAGCCCGATTAAAGAGAGAACGTACACAACAGATGACGGCACTCTTACAGACTTTACATAATACAGAATCACGGCACAAACACATACCCACAGTAGAATCAAAGAGAGAGCTTACTGAAATACGTAAAAAGATAGTAGATACTCTACAATATAAAGCTAAATCAGCACTACAGAGAACTCGCAGGGTGATATATGAGTCAGGAGACAAGTGTGGGAAAGTGCTGGCTAGAACCTTACGTGATACGCAAACAAGAACTTATATACCTAAGCTTATATCACCTACAGGGCAGAAAGCTGTACGACCCGAAGATATAGCAAGAGACTTTCGAAAATATTATTTATCACTTTATAATCTGTCTCCGCAGCCCCTTGATCCGGAAGTAATGACTAGATATATTACTAAATCAGGAATGTTAAGTTTAACAGAGGAAGTGAGGGAAGAATTATCTACCACTATTTCCCTGGTGGAACTACAAACAGCAATTAAAAACACTAAAATAGGAAAGGCACCAGGACCGGATGGACTGCCGATACAGTACTATAAGACCTTTTTCCAAGTTCTTGGGCAACAAATGATAGATCTATTTAATAAATCACATATAGATACCCCGTTTCATAGAGATACATTACGCGCACATATAACTGTATTGCCAAAGGAAGGGAAGGATCCTACAGTATGCCCTAGCTACAGACCTATCTCGTTATTAAATGTAGATCTGAAATTATTCTCAAAAATCCTTGCCTCCAGGCTACAACCACATATACCTGACCTGATACATCTGGACCAGGTGGGCTTTGTACCTACACGAGAGGCACGGGATAATACCGTAAAAGCCCTAAACCTCCTGCACGTGGCGTATGATTCAAAACAAGCGTGTATATTTGTCGGGACAGACGCTGAAAAAGCTTTCGACCGGGTTAACTGGGACTTTTTGTCCGCAGTATTACAACATGTAGGAGTTGGAGACAGGATGAGAGAATGGATATTACAGTTATACTCAGCCCCTTCGGCCCGAATTAAAGTAAATGGGGTACTCTCAGAGAGCTTCGGCATCTCGAACGGCACAAGACAGGGATGTCCATTGTCACCCTTATTATTTGCTCTTACTTTGGAACCCTTTTTGTGTACTGTTCGAAATAACCCCGACATCAGTGGCATAAAACTGGCAGGTATTCAACAGAAGGTTTCTGCATATGCAGACGATATGTTATTTACCCTTACAAATCCCGTGATTTCCTTACCGAACTTATTACAGGAATTTAGTTCATATAGTGCAGTGTCTAATTTAAAGATCAATCTGGGTAAGTCAGAAGCTATGGGAGTAGGGATGTCACAGCCTTTGAAGGCACAATTGCATACAAATTTTAATTTGAAATGGACAGAATTGGCCTTGAAATACCTGGGGACCTTGTTACCATCAGTGCCCTCTCAGGTATTCAAGATGAATTTTCCACCATTGTTGAATAAAATAAGCGACCAATTACGTAGATGGCGTACAGGACTTAGTTCCTGGTTTGGACGCTGTAATATATTAAAAATGAACATCTTACCAAAATTCCTTTATCTTCTTCAGGCCTTACCCATTTCGATCCCGTCTAATTATTTTAGACAGGTACAAGTAGTATTTTCAAAATTTATTTGGACCCAACGGAGACCGAGACTTAAGAAACAGTTACTTTATCTGCCTAAAAGTCATGGAGGATTAGCGGTCCCAAATATATTAAAATACTATTATGCAGTACATTTAGGTAGACTAATAGACTGGTGTCGCCACACTGAGATTAAACTTTGGCCTAGTATAGAGCAGGCGCAATGTGACATACCGCTGAATAGATCACCATGGTGTTCTGGGTCATTGCCACGAGATATGACACGCCACCCGACTATTGGAACAACGATCCGGATATGTGCAAAAATTTTTCGAAATCCGTTTTTTTCAACAAGACATTCTCCATTGATGCCTGTTCTGGGGAACCCACAGTTCGTCCCGGGATACCAGGAGAAAACCTTCCGTAGATTAAGAGATAGGGGGATTTACCAGGCATCCCATTTTTTGAAATCAGGAAACTGGGTGTCGATGGATACATTGACCTCCACCGAAGAGGGGTTTGGACTAGACTATTGGAAAGCATTCCAACTCCATCATTTTTTACAATCACAACATACCCCACAGGAATTCGATAGGTCACTAACCACCTATGAGGAGATGTGCACACAAACAGGTACGATATCTCATGTAGTATCAAAGATTTATGCTCTTATAGGTACCCCAATATCAGACTATAGACCACCCTATATAGATAGTTGGGAGAAAGAATTAAACTATAAGTTTTCACCAAGACAATTACAACACATATTAAAATTTACGTTTAAATCCTCCATCTGTACTCGGGTTCAGGAGACAAATTATAAATTGATATCTAGATGGTACTATACACCAGCACGACTACATTTATTTTCACCTCATAATTCAGATAGATGTTGGCGCTGTCAGGAGGAAAAAGGGACTTTATTACATATCTTCTGGACATGCCCTAGATTAGAGGAATTCTGGAGACAAGTGCGAGAGATTTCTCAGAAATTTATTGAACGCACAATACCTGACGAACCAATTTTTTTTCTTTTCCATGCTCCAGATATATCAGATAGGCAATATAAATACTCTATTATTCGTCATCTATTAGATGCTGCAAAAGCCTGCATCCCCTTGTGTTGGCGAGATTCTAACCCGCCGACTATTAAGATGTGGATTAGTAAGGTAGAAGAAATGAATAAGTATGAAGATCTGATTCTATCAACACGAGATCAACATGGACAGTATACCAAAACATGGGCATTATGGAATCAGTTCATAGCCTCAGATGAAGGGAGAATCTATTCCACCACCCCCTAGTCAGTGAGAATCTGGAGATCAGAGGAGGAGGGGAGAAGGAGAGAATATAATAATTGAGGGGATATGGGGGATATGAGACCCACAGGGAGAGACATATATATGACACTGTGACAGCAAGGAGAGCATAATAATTACATTAATGAGTACCCCCCTCCCCTTTAAAAAATTTATTTATTTATTTATTTTTTTTTTTTTTCTCTTTCCTTTCCTCACAAATGAGTTTTTTCTTTTTTTTTTCACAAGAAGGTGCGGGAGTCACAATTGGATTTAATTTTCACAAACTCACAAAGTTTTTTTTTTTTTTTTTTTTTTTTTTTTTTTTTGTTCAGCACAAATATTATATTCAGTTTTATCACATTTACAGAAAACATATTTATTGACGCAATACTTAAACTAAAATCACAGGTGCACTACATTTATAGTACTCAGCAAAATTTGTTAATCATTGGTGGCTCTAGAGTACCAATGTTATTTATAAAAGTATATATAGTATCACATGACACAGGAATACACAGATATAGGAGATACGAGAGAACACAATAGGGAACGCTTAGGGGAGGTTAATGGTACTCAGATAATGGAAATTGAGGGGATGCTGTTTGGAGTAAAGGGAACATCAAATATAGGATAGACTCCCTTGGGTAAGGGGCTCCCACTTATATAACCCCCAAGATCACCCTCTATTAAAAGTGAGTAATTTACTCTCCCCCCCACTTAGTTACAGGGAGTTTAGGGGACTACACAGATGAGGAGGTATACCTGGCCCCACCCCCATTGTGTACACTCCTCACTAGGTATAGCGGGAGTTGGAGGAGGGAGGGGGGAGGGAACTTCTCTATCTGTTTAGATTAGATGCCCTTGGAGAGAGATACAACAGGGAAGAGGAATAGAGGAGATGAAGCGGAGAAGGCCTAAGGTAATAAGAAGTATAGAAATAGGTGGATGTAGGACTTTAATTAAGAATATGTGTGAGTATGAGATTAAGGAGACGGTGGAAATAATTTCATTGTGGAATCTGACTTCTGGGTCAAACAGAGCTGTGGGCACTATGAAGAAGATGGATTCAGTGAGATAAGTGATAAATGGTGAACGTGTTAATTTGATACTAGAGGTGGGAGGAGAGGGAGAGACTCTAATTTTTAATTCCCCTTTTTTTTTTTTTTTTTTTTTTCTCTTTCTTCTTTACCCCATTTTTGCTTTTTCTTCTTTGTTTAAAAAAAAAAATAGAAAATATTAGGGACAAGGGAGAGTTCCGATGATCTTAGTTAACCGAAATAATTAAGTCCAGTAAATTTGATTAAAACTGATATGATAGAGGATGTTAGAAATAACCATCTGTCAAATGTTATATAACGTGGACTGTATTTGAAATGATGTAATGGAATATCTTCAGTGTTCCTTTTGAATAAATAAATTAAATTTAAAAAAAAAAAAAAAAAGAAGAAAAGTTCAGGCCCCCTGCAGGAAGGTGATGTCCAGTCACTGAACTCGCCAGAGAAGATCAACACGGCCATATCCTCAGTACCACGAGGACCTCTGTAATCCAGTTTGCCACCCTACAAAAGGTTATTACTACTGACATACCAGCAAATTCACTACATGTATATCTTGCATAAATCACCATTGCATATAGAGTGTCTTGTTCAGTTCTCAGCCTAGTTTTCTTTAATGTAGTATATACATCTAAAACTTATGACAAATGTAATTTATTAACATTACTCTTGGTTTTTAAAGCCTTCAGCATCTTTAACCTACGAGGTGGCAGTAACTGGGTTAATTATTACTAGTTTGACCCCATTGGTCATTTGTTTGGCCGTGGCCTGTTGGTTGACCTGGCCTTCTCACTCTGTTGGCCATTCTGCACATTTTGTTTAAAGTTGCCGCTGTTTGGCATCATGTTTTATCAAAATGTTTCTCTCTCTTTCCCCCTTCCTTCTCTCCTCTCTGAATTTTCAGATAAGGGAATACTCAACTTGTATTGGCTTAGGCTCTCGAACGTACAATAACAAAAATACAATTTATATTTATTCCTGTTTTTTTCCCCCCAGTTAATATCCTGTGAGCTGGTGAAGATGATGGCTCAGTGAAAGCAGTAGTGGGACCATACAAGCTGTATGTGTCCTCCTTTCATACTCTGCGTGAGACAAAGTGGTTGGTGGACGAGGTAAGATACTACACTGAAATTTAAAATGTATCAAAACCAAACACTCTACATTTTTTATTTCTATATATATATATATATATATATATATATATATATATATATATATATATATATATATATATATATATATATATATATATATATATTATATATTTTTTTAATGCAGGTGATTGATGCTTATTTTTACCATTTAACTACAAAGCATCAGGCAAGTGTAAATTATGTGTATGCTTGTGTTTATAAACTTGTTGCTTTGTTAATTTGCATTTTTGCATCATACGTTTTTAATCTTTACTCTTTCACAGAAACTTCATCTGCAGTCATCTCAACGGCAGTGTTTACTGCAAAAACTCAAGAGGTTTGGCATGGTTGGTCACAATGTTACACTTTTTTTTTTTAGATCTTTTACTAACCTGCCTTTCTAACTACTTTCAGATGTTTCCAGCTGAACAACTCTGCTTTTGTCCTATTAACATCAGGGCCCACTGGATTTTAGTGGTAATTTATTACACAACAAACTTAATTTACTTCTCTTACCATAATAATGTTAAATTGCACTATTAAATTTCATTTAAAATTTTTATGTATGCAGATAGTTAACATCTGCTCTATATTGTACTCAAAGTTGTGTGATCTCCCAAAATTATATTATTATCATGATGTTGGAGAAGGCCATTGTTATAATAGACCCGTTGGGAAACAAACTTTCCTATCATGCAATGTTGCATGCCAACTAGAGGTAAGTGTGCCTCTGGAAATAAACATAACAAACGTGTACAATTTTCAACTTGTGTTATTTTTTTTCCATCTTCTGATATATATATATAACCCTAACCAGTCTATTCTTGAGGATGAACTCGATTGAAGACAAAGGAGCCCAAAGAAACACATGGATAATGGAGCACCGCAAACAGCAGGATTCCCATAGCTGCGGTGTCTTATGGCCTGTACACACGATCCAACAATCGGACAACTTTTCGTCCATTGTTGCTTAGTTGCTAGTACACTCTCAATTATATTGCAAATGGGAGAGGTTACTTACAATACGAATTTTCTCATACGATGCTCCAAAAGCTTCCTGTATGCGTAACCACTCTGTAGCGTGTGAGGGGAAATGATGTAATGTGCGTGTGACCCCTCTAGCAACGCCTTGAGCGCCTTTGTGCCAAGCTATTTGGAATTTTCGTGTCTGGTCATGTTTATTCGCTCGTTCTACACAATCTTTTGGATTTTAACAGGAAATATGGAGGATTCCAGCCTTCCAGTAGCTATCCTTGGTGTTATGGCTATCCAGAATGTTCTTAACCAAAAGAAAATAAGAAAGCAAAGATCGTGGAGTAAAGAATGGCTTCTCAACCGTGCAAAGTACTCCCACATGCAACTCATCCATGAAATTCAGGAAAACAACTCAGATGATTTCCGTAATTATTTGCGAATGGATGATGAGTGCTTCCAGCATCTCCTGTCATCTGTCACTCCCCGGATACAGTAACAGCCATTCGTGGGGCCATTAGTGCAGAGCAAAGGCTGATAGCCACCCTGTGTTATCTGGCAACAGGGTGAAGCTTGCAGGACTTAAAATTTACCACTGGAATATACCTACAGGCCCTTGGCAAGATCATCCCTGAGACCTGCAAGGTGCTGATCACTGCTCTACAGAAAGAATATATAAAGGTAATTTTCATATTTACAATGTTTAGTAAATATATATATATATTTATAGTAGTAAATATTTTACATATTTACAGCAGAATACAAATTTGCCTTAAATTATGTAAAAATATATATATTTTTTTGGGAATGTTATATAGCAGAAATTGAAAAAAGGACGACAATTTTATCTGGGTACAGCGTCACACGACCGTACAGTTGTCAGTTATAGTAATACAGTGCCGAATCACCAAAAATGGCCTGGTCATTAACGGGGCAAATCCTTCTAGTACAGAAGTGGTTAAATTATGTTTTCATGGTTGCTATCAATGTATAATTACTCTCAGCTATTACCATTACCAGATTCAATTGTCTAAAATACTTTGTGGTTAATTGTTGCCTGTAGCACACATATTGAATTTTCTGTATTTTTTTTACAGTTTCCCAAGAACAGAGACGAATGGTTGGAGGTGGCCAAAAACTTCCATGAGATGTAGAACTTCCCAAACTTTGGAGGTGCAATAGATGGGAAGCATGTTAGGATTACCCCACCTGCCAACTCTGGATCATTTTATTATAACTATAAGGGATTCTTCAGCATTGTCATGATGGAAGTTTTTAATGCAAACTATGAATTCCTATATTTAGACATTGGTACAAATGGGCGGCACTCAAGATGCCAGCATTATCGAACAGACAGAATTTTATAGGCGCCTCCAGAATGAGACACTTAATTTGTCAAGCAATGCTCAGAATGTGGAAGGTATGAATTTTGTTTTTATAGCAGACGACGCCTTTGCATTAGGAGAACACCTACTGAAGCCTTTCCCCATGCGTGGCTTGACCTCAGATCAGAGGATCTACAATTATAGGCTGTCCCGTGCACGCAGGGTGGTGGAAAATGCCTTTGGAATACTAGCCAACAGATTCCGCATTTCCAAACTGCGATTAACTTGGCAATGTATAAAATAGACACTATAGTTTTGGTATGTTGTGTCCTTCACAACTACCTCCGTCAACATGTACAGGGGTATGTTGCTGCAGCACCAGATCGGGAAGCTGAGAGACTTGGCAGATATAACTGTGAGGAAGGGCAGGAGCGCCTTGCTGTACTGACATCTCTTGACCGAGTACATTCCAGGCTACCAACACAAAGTGCTCGGCAAAGCAGGCTGGATTACATGAATTATTTTACTGGAATCGGTGCAGTGAGCTGGCAAAACGACATGTAATTTGCTGCTGTCAAAGTTATATTTGTACACTTTGTTTTTGAAAAACCTGTTTGCAATAAAAACAAGTAAATTTGTACAATATCATTGTTAATATTTATATATTCTTTTGTATTTGCATTTTCAAATACTTTTGATGTTGAAATATTTTTCGGACTGCTTTGAACCAACTACTTCCATGGTTTGTAAGGTCTGCCAAAAATTAGGATAGCATGGTTAAAAATAAAAGAAAGATCTTGAAAAACTGCACAAGTGTCTTTTTCATAGCAGGTACATTTGGGAAGTAACAGTCACAGATACCAAATTTCGATGACAAAGGGTTTCATTGCAGCGAAGCAGAGTCATTGCATTTTTTTAACACTTTTATTCAAACACTTTTCTGAACAAATACAGGTTACATACATTATTTTGATGCTAGGATTCTTAAAAAATCCAAGAGTTGACATCATCATAAAAACATTCTAAAAAAAATTTAACATTGAACATGTCATTTTCATACATTATTTTTAAACAAAGGCTCCACTCTATCTTTTGATATTATGAACCTAGTTTGTTTGGGACAGCTTGGATCACCTGCACTTTGTCCCTCAACATCATGCGTGGATGTCCTTTTGAACATCTAATTAGGTGTGGCTGCATATAGCATACTGCACTGTCTGGAGGTGCATGATGATGATGATGATGATGTCATATGCTCTGACTCATACAATCAATTAACAGCCATCTAGTTTAGTTTGAGCAAACCTAGGAAGATGTAAAATTGGAGCTTATCATTATTTACTTGAGAGATAACAGATATTATACTTTACATTAGTAAACAGGACATAATAGGCTGATGTATTGTATCATGTATACAATACATGTAGACTTGTACGTCTGACAAAAAAAAAAAAACACCTAACTTCCGATTCAAGACCACTCTCCATTGTTCTATTTCCCTCTGCACAACATATGAAGCAACCTCATATGCTGGGCAGTATTGCATGGAGACCTTGTTATACTTGAAAATGATTACTGCAAGTACCAAAGTGATTACCTTAATGTATTCCCCCCACATTAAAGTTGAATTCAAGACTAGATCTAACTAAAGCTTGGAGCTGCTCCCACCCTCTTTATAACTCCTATTCTGACTGCCCTGTAGGCCTACAACTTAGCAAGTAGATCAATGAAATTTTGCAGTAAACAGTACAAAACGTGTTGCTTCTTGGATTTTATGAAGTTGAGTTCAGCAGTGAAACAAATCAGCAGATAGACGGCCAATGGTTGTTGGATTCAAACTGTGCTATGTGTAGGTAGTATGCTCGATAGAACCTAATAAAAAAAAAAAAGACATGACCATGTGACTTACGGGAGGATAATACAGGCTCTACAATGTCCACAACTGTTGGCTTCATGACATCTGTACCCACAATCTCCAAAGTGTCTTCTTCCAAGATATCCAATCTGCAGTCAGAACTGGTAATTTCCTGAACCTCCATATGCTCTTTTGGTGTAGCATCTGCATTTCCAAATATAAGCCAACAAGTCAATATCATTATTTTCAGTCATATGTATGCTAGAACACTACACAAAATAGACAGGTTGGAACAAAGCAATGTGAACCTTAAAAATGTGAGAAATCCAGCCTCTGCAGTGCTCCATCAATGAGAGGATGTATTCACAGAATACTCACCTCTTGAGTTGGTAATACTTACTAGATTGCTATTTAAAATGTTTGAAACTCCTGATTGGAGACCATACTGGAATCCATATCCATCCCACTATAGTACACCCCTATGTAACAGACATACATTTATGGTCGGATAGGTACAGTATAATTTCAAAAAATAAACCTTTAACACAAGACTTTGGCATAGATTGATCTGCCACCGTTAAGATGCCACTGTCCTCATCAGTGTTCACCTGTTGATTTTTCAAAGCTGGAATCACCCACATGTAGTCTTCTCTTCTTGTGTTTCTCTTTAATAAAAAAAAAAACATGTGTTTAAACTTTTTGAGATGTGAATTAAAAATGTGTTGATATATGCTAGGGTACCTACTTGATTTAGTTGTGCGAATATTATCTTCTGTGTGGTTCTCATTATCTTTACTTATCAGGTTAGCATAGCTTCTTTTTTGCCTCTATCCTTTACTATATTTCCTGTAATAAGAGAAAAGAAAAGAATCGTTTAGAGGTCATACATGCATAGACACAATATAACATTGCTACAATACATAGTTTTCACATTAGATACCCCTAAAATAAATATTCATGTTTTTTAAGAGTGAGATGGATTTGTTCCAACTGTTCATGTTTACGATGTTTTAAATCTGACAATCTTTTCCTGACTTGGTCTTTGGATCTTTCTACTCCATGCATCTTTCTTAAGCATTCCAGAACTTTGTCCAAAATTGCATCTTTTCTGCTCTTGGGCCTCTCATAAATTTGGAGCTTTCCTTCATAATCATGCTTCTCCAGCAGATATACAAGATCGACCATTTCACCTCGGGACATTGCTGTTGCCTTCATCTTTCTCCCACATGTCCCTCTGGCCTTTGGTCTGGGCTCTCCTTCGTTCTCCTCGTCCGCCATTTTGTACACCTGATGTCTTCCTCGTGTGTCGCTGACAAGTCCTACACACTGCTGCGTGAGTCATCAGAGGGAGGCGGAGCAATGGGAGCATGCTCACTGTGTAATCCAACAAACATATGTGGCAGACCCGAACGATCTGACATACAACAAACATTGACCCTGATTTATCTGCCACACAATCGATCTGTTCAAAGAAGGAAGTAAGTGAACCTTTTAGTTTACATTCATATGAGAACATTTAATATTTTATGTTGACACACTATTGGTGCTGCTGCAGCTAGTAAGCCTCACAAATTATCGTTGTCTATTGGCCAGGAGTTCTGGATTATAACTCTGGTTTATGTTTGTTAAGGTTTCACCAACTAACATAACTTTGAATTGAACTTCAGTATGTGCCAACATGCTTCATGTCTGATCATTACAATTTTACTTTGCAGTTAACATGACAGACAAGTTCACCAACCCTGAATTCCTTCAACTGTTCATTGAGATATACAGGCAAATGCCTTGCCTATGGAAAGTTAAGTCCAAGGATTACTCAGACCGCAACAAAAGCATGAGGCCCTCAGCAATTCCTTTTTTAGAGGTGTTTTTTTGCGAAAAGTTTCTAAAATTTTTTGGCCTTCAGCAGTTTATCTGTAAACATTTTGACAAAATGGGGTTTTTACTTTGCTGATAATGGCCTTCTTTTACAATCATAGGAACTTGAGGATGTCATTCCATCAACTCCCTTTGCACCAACACCCAAGAGGAAAAAAGGAGAAGCCTGGAGGATGCCACATCATCCTTATCAAAGGAATCTTCAGCTCTTGAACGAAAGCCTGATGATTATGATGGGTTAGGAATTGTCACAGCCAACAAATTACATAAAATGTCTGATGAGCAACGCATTTTGGCTGAAAACTTACTCCTACAAGTCCTGCATAAGGGTGTTAGTGGGCAACTGTCTACATACATACATTTGTCAGACAATCAAGTCTCAACACCACCACCAATACCGCCACCACAGCCATCGCAACAGTATTCTCAACCCATGCAAAAACACACAAATACTCCCTCTTATCGGCCTGCTTCCAAAAAGTGAAAGGGGTCCTAGGGGATGACCAATGCGACCAAGCTCTACAAATCATGTAAGTTCTTTCCTCTTTGACCAAACAAGCTAACTTCAAAGCACATTATTTCATGCAAAACTACCACATATATTATTATTACTCTTTTCAGTAAATACAGTTTCATGATTTGACATGCTTGGCAATCGATTGACCCGGATGATTTGATGACATGCTGTGCAATGAGTGACCCAGGAACCCAGTGACACAGGAAATTTTGAAAGCAATTTTTTGAAAAAACTGCTTTTTCCTGTAAGTAACAAAACAGAATATTATGATGACATTTTCAGTCATATTTTTCAACAAACAATATATTATCAACTTTTAGAAGCAGCCATTAGTTCCTGTCGCAAGAAACAGGATAAAAAGAAAGGTCTTCATGCATGGAAGGGCAAATAAGAAAAATGTAAGTGTTCATGTAAACCCCACCCCAACGGAAATATCCTTCTCTTGGAAGAGTAGGCGTATTAAAATATATTTTCTTGTTATAACTATAGATACGGTGATATCCTTGACAAAGGCTGACAAGCCGAAACGCGTCGGATATTTAGGATGCTAGCTCTGTCCCAATAACTTGTAATCAAGTCTGGTGAACAGAGAAACACATTCATACCATCACCAAATCACTATTTGCACTGTAAAACTCAACTCTTTATCACTTCTTTGCAAAATAGGGCCTCTAGCCCTACACCCAAAAACTTGTATGGTTTTTAAAAATGTACAAATAAATTGTTTTATTTTATATAAAACCCATCTCAAAATCTTTGCCTAAAAAATCCCAAATCTCTTCCTGGCTTGAGGCACCAGAAATCCTTGTATCTTACTGACCCAGGGATGTTGACAAAGTATACATACATATATCTCAAGGCATTCAGGGAACCCTAAAAAACCCCACAATTCTCCCCGGATGGTCAAACATGCACGACCTCATAGGTCTCTGAAAGCCACACATAAAAAAAGTTTATTCTCTCTTTCCTTTTTTTTGTATCCACAGCAAGACACAGAGTTATAGGGATCTATTTTCTATCTCAGACAGATACCCCACCTAGTTGACAGGGTAGTCAGTCTCTAAGGAGGGGCATCCTTTCTTTGGTCATATTAAAACTAAAGAACTATCAATTATCAGAAAGTATTCAAAATTGGAGCTCTAATAGGAAATGAGTGGGAAAACCTCATGCTAGGTATACAAACTAACTTCCAAGGGAAGGAACAGCAGGACTCTGATATACTTGCATTATTTACAACACTAAAGAAACATCTTGAAAGGAAATCTGCCCTGCATTGGCACATCAGAGCCTTTGAACAATATATCAAAGAATACATAAAACCCGGTTGGACTACTAATACAAATAAAGGATATTGAAAAAATTTAAAATCAGTGTGTCACAGGAAACCTGACCAAACCACAAAGAATTGCATTACAAAATCTACAAAGAAATGAAACCATTACCATCAAGCCCTCAGATAAGGGAGGCAACATAGTCCTCATGGATAATGAATTCTACAAATCCATGTGCCTAACAGTTTTACAAAACAAAAAATGTTATAAAATGATCTCACCACTGATGATCAATAACTACAATGAAGAATTTTATAAAAAACTGGATAAAGCATTAAATGAAAAAACGATATCAACAACACTGCGGGAATTCCTGCGTATACATCCAAGAACACCTACCTTCTACGTACTCCCTAAAATCCATAAGGATCCAAACCCCCCCCCCCCCCCCGAAGACCAATAACATCCAGAAACGGTAACATCTCCGAAACAACAAGCCAAGTCATTAAATCATACCTCAAACCACACGTCACCAAATTAGCATTGTACACAAAAGACACAGTACACTTTCTACAAATTCTCAAAGGAATGGTTATCCCTAAAAATGCCATCTTAGCCACCATCGACATACCACACAAAAAAGGACTAGAGGCTGTTAAGGAAACATTAGAGCAACAAAGTAGATACGATAAAAAGTTCAACGACTTCATCCTACTAATGTTGGAACACATATTGAATTACAACTACTTTTCCTTTGCTGGATCTTACTATCTACAAACCTGCGGTGTGGCCATGGGCACTAGTTTTGCCCCCGCATATGCCAACATTTACCTTGGAAAATGGGAACAAGAATTTTTATGCAACGATAAAAACCTCCCATACACTGACAATATACTATTATGGCAAAGGTATATTGATGACATTTTTGTTATCTGGGATGGCCCAGAAACCATGTTGGAAGAGTGTCTTAGAGAAATGAACAAAAACTCTTATAATATGTTCTTCACCATGGACTACAATAGAAACAAAGTGTCATTCCTAGACACCTGGGTACAGAAAGATACAGAAGGAAACTTACAGACAATACTGTACAGAAAAGAAACGGCTGGCAACACGATCTTACACGCCAAAAGCTTCCATCCAATCCCTCTAAAGAAATCAATTCCTTACAGCCAATACCTGAGACTGAAAAGAAATTGTAGTCGCCCGGAAAACTTCCAAAACGAGGCTAACACTCTCACTGAACGATTGTTACTGAGAGGATATACGAAGACCTCCCTCAGAAAAGTCTTCAACCGTGTCAAAACTAAAGACAGGCATGATGTTCTCTTCAAAAAACTAAAAAATACAGAAACTCAAAAACAACCAAAAACTAGAATTATAATGCGTTATACCAATGAACATCATAGGATATGCAATATACTTAAAAAACATTGGTCCATCTTAACGGAGGACCCAAACCTGAAAGAACTAGTCCCTGAAAACCCTCCCATAACATTCAGGAAGTCAGGATCAATAAAAGAGAAACTCGTACATAGCGAGTTTAAAGAATGTGCAAAAAAAGACCCAAGTAAGGACAAGGGAACCTTCCCATGTGGAAGTTGTGCACAGTGTCGGGTCATTGTTAAATGCACCTCCACAACACTACCAAATGGGGATCTCTTTACTCCAAAACATTTGTAAACTTCAAAACAAGGGGAATAGTTTATTTCATGAAATGTGATTGTGGGGCATTTTATATGGGAAAAACAAAACAAGAATTCAGAACAAGAATAAACAAGCATATGAATAGTATGGAAATTGGCAACAACCACCTACCTCTGGGCAGACATGTGGCATTTTTTCACAGATATAAAATGCCAAAAGTTACCTTCATGGCCCTAGATAGGATTCATATCCCAAAAAGAGGTGGGGACTGGAACAAGATACTCCTCCAAATCGAAATGAGATGGATAAAACATCTAAAAGCCACTATTTTCTCAGGATTAAATGAAACATAAAACCATTGCCCCTTTCTGCCAGGATTCACCTCCGGAAAAACTGATTAAGAAATTTAGAATACATACCCTCCTAAAATGAGACATCCACACCCAACTTATTTTCCAAAAAACTCCAAATACAGTTTTAAACACCCCAAAAAGAGATATAACCCAACCCCTCCATACATAGCACAACTAAAAGCCAACAAATCATATACCATGACATGATTTTCCCCTCTCTACCCCTGTCAGCATGCTCCCATGACACTTTGTGTCATTTTGTCATTTCTGATTTTTTCCTTTAAAAATAATTGTTGTAAAATAATTATAATATACAACAATATTTATTTTCATCTGCTGGAATTTATTTATTACTATGGAAATAAGTTAATTTATGCCAATCCAATTTGCATGAAAAGCAAGCCTTTCTCCAAAATCCTGTTTAATTGCACCCGGCACAAAAAGCCCCAGCAGACAGTCTTCCATCCCGAGGACATCTTGCTAAGCTGGGCACGCAACTCATACCATGCATGCGCAGTAAAGCTAGAGGTACGTAATGGCCGCAACATCACATGATCCCAATGCGCAGTACTGCGTATGCGGGGAAGGTATTTAAGCGACGGGGAACGAAGCAGCACGCCAGTCCCTTCCAGGAGAGGGAGATGTGTGGACCTGCTTAAATGCTGCTATTATCCAACCAAGCTCTACAAATCATGTAAGTTCTTTCCTCTTTGACCAAACAAGCTAACTTTAAAGCACATTATTTCATGCAAAACTACCACATATATTATTATTATTACTCTTTTCAGTAAATACAGTTTCATGATTTGACATGCTTGGCAAACGATTGACCAGGATTATTTGATGACATGCTGTGCAATGAGTGCCAAGAACACAGGAACTTTTAAAAGCAATTTTTAAATATCCTTCCCTTGGAAGAGTAGGTGTATTAAAATATCTTTCCTTGTTATAACTATAAATACGGTGATATCCTTGACAAAGGCTGTCAAGCCGAAACGCATCGCATATTTCGGATGCTATCTCTGTTCCAATAACTTGTAATCAAGTCCGGTGAACAGAGAAACACATTCATACCATCACCAAGTCACTATTCTCACTTTAAAACTCAACTCTTTATCACTTCTTTGCACAATAGGGCCTCTAGCCCTACACCCAAAAACTTGTATGGTTTTTAAAAATGTACAAATAAATTGTTTTATTTTATATAAAAACCATCTCAAAATCTTTGCCTAAAAAATCCCAAATCTCTTCCTGGCTTGAGGCACCAGACTCCCTTGTATCTTACTGACCCAGGGATGTTGGCAAAGTATATATACATATAAATAAAATGTGACGATTGGTGTTGGCGCTACCTTTATAAATGCCCCAAAAAACGTGAGTGGGGATAAAAGGGTGTAAAAACCCACAAATGGTGAAATGTGCCAAATGGTGTAATAAATGATAGTCAGAAATGCGAGTCTGGGTGTTTATTTACAAATTAAATGATAATAGTGCTGGAAGTAAAACACGTGAGTGTAATAAACTCACTACCATGCATAGGGTGAAAAGGGTTGGTGAGTAATAAATAAAACGTGCCACACAAAGTGTGATGATAAACTGAAAAAACTTGATGTGCAAAATCCGTAGTGGCCACTAGGTGGCGTTTCTTCGGAATACAACCTGTATGATGATGAGGGGTTCCTTTTCGGAAAATGATGCAAACAATGGCCGCTGGCGGGAGGCCTAGATGCTCATATAAGAAGAAACCCCATAGTGAATAGTCAAATCATACATAGCATAAAGCAAGGCGTAGATAACTCACTCTTAAGATGATCGAGATCAGAGTACAGTGTGCGCCGGGATGCTTCCGCGTTCCACGGCCGACAACCGAAAGTGACGTATGACGTCGGAGACTCCGCCCTACGCGTTTCGTCACAATGACGTCAACTGGAGAGGCCGCTGACTGCTGCTGATTAGGGAGACAGGGAAAAACAACATTGTGCCCGAAAAGAATGCAGGGACAGGTCGGAGTGTAGGCAGGGAAAGATATTTGAGCATTTTAGGGACAGGCTGGAGAGATTAGGCAGGGAGAGATTATGAGACACAGGACAGAACAATCGTCCGTTAGCGATCTACATCGATTTTGCTGTGTGGGGGGTGGTGCAGAGAACGATTTTTTTGCCCTCACTTGAGCCCACTGAGGAGGAGGAGGAGGAGAGAGAAAAAAAATTATTTTTATCAGTCTGTTGTGTGCAGCGTTCAGCTATATTTTACTACAGAGTGCTGTTCTAATCTGCTGTTTAAAAATTACAAAGTTAAAGGGGAAATTTTTTATTTTTTTTTCCCTTCATAGCCTGCTGCTGACCGTGACATAAAACATAAAACACTGCTGTGTTCACATGTGCTATTGAAAAATCACCAATTGTATATACTTTTTTCTATTCTGCTATTCAATATACACCCTTTTGGGGTAAAAAAAATTAACTTGCGGCATAGTCTGTATCGGTACGTGCGATACACAGTTTTATATAATTTTTTCTATTCCGCTATTTAATATACACCCTTTTGGGGTAAAAAAAATTAAATTGCGGCATAGTCTGTATCGGTACGTGTGAGATACACCTTTCAAATTTTTTGGGCGCATCTTCCACCGCCGTGGATTGCAGGGCGCTTCAGTTTGCCTCCTGTTCTGAACTCCTCCTCTTCCTCATCCTCATCCTGCCTTTAGGGGCACAAAAAATTGTAAATCGGGGCCTAGTCTGTGTTTGTACGTGTGAGATACACCGTTTTATTTAATTTTTTCTATTCCGCTATTCAATATACACCCTTTTGGGGTGAAAAAAATTAAATTGCGGCATAGTCTGTATCGGTACGTGTGAGCTACACCTTTCAAATTTTTTGGGCGCATCTTCCACCGCCGTGGATTGCAGGGCGCTTCAGTTTGCCTCCTGTTCTGAACTCCTCCTCTTCCTCATCCTCATCCTGCCTTTAGGGGCACAAAAAATTGTAAATCGGGGCCTAGTCTGTGTTTGTACGTGTGAGATACCCCATTTTATATAATTTTTTCTATTCCCCTATTCAATATACATCCTATTACATCCTAATACACACCAGGGTGGATATCTTTTACCGCATCACCTATATGAACTATCACTGTTCTTCTGAATTAAGAGTGGACTTTACACCTTTATTTCATTGTTGATGTTAATAAGTTTCAACTGTGTTGCTTTCATCATTTAGAGGCTTGGGAGGCCCATTTATGAGAGAACATATCACTGCAATTTAACGCGACTCTTTCTATTTATATTGCATTTTACATTCCAGGTGTTTTGAGTTCGCTGCTTTGTAAAGGCGCGGGTTTATTTTGACTATATATTTATTTGCTTTCTGGGTTACTCTGATGCCTTTATTGTTCTTTGAGTTTGTGGATGAGGTTGTCATTCAATCTCATTTTGTCCCTACTATCTATTTTTTGCTCCTGCTTTCAATTATGGATATTTTTGAGTATAGATCGTCTCACAGTATCCTAATTGATGATATCTTCACCTCTATAGGTGAACCCCGTAATGACATGGATGGTATCTTTTTAAGATTAAGGAATATCTTGACCACTGAAATGCATACCAAATGGGATATTATCCTATTAGAAAAATACGTGTCTGAACAAATGGTGCCAAGAAGTCTCCGATGGGAATTAGCTCCGTATAATGAGGATCCCGAAACGGATGACTGGTATACATTTTTCTATGAAGCGGGTGTTTCCCTTTTGAGATTTCTAATGACCAGAAAGAAAAAGAAGTTGGAGAGTATAGATGTGGAGGTTAATACTCTTAAAACTAAACTGGAGCCATTTAGTAAACAGGAGAATTATAGATTGAAATCTGAAGATTTGAAGAAATATTTAGAAAAAGAAGAATCCGATCAAAGAAATTAAAAGCGTAAAAAGTTTTTAAGAGACCAGGAGGACCATAAACTGAAAAAAGTTTTCAAGTGGCAATCTAGGTTGGAGACTAGCAGAGGTGAGCCTTTGTCTCTTTTGAGTGAATGTGCAAAGGGGTTGAGACGGCGCTACCTAAAAATTAATAAAGTGCTGATAAAGGTGCAATAATGTGCAGAGAAACCCCTTTAAACAGGGGGTGATACCAATTAGTCTAAAATATAAATATTGATTAAATTCTCAAAGGGTTAAAAATCACACAATTCCGTGTCGGTAAAACAACCGATGTAATCTGTCAATGTATGGTGAATTTTATCTGCAAATAATAATTGTGCCACAAGTGAACAAGTGTTATAGTGGGTTTATTCCAATAAAGTGATACAGTGCACTGCTGATTTAAACATATGGATGCAAATCCCTGGTAGTGAAGTGGTGAAAATATATAAACAAATAAAATCCTGGAGTGATATATTCCTCAGAGGTGATAGTGCTGTTTTACCCTCAGTGACCACTAGGTGTAGTATATACGACCTGATCCAATAGAGTGGTCCACAGAGGTAGATCCTGGGGTTCCTCTCTTGATCCAGCAAGGCACCAGCTGGTGATCTCACAAAAAGAAAGGAGAGGGGAGCCCCATAAAGTAGTATATAACAATGTGCCAATACAGATTGTAATATCGACTCACGGTGAAGCTGCCTCGGATCAGTGTAGAGCAACGCCGGGAGGCTTCCGCGTTCCACGGCTGCAAAGTCCGAGACCGGAAGTGACGCAATGATGCACTGGACCCGCCCTACGCGTTTCGTCAGAGGACGTCTGCTGGAGCGGCGTCACCATAGCGTACTCCCGGAATCTTTATAGTCAGCCGATGTCATGGCAACAGCACGGCTTCCCGCGGCCATCTTGGTGCTCCTTTGAACTGCCGGACATGCGCCATCTTGCTAACCCGCTACACAAGATGATTACGCACGGCAGATCAGACATGTCATGTAATTTTTACATGCGACTGCTATATTTCACATCATGTCAGAGCAGCTTTCACCGGATACCTACATGGATTTTTTATCAATAGTAGTGAAGCAAAAAAACTTTATTTTTGTAAAAAGAAAAAATGTTTGTACTTTGTTAATATTTAAAAGGGATATGGTATTACCTTCACAGGCAACTGGAGTCAAGAAAAAGTATCCTATTTGGACTTAGAACTTTTCAAAGACGGAGAAAAAATTGCCAGCAAAACTTTTTTCAAGAAAACAGACAAAAACGGTTATATCCCGACCAGGAGTTCTCACCATCCCAAATGGTTGGGGAATATCCCCAAGGGACAACTCCTGAGAATAAGGAGAAATTGCAGCAATATGTACGATTTTGATATTCAAGCAGACATTTTAATACAAAGATTCATTGAAAAAGGCTACAAACGGAAAGATCTGGAACATTTAAAACAACTGGTTAGGAATACCAAAAGAGATGACCTGATTAAGGAAAATCCCAAAAGAGAAAAAGACAACAAATATGAGTTTGCGTTTATAACAGGCTATAACAGACAACACAAACAACTGGAGGGCATTATTAAGAAACACTGGCCTATACTAACAGCAGACAGAACTCTGAAAAAAATACTACCAAAAACACCATCCTTCATCTATAGGAGAGCTCCAACACTGAAGGATAGGGTGGTACACAATGTGGTGAACCCCCCTAAGACCATCTCTCTGCCCACAAATATTAATGGCTTTTTTAGGTGTCAAAAATGCCTGCCATGTAGAACAAACAGAAGACAACCTAGAAAAATAAAAAACTTTAAATCACATACCACAGGTGTAGAATACAGAATAAGGGATACGATCACATGTACCAGCACACACGTGACATATGTCATTGAGTGTCCTTGTCACTTACAATATATAGGAAGAACCACACGTCCCCTATATGTGAGAATTAGAGAACATGTAAAAAATATAAAGAAGGGATTCGAGAAACACAGTCTATCCAGACATTTTAAGGAAATGCACTCCCAGGACCCATCAGGTTTTACGTTTTATGGTATTGACAGAATAAAAGGGGACTGGAGAGGCAGCAATAAAAAGCGAATGATCTCAAGGAATGAAACGAAATGGATTTTTTTAAAGAGAACTTTGCGCCCTGATGGATTGAATGCTGACATTGACTTGAACTGTTTTATTACAGATGTCTGAACGAGTTTTTTAATATCTCATCCCTTCTTTTTAATTTTTTTAATATTTTTAATAATTTACCCCCTTTTTTCTAATATTTTAAATATTTCTACACTTTAAAATCTGTTTTATTTTTTAACAGGTTCTCAGTACATTCCAGACGACTCACTATCACCCTGTGTTGTCTACATTAATTACACCATGAGTTCCCATACGCTTTTAAAGTAACTCATGGTCACTGCACCTTCCGTTTGCATGTTATTTCTTCCATACCCCCCCTTTTCTATTATTACTGTTTTATATTAGTATTTTACTATACCTCAATTCCTCCCAATATATATATTTTTAGTATTTTTAGTATTTCTAACATATTTATAATATGTAAGCCTCTCCTAAATTATTCGTAAGAGATCCCCACGCTCTCTTCTCTTTTTTTCAAAAGATTTTTCTTAACCACCTTTATTACGTTTTTAAAGTATTATATGGCTCTACTTTGATGCTCATTCCCATTCCGTCCTTCTCACTTGTATTTTTGCATATATTTGCATACTTTTACAATTTTTATGTGTTCCAATTCCTCCTTTTTATCAATTTATTGATTTTTATCGTTTTTTATCCGTTTTTTCTGCATCTATTTTTTTCAAGTGCCCCCTCTGAACCTTACTCATAAAGTCTCCTAACATACGTCAGAATAAAGAAGAAAATTGCAATCCTTTTTTTACATATAGAGTTGGTGGACCTTCTCGTCCAACATCCCTCTCAAAATAATAAATAATAATATTAAAACATTTTACCTTTCAATATGATTCCTCCCTCAACAAACAACTCCTCCAGTTCATATTGTTTTTATATTTTTTATATTTATTGTTTTTATATACAATTTTAAAATCTAACCTTCACATGGAATAGCCTTCTTCCCCGTTTCAACACACACTAGAATTTCCACTATATGCACATAAAGAGGCAATATATCCGTGTGTATATATACAATGTGTTTCCACATAAAGAAGGAAGAGTGTGATTACCCTTTAACCTCCGGGGATATAGAAACTGCAAGATGTTGAAACATAAAGAATTCCATTTTTTATTTTTTTCCCTTTTAAATATTAATAAAGTACAAACATTTTTTCTTTTTACAAAAATAAAGTTTTTTTGCTTCACTACTATTGATAAAAAATCCGTGTAGGTATCCGGTGAAAGCTGCTTTGACATGATGTGAAATATAGCAGCCGCATGTAAAAATTACATGACATGTCTGATCTGCCGTGCGTAATCATCTTGTGTAGCGATTAGCAAGATGGCGCATGTCCGGCAGTTCAAAGGAGCACCAAGATGGCCGCGGGAAGCCGTGCTGTTGCCATGACATCGGCTGACTATAAAGATTCCGGGAGTACGCTATGGTGACGCCGCTCCAGCAGACGTCCTCTGACGAAACGCGTAGGGCAGGTCCATTGCGTCATTGCGTCACTTCCGGTCTCGGACTTTGCAGCCGTGGAACGCGGAAGCCTCCCGGCGTTGCTCTACACTGATCCGAGGCAGCTTCACCGTGAGTCGATATTACTATCTGTATTGGCACATTGTTATATACTACTTTATGGGGCTCCCCTCTCCTTTCTTTTTGTGAGATCACCAGCTGGTGCCTTGCTGGATCAAGAGAGGAACCCCAGGATCTACCTCTGTGGACCACTCTATTGGATCAGGTCGTATATACTACACCTAGTGGTCACTGAGGGTAAAAAAGCAATATCACCTCTGAGGAATATATCACTCCAGGATTTTATTTGTTTATATATTTTCACCACTTCACTACCAGGGATTTGCATCCATATGTTTAAATCGGCAGTGCACTGTATCACTTTATTGGAATAAACCCACTATAACACTTGTTCACTTGTGGCACAATTATTATTTGCAGATAAAATTCACCATACATTGACAGATTACATCGGTTGTTTTACCGACACGGAATTGTGTGATTTTTAACCCTTTGAGAATTTAATCAATATTTATATTTTAGACTAATTGGTATCACCCCCTTTTTAAAGGGGTTTCTCTGCACATTATTGCACCTTTATCAGCACTTTATTAATTTTTAGGTAGCGCCGTCTCAACCCCTTTGCACATTCACTCTATTCTTAACCCTTCGGGGTTTGGTTGTTGGCTGCTTACACCTATTTACCCACTCTTCACTGTTCTACCTCATACTCCATAGCGCTGGTCACCTTTGCTCTTTACTTTGTCTCTTTTGAGTCAGGCCCCTACTGCTGTATCCAATACCGTCTCCCTATTACCCCTAGACCCCAATACCCCTTGATTCGGGGAGGGACCTCTGAGGAAGTGAGACCTCGTGGTAGGGGTAAATCTGGCCGTGGAAGACGGGGAGGTGGTCGTCATCCTCAGGACTCTCAACCTTATACCCAGAATCAGTATGAGCCTCTTTGTGGGTATGAGGGCCAAGGGGATGATAGGTATATCACCCATTATCCAAATGAGCCTCCCCAAAGGGGTTATAACAACTATCCCCATGGCGGGAGAGGCTCAGATTATCAAGATTCGCCTAATTGGAGGTTGAGAGGCCCGGATTCGTTTGATGGCCCTTCTACCAGTGGCTATAATAACAAAAATGGGAATTTTTTTCCAAGGGATCAGTCCAGGCCAAAAAGGGCCATAGAACCAAACGAGGGTCCAGAGGGGGGAGGAAGTTACGATCCAAAAAGGCGAAAGGTATAGATGATGCAGGTATATTTAACTTGAGCGGGGCTCCTCTTTCTAATGAGGAGAAGCTGGTACTTAGCAAAGGATTCAAATTTTTTCCCCCTCGCTCCCTTAATAAATTCAAATTGTTTATGGACTTGCAAAAATTTGTACGAAATTTAAATATACAACGGCATCTCATTACCAATCCTATACGGAATGTAATATCTAACTCTAGTAGTTATCAGAACACTACATTGAGCAACGCCTCCCTTTTCAATCCCCCTGGGGCCCTAGCCCCCTCTTTGGGAGTTTTCAAGGAGGTGGTGGGCGCTGATCTGGACCGAATGCATATTCCTAGGCCTCCCTTTGATAAAAATTTTAAGAAGGGTCTTGAGTTATTGAAGGATAGACACGACATTGTAGTGCGTCCCGCAGACAAGGGGGGTGGTATTGTGGTTATGGGGAAGGATGCTTATCATTGCGAGATGATAAATATCCTCTCAGATACCACTACCTATGCCCCCTTACAAGGCAACCCGACTCGTAAATTTAAAACCATTCTCGTACAATTGGTGGAAGATGGTTTTCGGGAGGTATTTTAAATAAAAAAGAAAAAGCATTTTTGGTCCCTGTGGCTCCCAGGGTACCAATTATGTATATTTTACCAAAAATACACAAGGATCCTGTTCGGCCTCCTGGCAGGCCTATTATTAGGGGCCTGGATTTGGTGACTTCCCGTGTGGGAAGATATGTGGATAATTTCCTTCAGCCTATTGTGTCTAATATGCCTTCTTATTTGAAGGACACTACACAAGTGATCAACATTCTGAAGGAAATTGTGTGGGATGAGGGATGTCTCTTGGTTATGGCCGATGTCACGTCCCTTTATACTATTATCTCCCACTCAGACGGTATGGAAGCTGTAAAGTATTATTTGACCAGGGATTCTCCTTTACCTAGTAGACAGCAGGATTTCATTCTATGTTTGCTCAGTTTTGCTATGAAGCATAATTATTGCTGGTATGGTGGCCAGTATTACCTTCAACAGAGGGGGGTTGCCATGGGGCGAAATTTGCGCCCTCCATGGCTAACCTTTTTATGGCTAAATGGGAGGATGATGTCGTCTATTCGGGTAACTTTCCTGAGCTCCTCCTTTGGAGGCATTATATAGACGACATCATCCTCCTATGGAAAGGTGATCTTTCTTCTCTAGACATCTTCATGTGCGCCCTAAATACTAACAATAGGGGCATTGAACTAAAATACGAGGCCAGTGAAATTGAAATCAGTTTCCTGGACTTACGTATTAGAGTGGAAGGGAACCAATTGATCACTTCCACACACTTCAAGGAAACCGACCGCAATGGTTATATCCATTTGGACAGTTGCCACCATCGCCCATAGCTCAAGGGGGTGCCCAAGAGTCAATTTAGGCGTATTAGGAGGAACTGTTCCAGATTGGAAGATTATTGGGGTGAGGTGGAGCTTCTGAAAGAACGCTTTTCTTCCAGAGGTTACAGTTTGGAAGAATAGGACTCCATCGCCACAGAGGTGGGTTCCTTGGATCAGGAACATATTTTGAACCCAACTTCCAGGCCTGTGGTCCCTGCTGAACCCCCTAAGAGACCTAGGGCCCCTCCTAAGTTTAAATTTTTTACCAATTATTCTTCACAGCATTTTTTGGTAAAAAAAACTTTTGAGGAAACACTGGGGTGTTCTTAGGAGCGACAGGATTTTGGGGCCTCTTTTGCCAGAGACCCCTGCGGTCACTTATAAGGGTTTGCCCCCTTTAAGACTCTCCATCGCTCCCAATATTGTGGATCCCCCCCGTAAGCCTACCCCGTTTTTCCAGATGAAGGGTTTCTACCCTTGTAGGCATTGTTCTATTTGCAAACTTAACCACCTTAAGGGTAGAAAATTTGCTAGTTTCTCTTCTAATGTCACTGGCAAATCATATGAAATAGAACATTTTGCCACTTGTAGCACTAAGAATGTGGTGTATCTTGTCACATGTTCGTGTGGACTACATTATGTAGGCCACACCATCCGCCCCTTCCAGGTACGGATGAACGAACATGTGGCTAATATCAGAAAGGGCTTTCCGAAACATTCACTGTCAAAGCATTTTGATCAGAAACATACCAGGGATCCCAGTGGTACCTCATTTATGATTATTGATGTGTTACAACCACACTGGAGGGGTTGCCATGTTAGGAGGGAAGTTTCTGGACTTGAGACCAAGTGGATCTACCTGCTCAAGGTCTATAGGCCGTTTGGTCTTAATATTGAGTGGGACGTCAACACCTTCATCAACAATAGTTGATTTGGTTTTACACTTATGCCTCGTTTCCACTGAGTGGTACGGTACGGTTCGGAACGGTACACCTTGCGTTTCCACTGCCAATAGTACCCTTTCATGATAGGCGTGGTGTAGCCGGAAAGCAGTGATCAACGTCACTTGATAGGCGTGGTGTATGCCGGAAGCAGTGTAGAGAACTCTCGCGCAAAGCAAAACAAACAACAATGGAGGAAGTAATGCAGATTGTGATCCTGCTTCTTGGCATGTGGCTGTTTGTCACAAGAAGGAGACAGCATTCGTTTGAGCAAAGGCTGCAGGCTGCAAGGAAAAACACAGCTGAAAAATATATGAAAATACTACAGAGCTGGGACGAGACGGACAACCCAGAAAGAAAAGCAAGACAAAAAACGACGGCACAGGAGGGTAAGCTGTTGTGACCCGTTAAGCAACCCTACAGTCTCAGCACCATGCACTGTCTTGACATCAAATCCCTCTCATGAATTACTGCCTGTTATTGCTAATATTTCCCGTACCTGGTAGATGCATTTAAGTACCTGAACACACCCTCATTCACTACTAGTGTGTATGACATATTTGCAATGTGTTTTTTTTTTTTTTTTTTCTTTCAGATAATCAATCTGTTGCAAAATCTGCGCCGCAGACCAACCATTTGGACATTCAACCGATCAGATGAATGGTGGGATGTGATTGTTCCAGGATTCACACACACACAGTGGGTGCACAACTTCAGGATGTCTCAAGAAACATTTCTGTTCCTTTGTACCAAGCTGTATCCAGCAATGTTAAAACAGGATACAAACTTCCGAGTGTGTGTTCCCCTGAAGAAAAGAGTTGCAATTGCACTATGGAAGCTGGCAACCAACAGCGACTACAGAAGTATTGGCCATCTTTTTGGTGTCAGCAAAACAACAGTGTGTCGGTGTGTGCAGGATTTCTGTTAGGCCGCCTGCTCTTTGTTAGTTTCCAAACAGATTTGTTTCCCTGACCAGTAAAAGCTTAAAGAAATGGCAGACTACTTTGAGAATCGATGGGGACTTCCTATGTGTGTTGGTGCCATTGATGGGTGTCACATACCCATTATTGCCCCAAAGGAGTACCACTGTGATTACTTTAATAGAAAAGGCTGGCATTCTATCATCCTGCAAGGAGTTGTAGATGGGAAAGGATTGTTTTGGAGTGTATATGCAGGAATGGCTGGGAGTTTGCATGATGCTCGTGTCCTGAGACTGTCCACATTGTGGGAGTTAGTGGAGAGAGGATGCCTTTACCCAGCTTGCACCAGGAACATCGGTGGCGTGAACGCTGGCTATTATGTGCTAGGAGACTCTGCCTATCCTTTGTTGAATTGGCCCCTAAAACCATTTCCGACAATGGCCGACTGACAGAAGAACAACTGACCTACAACAAGAAAGTGTGCAGGACTCGGGTGGTGGTAGAAAATGCTTTTGGGAGGCTTAACTAAACTGTACTTTTGATCTTCAACAATTTGGAGACCAGTGAAGTCCACCATATGGAGAGTAATCCTTTAACAGTTAACGTCAGTAATGTAAACAGAATGACATCAATTTGTAGAATAGGTACGTCCTGTAGACAGCCATAGAACACATGATGCCTCAATGGAAAAAATGATTTCATTTCATTTGAAAATAGTCAAACAAGTGCTTTATTGAACGAGTTGTGTAACAGGACAAAGTAGTGCAAAAAATAGTGTTGAGTGTCAAAAAAGTGTGCTGTGTGCTGGGTGCAAAGTACTAGTGGCTGGATGGAGGCAGAGGATCACGACAGTTGCTCAACACCTGCACCAGCTGACTGAGTGTGCCAAGGAAGGCCTGATTGAAGCTTGCAGTCTGCTCAATGTGTTGCCTAGTGATTTCAGCCTCATGCCGCCTTGCCTCACGGGCATCCTCCAGCATCATCTCAAAGCGTCGCTCACGACGGTCCTCCATCCTCTCTAACCATTCCTGATGCCTCTCATCAGCTGCCTGCATCTCCACCAGGGCTGCAACAACATCCTGATGCCCCCTTTTTCTCCTGCCTAGAATGCAAAACAGACATCAATGTTTAAAGAATTTCTGTTCTTGTCATTAAACGTATGCAGATATATGTAGGGGGGGGGGGCATTAGAAGTACAATGCAATATCACGATTAGTGTATTACTATTAATCCAAAATAAAAAATCATTGTACAAAAAGGTGTGTGACTTTTCACTCTGGTTTTCATGTCTTACTGATGAGTGTACACCTGGATGCTCTCGCAGATGATGATGCCGATTCTGGTGGTGTCGGTGTACTTGCAGTTGACATCGAAGTTGCAGGTAAGTTCTCAAAGGGTGAACAGTCCCTCTGTGGTTTCATCCTGACTGATAGGATCCTCAACTGAAATGTTACAAGTCAGGTAAGTACACTGTAACAATAGGTTCAAGATATACCATACTATACATACAGCTATGAACATACCAGCAGACTCCATCATTGACTCCAGAAGAGAGGTGGCCGTATCCATGCCGCCCTCTCTTCCCAAATTGGCGGGTCTGTGTCCATACATAGCGTCCAGCATATCAAACCATTTCCAGGTCTTTCTGTTTACGCCACTTCGGCTGTTGTGGTCTTTCACCTTACGGTATTTGCTCCGCAGCTTCTTGCATTTAATGTGGCACTGCTCTGGCGTCCACTGGAACCCCTCTTCAGCCATCCTCTCAGAAACATGCTGGAACACCTTCTCGTTTCTCACCATTCCATCGAGTTCTCTTTGCACCCTTTCCTCGCTGATGATACCCAGGAAGATCTGCACCTCCTGTGTCAACCAAGTTTCCCTGCACGCCGACATTTCTGTTGCTTCCGTAAACACATTATGAATGCCGCCCACAGGAGTGATGATTCTCTGTCAACCAATCAAAGTTCTGCAGAGTGTAGCTCCACCCAGTTGGTACGGTACTAATCTTCTTGGTACCCCAACGAAAGGGTACCAAAAAAGTGGTGCGTTACGGTTCGGAATTAAGGTACCATTCAGAAAGGAAACGGCATAAATAGCGTACCGTACCGTACCGAACCGAACCAGAAAGCGCAGTGGAAACGAGCCATTAAGGTTCCTGTTCCCCCATACATGGTCTTATAGCCCTCTTAAAGTTATATTTTGCAATTACATCAGGTGTTTTTTGACACCACATATTCCTGCTATCTACTATTATCTTTCTAGGTTAGTAGTTGCCCCTAGTTGGGCCCTTATGTGGAGCATATTGTGTATAATTCTAATTCATGATGTTATAGATATATTTTAATATTTTATTACTTTATTATCTAAGTTTGATGTATATTTTTAAACACATTGTGTATTTATATGTATTTTTGTATTTTTATGCCTGTTAGATGACACTAATTTGCGGTGGCACTCCGCATTCCGGGTGTGTCGTTATATATAAATTTTTATACTTATATTTTTATAAATTGTCTTAATTTTACATTGGCCACTTTTTCAATCCAGTCCCCTTTGCGACCGTTTGGTTATGGGACGCGAGGTTTGGTTCCTTGTTGGAACCGTTTAAATTACTAGTCTGGGCTGTCTAGGGCTAATTATTGTTCACATTTCCGGATCTGGTAGTGTTTGCGCTTCAGCTATGAGGCGCTTGCGTCACTTCCTGGGCAGGTGGTTACGCCGGAAGTTTCAGCTGTAAACTATTTCCCCGTTTTGATCGACTATTTAAGAAGAGGTGTGATGGGACGCTGGTTACGCCCCCTTCATAACGTCTATGGACGAAAAACTTCGGGAGGAGCCGAACCCACGTCTTACATCACACCCGGATACCGGAAGTGCTCGCCCTGCTCCTTTGGTGTTTTCTATTATGCTACAGGCTTTTATTGTTCACCCATGGGTGAGTGCATTTCTTGTATTTTAATAAATTTGAGATTTTTAAGCAGTATTATGCTATGGGCTTGTTCCGTTTTTGTATCCTTTGTGGCATACATTTGGTGAAAGCCGATCCAGCCTATTTCAGTTGATTTGGAGATCTACCTGTGGTGTTTTTCCCCTGCAGCTGATTACATCAGAAGTCTACGGGAGCTGCTTTGCTGGATATAGGTGGTAGTAGTCCTTAAACTACTCACTGCTTAATACCTTTCTTCCTCTGGTAAGAGGCTTCATGTGGTGGAGGGATTCACAAAGTGTTTCGTGTCATCCTAATACACACCAGGGTGGATATCTTTTACCGCATCACCTATATGAACTATCACTATTCTTCTGAATTAAGAGTGGACTTTACACCTTTATTTCATTGTTGATGTTAATAAGTTTCTACTGTGTTACTTTCATCATTTAGAGGACCATTTATGAGAGAACATATCACTGCAATTTAGCGCGACTCTTTCTATTTATATTGCATTTTACATTCCAGGTGTTTTGAGTTCGCTGCTTTGTAAAGGTGCGGGTTTATTTTGACTATACAAAAAATTGTAATCGGGGCCTAGTCTGTGTTTGTACGCGTGAGATACACCGTTTTATATAATTTTTTCTATTCCGCTATTCAATATACACCCTTTTGGGGTGAAAAAAATTAAATTGCGGCATAGTCTGTATCGGTACGTGTGAGATACACCTTTTAAATTTGTTTGGCGCATCTTCCACCGCCGAGGATTGCAGGGCGCTTCAGTTTGCCTCCTGTTCCGAACTCCTCTTACTCCTCTTCCTCATCCTCCCTTTAGGGTACAAAAAAATTGTAATCAGGGCCTAGTCTGTGTTTGTACGTGTGAGATACACCGTTTTATATACTTTTTTCTATTCCGCTATTCAATATACACCCTTTTTGGGGTAACAAAAATTAAATTGCGGCATAGTCTGTATCGGTACGTTTGAGATACACCTTTTAAAATTTGTTTGGCGCATCTCCTTCCACCGCCGAGCGCTTCCGTTTGCCTCCTGTTCCAAACTCCTCCTACTCCTCATCCTCCCTTTAGGGTACAAAAAATTGTAACCGGGGCCTAGTCTGTGTTTGTACGTGTGAGATACACCGTTTTATATACTTTTTTCTATTCTGCTATTCAATATACACCCTTTTGGGGTGAAAAAAATTAAATTACGGCATAGTCTGTATCGGTATGTGTGAGATACATCTTTTAAATTTGTTTGGCACATCTCCTTCCACCGCCGAGGATTGCAGGGCGCTTCAGTTTGCCTCCTGTTCCGAACTCCTCCTCTTCCTCATGCTCCCTTTAGGGTAAAAAAAATTGTTATCGGGCCTAGTCTGTGTTTGTACGTGTGAGATACACCGTTTTATATACTTTTTTCTATTCTGCTATTCAATATACACCCTTTTGGGGTGATAAAAATTAAATTACGGCATAGTATGTATCGGTACGTGTGAGATACACCTTTTAAATTTGTTTGGCGCATCTCCTTCCACCGCCGAGGATTGCAGGGCGCTTCCGTTTGCCTCCTGTTTTCCGAACTCCTCCTACTCCTCATCCTCCCTTTAGGGTACAAAAAATTGTAATCGGGGCCTAGTCTGTGCTTGTATGTGTGAGATACACCGTTTTATATACTTTTTTCTATTCCGCTATTCAATATACACCCTTTTAGGGTGAAAAAAATTAAATTACGGCATAGTCTGTATCGGTACGTGTGAGATACACCTTTTAAATGTGTTTGGCGCATCTCCTTCCACCGCCGAGGATTGCAGGGCGCTTCAGTTTGCCTCCTGTTCCGAACTCCTCCTACTCCTCTTCCTCATCCTCCCTTTAGGGTACAAAAAAATTGTAACCGGGGCCTAGTCTGTGTTTGTACGTGTGAGATACACCGTTTTATATACTTTTTTCTATTCTGCTATTCAATATACACCCTTTTGGGGTGAAAAAAAATTAAATTACGGCATAGTCTGTATCGGTATGTGTGAGATACATCTTTTAAATTTGTTTGGCACATCTCCTTCCACCGCCGAGGATTGCAGGGCGCTTCAGTTTGCCTCCTGTTCCGAACTCCTCCTCTTCCTCATGCTCCCTTTAGGGTAAAAAAAATTGTTATCGGGCCTAGTCTGTGTTTGTACGTGTGAGATACACCGTTTTATATACTTTTTTCTATTCCGCTATTCAATATACACCCTTTTGGGGTGAAAAAAAATAAATTGCGGCATACTTTGCATATTTGACTGTGAGATACACCCGTTGTATTTGTATACTGTTTTTCTATTGGAATGAAGGTCATGCAGGTGACCTGAGTAGTTTGGAGGAAGAGGCGGTGGTCGCACAGAGCCACCAGCACAGCAGAAGAGGGAGCAGGGTGCAGAAGCGGAGCGGCCGTGCCCTAGACACTACGCCTGCTACTGCCCAACGCAGCAAGGGACCGAGCGCACCAAAGCCAGCTCAAAGGAGTTCTCTAGCGTGGAAGTTCTTCAGACAATGTGCTGATGACAGGACACGAGTGGTTTGCACCCTGTGCAATCAGAGCCTGAAGCAAGGCATAAACCTTCTCAACCTGAGCACAACCTGCATGATCAGGCATCTAAGTGCAAAGCACGAGCTGCAGTGGAGTACACACCTTCAAAACCAAGAAAGGTCTCTGGCTCCTCCTGCTTCCTCTTCTGCTGCAGTCTCGGCCTCTTCATCCACCTCTGTAGTGATACCGGCACCTGCCACCCCGCAAACAGAGGATCTGTCAGCAACACCACCACCTGGGTCACCAACCATCTCCACAATGTCCCGTGGAAGCGTTCAGCTTTCCATCTCCCAAACACTTCAGAGGAAGAGGAAGTACCCCCCTACCCACCCGCGATCCCTGGCCCTGAATGCCAGCATTTCAAAATTCTTGGCCTTTGAAATGCTGTCATTCCGTCTGGTGGAGACGCACAGTTTTAAAAGCCTTATGTCGTGGCTGTCCCACAGTACGTCATGCCCAGCCGCCACTACTTTTCCAGGCAAGCCATCCCTTCCCTGCAAAACCAAGTGGGGGAAAAAATCAGGTGTGCACTGCGCAACGCCATCTGTGGCAAGGTCCACCTAACTACCGATACGTGGACCAGTAAGCACGGTCAGGGGCGTTATATCTCCCTAACGGCACACTGAGTAAATGCAGTGGCGGCTGGGCCTGAGGCGGATAGCAATTTGGCGCATGTCCTTCCACCACCGAGGATTGCAGGGTGCTTCAGTTTGCCTCCTGTTCCTAACTCCTCCTACTCCGCTTCCTCATCCTCTACCACCTCCTCATCCGGTCAGCGTAACACCTCCACCACCAACTTCAGCACAGCCAGAGGTATACGACAGCAGGCAGTTTTAAAACTTGCCTGTTTGGGGGAAAAACCACACACCACGCAGGAGTTGTGGAGGAGCATGGAACAGCAGACCAATGAGTGGTTACTGCCAGCGAGCCTCAAGCCTGGCCTGGTGGTGTGCGATAACGGGCGAAATCTCATAGCAGCTCTGGGCCTAGCCGGTTTGACGCACATCCCTTGCCTGGCGCATGTGCTGAATTTGGTGGTGCAGAGGTTACTTAAAAATTACCCCGATATGTCAGAGCTGCTGCAGAAAGTGCGTTCTCACCCTGCTGCTGCTCGCCTGTCAGCGCTGCAGCGTACCTTCGGCCTTCCCGCTCACCGCCTCATACGTGACGTGCCCACAAGGTGGAACTCCACCTTGCACATGCTGGAAAGACTGTGCGAGCAGCAGCAGGCCATAGTGGAGTTTCAGATGCAGCACGCACGCGTGAGTCGCTCTGCGGAACAGCACCACTTCACCACCAATAACTGGGCCTCCATGCGAGACCTGTGTGCCTTGTTGCGCTGTTTTGAGTACTCCACCAACATGGCCAGTGCCGATGACGCCGTTGTCAGCTTAACTATCCCACTTCTAAGCCTCCTTCAAAAAATGATTCGGGCGATGATGGAGGAGGATGCGGCACAGAAGGAGGAGGAGGAAGAGGGATCATTTCCAAGGCTTTCAGGGCAGTCATTCACAAGTGGCTCCGAGGGTGGGTTCCTGCACCCACAAACGCCAGGTACACAATTGTCCAGCAGGGGCACAGTTCTGGAGGATGAGGAGGAGGAGGAGGAGGAGATGGAACCATGTTCACAGCAGGATGGCACCCAGCCCAGCTCATGGCCATCACTGGTGCGTGGCTGGGGGGGATACAGAGGACACGGGGGATACACCTCCCACAGAGGACAGCCTTTCGTGGCCTCTGGGCAGCCTGGCACACATGAGCGATTACATGCTGCAGTGTCTCCACAACGACCGCCGAGTTGCCCACATTCTAACTTGTGCTGATTACTGGGTGGCTACGCTGCTGGATCCCCGTTACAAGGACAACTTACCGTCCTTAATTCACTCACTGGAGCGTGATCGCAAGATGCGCGAGTGCAAGCGCACGCTGGTAGACGCGATGCTGCTGGCATTCCCACCTGACAGCGGGGCCACAGTGGAAGCACAAGGCCAAGGCAGAGGAGGAGGAGGAGAAGGCAGGGTTAGCATGGCCGAAATGTGGAAATGTTGTCAGCACGCCACAACAAACAGCAGCACCAGCAGCTCATATGGAACATCTTAGCAGGAGACAGCATTTCACCAACATGGTGGAGCAGTATGTGTGCACACGCCTACATGTAGTGAATGACGGGTCTGCCCCCTTCAACTTCTGGGTCTCCAAATTGGGCACATGGCCTGAGCTTGCCCTTTACGCCTTGGAGGTGCTGGCGTGCCCTGCAGCCAGTGTATTATCTGAACGTGTATTTAGCACGGCTGGGGGTGTTATCACAGACAAGCGCAGCCGCCTGTCCAGAGCCAATGTGGACAAGCTCACATTCATTAAAATGAACCAGGCATGGATCCCACAGGACTTGTCCATACCTTGTGCAGAATAGAGATGGATACCAGCCTTACCCAGCCATTGCTATATTTTTGATCTTCCTCACTCTTTTGGGGTGTACCCTAATTTAAAATGACTAAAAAAAAGCAGTGTTGGCTACCTCGTCCCCCTCCACCGCCGCTTCCACCTACATCGCCACATCCACCGCCACCTCAACCTTCCTCCTACTCCATATGGGCCTCGTCCTTCACAGATGAAGAAAATGTTTTATTTTTCTGTTTTTTTTTGTTGTTTTAAGTTATTTCCCTATCCACATTTGTTTGCAGAGCACTTGCCATGCGCTTAACTACATTTTGCTGCCATTTGCAGCACTCTAGCCCTTTCCATTGTTTTTTTAGAGCCATTTTAGTGCCTGAAAGTTCAGGTCCCCATTGACTTCAATGGGGTTCGGTGTCCGGGTCAAGTTCGGAAAAAGTCCGGGTCACTGTCTGGGTCAAGTTCGGCTGGACCCACCGAACACGGACATCCAGATGTCCACTCAACTCTATACATTAGGCATTCACAGGATAAAGAAGTGTCGGCCAGTATAGGCCTCAAAAATTAGCCCACATGGGTTTACCCGACAGCTAACAACATTGTATTCTGTGGCTGAAGGTACATTAGGCATTCACAGGATAAATAAGTGTCGGCCATGAAAGGCCCCAAAAAGTTATCGGCTGTCAGTTCCGACAAGCCTACAGTCAAACGTTGGGCAAGAGGGTTATCCGGCGTCATCATTTTTTTTATGCTCCAACATTTGGGCCACGGAAGCCTGCCTTTTTCCAGAACAACATGACGACGGCATGATAGAAAATGGAGTGGAGGACAATTGTGAGAAGAGAGGAGAAGGAGAAGAGGCTGGACGGTGAGAGCCTGGAGTGTGGTTTTGTAGGTTCTGACGGCGTTGCTCCCACTGGTCTCGGTGATGAGAGTTCAGGTGCCTTCTTAAGGCGGTCGTCCCTAGGTGAGTGTTGGGCTTACCGCGACTTATGCATTGACTGCAAAGGCTGCAGATGGCAACACTGTTGTCAGCAGCGGACACATTAAAAAAAAAACCCACACTGCAGAGACATGTGCCGGCGTCCTGGGAGCGCCAGATGTGACCGTACATGGTTGATGGCTCCCTCCTGATACATTTGCAGTCTGCTTTGTCCCTCCTGTGCAATGCAAGTTATGCCTGCTTCTCCTCCCTATCTGCTGGTCCGTCTCTCCCGCTGAACTCCCCTCCTCTTCCTCTCTTGTGGGCACCCATGTGATGTCCATAGACACGTCATCATCCACGTCACCTTCCCCACCACTAACATTTGAGATCGTGGAGTAGGCAGCAACAGCGGGAACCAACCTCCTTGGGCTGATCTGGGTACTGTCGTCACAGACTGCTGAGTGGCGGCTGTTGCTACCTCCTCTTCCTGATCCGATGCCAACAATGGCTGCGCATCGCAAATGTCTTGTGATGGATCGTAAAATAATTCCAGTGACTCAAGTGGAGGGTATATGGTGGTGGTGTCTTTGGGGGTGCACACAGCAGAGAGTGAAGAGGGTGCACATAGACAGGATGAGGAGGGTGCAGAAGAGGAAGGCTGAGTGAGCCACTCAACCAAGTTAGATGCATCCTTTGATGTAATCTAACGCACCTTCTGAAACTTCACACTTTGTCTCCGGCCTACTGCTCCTGCCCTACCCCTACCACCCCTGCATAAGGGCCTGCCTCTTCCTCTGCCTGTCATTTTTTAAATTACCCTGTGACAAAAGTCTCTAGAGAAGTATATGTGGAACAAGGTATATAACACCCCGCTTCAATCTGTGGTATTGGGGGGCCACAGGTTTATCACACCAGTTCTACAAATAATTGGCCAGTAACTGTTGTCACTGTGTGTAGCACAGTTAACAGCAAAAGAGGCCACATTTTTGCAGGACTAAAATACACTCTTAGAAAAGTATACTTTTAAATAACACCCCACTTCAATATGTGGTATTGGGGGGCCACTGGTTTATCACACCAGTTGTACAAAAAATTGGCCAGTGAGCTTGGCACTGTGTGTAGCAGAGTTAATGCAGCAAAAGAGGCAATATTGTTACAGGACACAAATACACTTATACAAGTATACTCAGATAACACCCCACTTCAATATGTGGTATTGTGGGGCCACTGGTCTATCACACCAGTTATAATACTTCAAAAGTGCTTTTGTCACCGATTGTAGTATTGCTGCAGAAACGCTCAACACACCAGTCACAATGCTGCACAGTGCACAATACAAATCCACTATAATATGCTTTCTATATTACAAATTATATTATAAGTGGATTACACCCCTATACAGTATAGCGCACTGCACACCTATAACAAATACCAGTCCTTAAAATGACTTTTGTGGACCTTAACAGAGCGATTTGTGTCACTGACGATCTGTCCCTGGTGCACACAGCAGACCTCTCCCTACACTGACAAAAGAGGCTGTAGACCTATACCAAATACCAGCCCTTAAAATTACTTTTGTGGACCTTAACAGAGCAATTTGTGTCACTATCTGTCCCTTGTGCACACAGCAGACCTCTCCCTACACTGACAAAAAGCAGAATGTGAAATGGCCGCCAGCTCAGGTCTATTTATAGGGTAGGGGGTATGTCCATGTGCTGCAATGTTTCAATTGGCTGTCCTGTTCCATCTGATGGCTGTGTCATGGGTCAAAGTTCTCCCCAATGTAAACTAATATGGCCGCCCGAACAACGCCATGTGTTCAAAATAGGCGTGCTGCGAACAAGCAAAGTTCGCCGCGAACCGCAAGGCCATCCCTAAACAAGGCCTTAAGCCCTTTTACAGTACCAGGCTGCCTACTTGAAAGCATCAAGAACTGTTCTTATTCACCTTGTGGATTACAATTACTAACTACCTTGGGGATTACAGTTATTGATCACCTTTACTTGGATTACAATTACTTTTCTTGGATTGCCTGAGGATTTCTTGCCGGTGAAGACTAGTGAGGCCTCACTTTCCAGGAGACTCTTGCAATCTAGTGTAAAGGGGGCCTGGGCCCCCATTAGTATACAGAGTGCACTCTGATATTTAGTTAGTACTGTTATACTAGTTATTCTATGGTTATTTTCTAACAACGGTTAACCTTAATTTGTGGTCACTCTCCATCTACTGAAAATTTCAGTGTGTTTATATTACTGTACTATAGAATACAACCCTCTAGCATATATATGTAGGTGTATACATTATATATGTGTGGCTTGTATTCCAGATCCTGAGTTCTGGACCTTACTCAAGTTATTGGTTGGGGATTCAGGATCTACATTACTATTCATATTCTTGTATTATCATTGATTCTGTTTGTACTTTCTTTAACTTCAAACCAAAGAGCAGTACTTTTGATATTTTATTGCAATCTCTTGTGGTCTTGATCATTTAACATGACTGAAGCAATAGTGTCAGTTGGGTTGGAGCAGACTCCTGGGAGCAGGGCTACACCTAATTTTACTTTCTTTTCAGGGAAAGGTTTTTTTCCTTGTAAACAATGATATGCATGCACAAAAACCTTAGAGACAGAATGTTAAAATGTTGTTCCTCTACAAACAGGGAAGGAATACAAAATGAAACATTGCATTACATGTAGAACTGAAGGAGTAGTCTATGCCCTACAATGCCCATGTCAAATTCAATATGTGCGTCGCACTAAGCAGACAATGTGGAAAAGAATCAGAGCGCACATTCAGAATATCAAAGGTTACACCAAACATAGCGTGTCCAAACACTATGCTACACATCATAACAAATATCCATCCGCCCTTGGTTTTTTAGGCAATTGAGAAATATCATCCCCATTGGAGGGGAGTAATAGAATTATTACTTTGAGTCAACGGGAATCTTTTTGGATACATTAAATGCAGACCCATCATCCAGCTGACCATAAATATAGAATTTGATATCAATTGCTTTATTAGTAATTTTTAGTGGTGTCTGAAATTTTTTTCTGGCCCTTTGTATTTTTTATACTTTGTTTTATTAATTTTCCATTTTTTTATTAAATATACGATTACTTATTCCCATCTTTGGTTATATATATATTTTTTTATTATTTTAAACACATTTTTTTTTTTTCATCCACTGAATTTTGATAATTGTCATTATGTAGTGCTTACGCCTTTGTCTGATCTAGTACTGGCCCTTTAATATATATTTTTATATATCTTTTCGATTGAAACCCCCTTTTTTTTTATTTGCCCTCGATCTAGGTTAATTTTATGCGGAAACTGTGTTTTATGTCCAGCAATAGATGCATTTACGATGTACATTATGTATGTGGTCGCCAGTAGCCAGCCTAGATATCCTGTCCCCTATCAGGCCATATTACTAAAGCCCTGCTCACTTTCACAAGAGCGAGCTCGATGTGTAGTCATCGCACATGCGCAAACTTCCAGGATGTTACAGGGTCACCACGCATGCGCGAATTGGAATTTTTTCCGCCAGATTGACATTCTCAGCCTTTAAATTCTACCCACAACAACCGCTCGGCTTACCCTCCAGATGAAGCCACGTGGGAAGTGGCGTAATGCGTAGAGGTGGAGCCTTGTGGTGGGATCAGATACATGGAATTGTGAGCAGATGGAATTGTTTTATCTGTGTAATTTTTTTTAATAGGAGGCATTTTTATCTTTTATGTATTACCCTGGAGCTGTTTTGGGAACAGTTGAATCCACACATCAGAGGTTTTCTCCTGATTCTTGCGGTGTTTGAGCCCATGTGGGTCTCTAGTGGAGGTGAGCATTCATTGCACCTGGTGTATGTGAACAAAGAAGCGATTCACACGTGTGTTGTTGGGAAGCACATCTCTAGCCTTGAGACTTTTTGCACCTATGATACGAGGATTGTTATTCACACTTTTGGTGGTAATGTGCACTTTATTTTATATTCATCTTTTTATTTAGATTTTTTTCTGTTGCATTATCATTTGATTGCATCAGCACCTTTGTGTTTTTGTATATATATTGTTTCCACTTATATATACATAGTATTGCTTCTCATTAGATCAGCAGCGCTATAACACAATTTTTTCTTTTTCACTTACGGTAGATGTGGGAACACATTTAGTATTAGCAGCAGCTGGTGTTATTTTATTTTATGTCAGAGCGGCAGCGCACAATCAACTCATTTACAACATTTATGATTATTTTCATTTGTCCAATTAAATTTGAGCCCCTGAAAATGTGGGGGGGGGGACACTAAAAAATGGTTGCAGTTCCTAAAATTGTTCAGCCCCTTGAACTAAATCTAAAAGTCTGCACTTCAAATTAATTTGGATTGTTTAGTTTTAATTTTTATTCTGGGGTCATGCAGAGCCAAAACTAAGAAAATTGTGCCTTTGTTCAAATATATATGGATGTAACTATTTTACTGCAAAAAAAAAATTCAAATAAAAGAAATAAAACGAAATTAATAAATAAATAAATACAATCAATTAAAAAGTAACACTTTTACTGCACAGACATGGGTCCAGTTCAACACTGAAACCTTTGCACATATTCGTTTTTAAAATGTAGTTTTCACTACTGATTACATTTGATTGTAGACCAGTGCAAGCTTTATACCCAGCAAATAATAGCCAACAACCCAACTTTAAGTTACGCCCACCCCTAGGAAAGGAAACCATTAACAGTGGAGGAGCTCAAATTCTTTTTGGACCTCACATTGAATATGGGACTTACAAAAAAAAAAAAAAAAGTTACGCTCTTACTGTTTCACCCAACCCATTCATCACATGCCCATTTATTCATCACTAGTGAATCAAGAACATGGATTTTTGATGATCATGCAATTCCTCTATTTCAGTGATAGCAACCAGTGCCCTCCCGAAATGACTTTGTATATAATAAACTTTATAAAATTTGGCCAATAATTTATTTTTTTTTCTTAGAGAAACTCTCCCAATTATTTATCCTGGGCAAAAACATCTATATAAATGAGTTACTTGTCCACTTCACTGGCAGGCTGGACATCAAGCAGTTCATCCCCAGTAAACAGGCCTGATATTGGGTAAAACTTTACAAGCTGTGCGACAGAGCAAAAGGGTACAACTATGCCTTCTGCGTGTATAAAGGAAAGGACACCCAGCTGCATCCCGACTGCCCAGACTATATTGGAACCAGTGGAGAAATAATTTGGGACCTTGTATCCAACTCTTTGAAAAGAGTTTATCACTTACATTATATGAAGGGGAAAATATAAGACTTGACATGGGACAGGTAACAAAGGAGTAAATACAATGGAACAATATATAAATATATGATACCATGTTTATTACGTAGTCGCATTGGTAATGGCAACTACATACACATATATATATATATATATATATATATATTTGGGTTCCTGAGTGTACATAAAGGGGATATTTGTGACTTTGCATGAGGCAATTGACAATAAATGAATCAAAATAGGTTACAACATGTTTATTACAAAATTACATAAGTAATAACATACATGTGTAGGTAAAATTATTATAGATCATTTATGTACCTGGATAGAGGACACTTCATATATACACAAAGTACCACCCCATCACATTCCAGTACCTAATATCTCAATAGGTAAACCATAAATGGTGACATTACTGTCACGGGGCTTACCTTTGTTGGAGTCTGTAACGCAGAGATGCACGCTCACCCTTGCAGATATCCACAGTCCAGGGTGACCAGGTAAGAAAGCCACCTGGTGCTGTGAATTTGTGCACGGGGGCTTGGCAGGGACGGTGCTCCAATAGGCAAGACCGGCAGGAATGCAATGGGAAGGGAAGTCCAGGAATAACAGAAGTCACTGGAAGACAGGAGTCCGGATAAGGATCACAGGAACAACAAGGTAAGGATGGAAGCCGGAGTCAGTCTGGAACACACGCTTGGGAAACAGGAACACAGGAACAAGGTCTGGAACATAGATCAGCAACACAGGAACAAGGAAGGATCAGCAATGAACTGACAATGCTCTCAGTGAGAGACAGTGTTTTATAGCTTGCTTAATTGAGCAATTAGCTTCAGGTGGACATTGATAGACAAGAGCACACTCAGGTGAAGTCCAGCCCCCTAGTGCTGAAAGGAATACCAGATTAACAAGACTGGATCCATATGAGCTGAAGTGTGGCTCAGAGGCAGGTTAACAGGACAGAATGTCAAAGTACACAGGTTCAAATCCCATGTTAGGTACTTAACGGCGACCACGCCTGACTGTCTTAAAGCCAAGGCGAGAACCGTGACAGTACCCCCCCTTTAAAGACACCCTCCGGACAGGAACAGGTTCTTTGCAGAGGTCTTCCACAGGATAGGCATTTGCAGCTTTTAATACTTCCTCAAACAACTTCAGATCCTCCTTACGTACCACAGTGCCATTAGAAGCATAAGTGCAGTCAGGTGAAAGAACTTCGTTGTCTGGGCAGGAAGTAATAAGGGTGCTTGCTAGAACAGGAGTTTCTTTAGAAAGAGGTACAGACTTTACTGGAACTGGAGGAGGGACTTCCACAGGGGTATTAGTTTCCACGTTTGCCATAGTCTGGGTGCCCTTTTCAGACACAGAACGGGGACAGGGCTGGAAGCAACCTTGGCAGTTTCCAGGCTGTGTTTCTGGGAAGATAGGACGGATCTGCATGGTATCCACTGGGAGAGCCGTAGGCCTGGATGGACGAGTTGGGCAAAATGTGATAAAATGTCCCCTCTCTCCACAATAGAAACAAAGGCCACTGTTTTTCCTACGGTCTCTTTCTTTGGAAGACAGCCTGGTGCGCACGGCGCCGATCTCCATGGGCTCCTCTTTAACCTCTGGAGGATCAAGGCATGTTGGAGTAGGGTCAGGGTGACAAGGCCGGCTGGTGCAGGCAGGCTTGTACTGTGACCAGGCAGAGTCATATTGGTATGGGTTTGCTTTTTCTCTAGGTACCCGAGGTCTGCGGGAACCAGGAGCAGGTTTGGAAGTAGCTTTCTGGGGGGTAAGACACTGAGAGTCCATGGCATTTATAAATGACTCCCAATTGTCCAAGATAGGACTTTTCTCCTGCAGCATCTGGTATGCCCATGTCTTTATCCCTCCGGAAAGCAGATTAATAGCGGAATGAACCTTGATAAAGTCATTGTAATAGGTCCTGGGTTTAAGGACAAACAGGAGCTCACAATCCATCCGGAAGTTTGTAAATGAGGAACGGGAACCATCAAATCTGTCAGGTAACAGGACATAGGGTTCTGGATGTGCAGGTTCCAGGGCTGGGCGTACTGTGCCTTTAAGTATCAGCACTTCTTGCTGCAATTCAGCCACAGTCTGGGCCAGGCTGGACACCTGCTGGGTGAGCTGCTTGTACATCTCTGCGGACTCCATATGGTCAGTTCATTATGTCACGGGGCTTACCTTTGTTGGAGTCTGTAACGCAGAGATGCACGCTCACCCTTGCAGATATCCACAGTCCAGGGTGACCAGGTAAGAAAGCCACCTGGTGCTGTGAATTTGTGCACGGGGGCTTGGCAGGGACGGTGCTCCAATAGGCAAGACCGGCAGGAATGCAATGGGAAGGGAAGTCCAGGAATAACAGAAGTCACTGGAAGACAGGAGTCCGGATAAGGATCACAGGAACAACAAGGTAAGGATGGAAGCCGGAGTCAGTCTGGAACACACGCTTGGGAAACAGGAACACAGGAACAAGGTCTGGAACATAGATCAGCAACACAGGAACAAGGAAGGATCAGCAATGAACTGACAATGCTCTCAGTGAGAGACAGTGTTTTATAGCTTGCTTAATTGAGCAATTAGCTTCAGGTGGACATTGATAGACAAGAGCACACTCAGGTGAAGTCCAGCCCCCTAGTGCTGAAAGGAATACCAGATTAACAAGACTGGATCCATATGAGCTGAAGTGTGGCTCAGAGGCAGGTTAACAGGACAGAATGTCAAAGTACACAGGTTCAAATCCCATGTTAGGTACTTAACGGCGACCACGCCTGACTGTCTTAAAGCCAAGGCGAGAACCGTGACAGTACCCCCCCTTTAAAGACACCCTCCGGACAGGAACAGGTTCTTTGCAGAGGTCTTCCACAGGATAGGCATTTGCAGCTTTTAATACTTCCTCAAACAACTTCAGATCCTCCTTACGTACCACAGTGCCATTAGAAGCATAAGTGCAGTCAGGTGAAAGAACTTCGTTGTCTGGGCAGGAAGTAATAAGGGTGCTTGCTAGAACAGGAGTTTCTTTAGAAAGAGGTACAGACTTTACTGGAACTGGAGGAGGGACTTCCACAGGGGTATTAGTTTCCACGTTTGCCATAGTCTGGGTGCCCTTTTCAGACACAGAACGGGGACAGGGCTGGAAGCAACCTTGGCAGTTTCCAGGCTGTGTTTCTGGGAAGATAGGACGGATCTGCATGGTATCCACTGGGAGAGCCGTAGGCCTGGATGGACGAGTTGGGCAAAATGTGATAAAATGTCCCCTCTCTCCACAATAGAAACAAAGGCCACTGTTTTTCCTATGGTCTCTTTCTTTGGAAGACAGCCTGGTGCGCACGGCGCCGATCTCCATGGGCTCCTCTTTAACCTCTGGAGGATCAAGGCATGTTGGAGTAGGGTCAGGGTGACAAGGCCGGCTGGTGCAGGCAGGCTTGTACTGTGACCAGGCAGAGTCATATTGGTATGGGTTTGCTTTTTCTCTAGGTACCCGAGGTCTGCGGGAACCAGGAGCAGGTTTGGAAGTAGCTTTCTGGGGGGTAAGACACTGAGAGTCCATGGCATTTATAAATGACTCCCAATTGTCCAAGATAGGACTTTTCTCCTGCAGCATCTGGTATGCCCATGTCTTTATCCCTCCGGAAAGCAGATTAATAGCGGAATGAACCTTGATAAAGTCATTGTAATAGGTCCTGGGTTTAAGGACAAACAGGAGCTCACAATCCATCCGGAAGTTTGTAAATGAGGAACGGGAACCATCAAATCTGTCAGGTAACAGGACATAGGGTTCTGGATGTGCAGGTTCCAGGGCTGGGCGTACTGTGCCTTTAAGTATCAGCACTTCTTGCTACAATTCAGCCACAGTCTGGGCCAGGCTGGACACCTGCTGGGTGAGCTGCTTGTACATCTCTGCGGACTCCATATGGTCAGTTCATTATGTCACGGGGCTTACCTTTGTTGGAGTCTGTAACGCAGAGATGCACGCTCACCCTTGCAGATATCCACAGTCCAGGGTGACCAGGTAAGAAAGCCACCTGGTGCTGTGAATTTGTGCACGGGGGCTTGGCAGGGACGGTGCTCCAATAGGCAAGACCGGCAGGAATGCAATGGGAAGGGAAGTCCAGGAATAACAGAAGTCACTGGAAGACAGGAGTCCGGATAAGGATCACAGGAACAACAAGGTAAGGATGGAAGCCGGAGTCAGTCTGGAACACACGCTTGGGAAACAGGAACACAGGAACAAGGTCTGGAACATAGATCAGCAACACAGGAACAAGGAAGGATCAGCAATGAACTGACAATGCTCTCAGTGAGAGACAGTGTTTTATAGCTTGCTTAATTGAGCAATTAGCTTCAGGTGGACATTGATAGACAAGAGCACACTCAGGTGAAGTCCAGCCCCCTAGTGCTGAAAGGAATACCAGATTAACAAGACTGGATCCATATGAGCTGAAGTGTGGCTCAGAGGCAGGTTAACAGGACAGAATGTCAAAGTACACAGGTTCAAATCCCATGTTAGGTACTTAACGGCGACCACGCCTGACTGTCTTAAAGCCAAGGCGAGAACCGTGACAATTACATGTAATACAGTAGTTAATGACGACAAGAAATAAAAACTGTAAATATGATATAAAAAACATAGCTGCATCTTGGAAAGTTCTACGCGTTTCATGGTAAATAGCCACTTCCTCAGGAGCAGAGACAGTGTTGTAGATCTAAGTACTGATAAAAGCTTGTAGTGACTCAACCATCAAATGGCAGATTACATAAAGGACGGGACTAGCCAATCCCATGTACTTACATAAAATTAAAATACAAGCAACATGCGGTATTGCCAGATCCGGACCACTGGTATAGTCTTTTCCGAGGAACTGTGGTAATAGGACCCGGGCGCCTAACACTCTGTGTGAGTACAGGGCAATCTCTATGGAATACTGGCAGGGTTCATACACATTTTCACCAATAAAATTCCATGACTTTTCCATGACTTCACGTAAATATTCATGACCTAATGTTTCATGAAATGTCTATGTATACATGTTAAATAAGAAGAAAATCCATGTCACACCCAGGATATTTTTACTAAAATAAATGACAATCTTTGTAGTGTACAGTAGGGTTTCGTTTCTGGATAAAGCGTGACTCAAAATGGTGATGATGCGGGGGTGCGGTAACCGAAACGGTTACCGCCTCCTTCCGCGTCATCATCACGTTCATGCGGCCGGCCCCCCCTCCAGTGACGCTTCCGCTGCCTCATTGGTTGATAATCTCCCGGCTGTTACTGCTGCTGCTAGCCAGTCACAGTGTCTCCAGGCAAACCGCGGCCGGCACTCCCCGCTGCCTGATTGGGTCATCTCTTCGGCTGCTGCTGGCCAATGACAGCACGCGCATACCGCGGACCCGGAAGGATGCTAATAAAGAGAAATGTAAATACAGTATGTGGCAATATAATTATCATAAAATAATTAAAATAATTAAGCATCCGCTCCCCGCTGTTCCCCGCTCCTCCACAGTAATTTAATTCCATGACTTTTCCAAAACCTATTGTGTTTCCTAATTTTCCATGACCTTTCCAGGCTTGGAAAGTGTCATCTAAAAATTCCAAAACTTTTCCAGGATTGTCAGGACCGTACGAACCCTGTACTGGATAAGTAAAAAAGGCGACACCACTAGGTGTCGAAAGGTACTTGAATTGTAAAACCCGTCCCTACAAATTGTAAGGATGAATAGAGAAAATAATTATACAACCAATGTCCATGGAGGAACTGAAAACAGGCTGAACCATAGGAAGAAAAAAAGTAATTTATGCAAATAGATACACCACAGAATGAATAGTCCAGAAACCTGAATGTGTACAAGAGTACGATATGTTCATAAGGGGGGGGGGGGGAGTAAATTTTAACGATCAGATGATACAGCCCTATCTTACAACAAGAAGAACCCGCCACTGGTACAAGAAAGTCTCCAGTTATATTTTTAATTTGGAAACTTATAATTCTTATGTTATCCACTGAAAGACCTAAACCCTTTCTATAATTTTAAGAGGATACCAGGAAGGCCCCCACCAGAAAGCATTTGCTCAGATGCAGAAAACAGACTCCACGAACGCCATTTTCCAGATAAAGTACCTCCCAGAGAAACAGGCCAAACACATATACAAGAAAAAAAAAATGCTGGGCATGCTCCCTAGTTAGATGAGACACCATTATTGACCCCCAGTGTCTTTCTCAACCAGGTCTATACATATGTGACTCCTTACGCCGTTACATATTTCTTTACAATATTAGTAAAGTATGGTGTACGTAGTTCTGAATTCCTGCCATTTCCCCGTATTGGACTATTTGCCTTCACACTCATCGTGCCTCTGCCTGCTCCTTCATTGACCCTGAAATGTTCTTTAACCAAGCTTCTGCCTGCTGCCTAAACAAACCATTCCTCTGCCTGACACCTAAATTGACCATGCCTCCACTAGGTTTCTGCCTTCCACCTGAACTGACCTCAGCCTGTCTTTTTTCATTTATAGAACAATAAAAATGCAGGCGTTGATAAAATACCACCAAAAGAAAGTTCCATTTGTGTGAAAAAAAAATTATATAAATTTAATTTGGGTACAGCAAGCATTGCATGACCGCACAATTGCCAGTTAAAGTAGCACAGTGCTGAATAGCAAAAAAATGCCCTAGTCATGGAGGGAGTAAAACTTTTCGGAGCTGGAGTGGTTAAAAAAAAAATAAATCCAGCATCTAGCTGAAGACTGGAACTGGATTTATCCAGGTTTATAAAGGAAAACAGAATTTTTAGAGAATCATCATTCAGTTGATAACCCATTTTCATCATCCATTTATGTTATAGACTCCCATCCCCCACACAGCCCATACATGAGACGTCACACTGATGCTGATGGGAGAAGTTTAACTACCTGATCCCAGGACTATTTCTCTACAAAACCCCATAATCTATAGTATATGTATCAGTACTGCACCTTATATCTTTTAGGGGCTCGTCTAAACCAGATGTGATCTAGTGCAGGATTAACAAAGTACAAATGCATAGACAAAAATTGTATCCCGATGAGTCCAGATTACACCACTGTAGGGCTTTTACGTGCATTTAAAAAAAAGGGACAGTATACTGCATTTTTCAGCACCAAAATCATGTGTGAATGTGTGCAAACGTGTGAATGAAATTACATACAAATATACAAAAATAAATTGAAAAAGAGCTAGAGCAACTCCAAAGTCCTGCTATTTTAAATGAAACTAAACTCTGGCACTCAAGTCGCATCAAAGTAGTGCAGGAACTGTCTAAAGTCGCATGATGTATTGGTGGGAACAGAAAAAAAAAAAAAGTAAGCAGTTCAGTTTGTTGAACCACACGTCGCCTGCCAGAGTATCTGACTGATGGCGGCCGGCACAGTATAGCGCTGTATTCTTCTTTGTGCCCCGTGTGGGAGGCTGACTGCTATTTATTCTGTGCAGAAAAACACTGCTCACTATACTCTGTGTAAAAGAGCCCTAAAGCCCCATACACACGAGTAGAAATTCGGCTGGGAAATTTCGTCTGACGACCGATCTGCCAATTTTCGGATTGTTATTATGATGCTTCCGACAACCAACTCTGACTTTTCGGCCGAAAAAATCCTGGTGTGCAGGCTATATAATTTTTGTCGACCGTCAAAACACGTCAGATTTGTCTCATTAGTACAGCTTTCGATGGGGAAAAATCTTATGAGCAAGACTAGGCATGCTCAGAGATGAAAGAATACATAGAAAGCAATCCAACACATGACATCACTTCTGAAGTAGAATTCTGTCATACGGGAAAATTATGTGCAGTCTAGGCACATTCCAACCAACAGACACCACTCTGGACAAAAGACGGACGATCGGTCGGCGGAAATTCGTTGTGTGTGTACGAGGCTTCAGAGCTGGAGTATACTAGATGCAGTCAGGTGCGTCTTTCAACAAAACGCAGTATTAACGCATATGCCAGAAAAATAAAAGGACCCCAATGAGCCCAGAATACACCTCTGCAGCAATTTTATCTGCGTTTAAAAAGTCCAACAGGCTGCATTTTTTGCACTGGAAACATGTACAGACGTGTGCAAATGCATGCAAATTATAATAAAAAAAAAATTAAATAAATGAAAAAAAGGTTTTATTAAAAAAGCACCGCATAACAGTAAACACACACAACGCACACAGAGATTGTGGTGTAAATAACCTGTGATTTATACGTCGTTTTCCAGTAGCAGCTATCAGGTTCCTCAGGGAGAGGTTTCAGCTCCAGATCAGGTTTGTGTAATTTGGCTGCACAAAAAAAAATAAAAAATAGCATTCTCTCTTGCAGGTGATGTCATAATTCCTAATGTCACCCCAACAATTACTACTAATGCGTGTTCACCATTGAGCAAAAACCCGACCACCAGAGCTTGCAGTGTTGATTAGGGGAGTGCTGACAAGAGGAGAGGAGTGTAAAAAGTGGCATCCCTTGTGACCATACAGATGAGATCCAGCAGCAGGAGTAAGGCTGGCCATACACTATACAATTTTCTTATTCAATTTCCTTTAGATTTACCTTAAACTATGTAGTGCAAGGGCCTGCCTGACTGCATACAAATTGAAAGTGTTTAGGTTTGACCCTATGTTACATGGTTTTGGTAAATCTAAAGGAAAGTTGAACAAGAAAATTGTATAGTGTATGGCCAGCCTAATCATACTCTGATTGTTATACAGCTCTGGTAAGAGGCTAGATTTTTCTCAGGCTGCAGAGAAATACAAGCGTGTGATTCTCCCATATGGTAAAGGGGTGTTGTCACTTCAAGGTGTTCTTAATTCCGCATTTATATCCCTTATCTCTGGTAAGAAGCTAATCCTGAAGGTGGTGGGATTCAAGCGTGTCACCGAGCACTGAATATTGTTTCTTTCATCTTTGGATTGTCACTACTGGATAATTATTGCACGGACTTTATTTTATTTTTAGCACAGGTACATATTGTGGACTTGATTTTTTTTTGTCACAAACCCTTTGGGGTTTATTCACTTCATGTCTCGTATTGGTGTATTTGAATATACCCCTTGTTTTAATGGTTGTCACTGCATTGATTGATTTAAATCACATATGACAATTGGCACTTCATTATTTTAGCGCACCAGACCTATTTTTTCAAAAATGCAATTTGCTGCACTGGAATAGAAGAAAAGTAAAAAGACGCGCTTCTCCCTCGTGATTGGTTGCCTAAAACGCAGAATGACTTGTGTACGTCACATAGGCACATGGCATAGACCAGTTGCATTTTATTCCCTCATGTAGTACAACGCAGGAAAAGAAAAACTCAGTTTGCAGGAATTGTCAGTATAACCCCCCAGATGGGAGGAAGAGGTTTCGGCGAGAACGCAAATCAGCACAATGGCGACTTTTCTTCTTATTCCTAGAATAGATTCTGATATAAGGACCTGTGTACCCATCCCCCTCTTCTGTCTGTATGTCAGCCTGATCTCTTCTCCTCCTGTCTGTATATATCAGCACAGTCTCTCCTTCCGTTATATCTGTATAATAAAATCCTATCATATCTCCACTCCTATATACTAACCCTTCATCATCCTGTATAATATAACCCTATATACTAATCCTCCATCATCCTGTATAATATAACCCTATATACTCATCCTCCATCATCCTGTATAATATAACCCTATATATACTAATCCTCCATCATCCTGTATAATATAACCCTATATACTAATCCTCCATCATCCTGTATAATATAATCCTATATATACTAATCCTCCATCATCCTGTGTAATATAACCCTATATACTAATCCTTCATCATCCTGTATAATATAACCCTATATACTAATCCTCCATCATCCTGTATAATATAACCCTATATATACTAATCCTTCATCATCCTGTATAATATAACCCTATATACTAATCCTCCATCATCCTGTATAATATAACCCTATATATACTCATCCTCCATCCTCCTGTATAATATAACCCTATATACTAATCCTCCATCATCCTGTATAATATAACCCTATATACTAATCCTCCATCATCCTGTATAATATAACCCTATATACTAATCCTTCATCATCCTGTATAATATAACCCTATATACTAATCCTCCATCATCCTGTATAATATAATCCTATATATACTAATCCTCCATCATCCTGTGTAATATAACCCTATATACCAATCCTCCATCATCCTGTATAATATAACCCTATATACTAATCCTCCATCATCCTGTATAATATAACCCTATATACTAATCCTCCATCATCCTGTATAATATAACCCTATATACTCATCCTCCATCATCCTGTGTAATATAACCCTATATACTAATCCTCCATCATCCTGTATAATATAACCCTATATATACTAATCCTCCATCATCCTGTGTAATATAACCCTATGTACTAATCCTTCATCATCCTGTATAATATAACCCTATATACTAATCCTCCATCATCCTGTATAATATAACCCTATATATACTAATCCTTCATCATCCTGTATAATATAACCCTATATACTAATCCTCCATCATCCTGTATAATATAACCCTATATATACTCATCCTCCATCCTCCTGTATAATATAACCCTATATACTAATCCTCCATCATCCTGTATAATATAACCCTATATACTAATCCTCCATCATCCTGTATAATATAACCCTATATACTAATCCTTCATCATCCTGTATAATATAACCCTATATACTAATCCTCCATCATCCTGTATAATATAATCCTATATATACTAATCCTCCATCATCCTGTGTAATATAACCCTATATACTCATCCTCCATCATCCTGTATAATATAACCCTATATACTAATCCTCCATCATCCTGTATAATATAACCCTATATACTAATCCTCCATCATCCTGTATAATATAACCCTATATACTAATCCTCCATCATCCTGTATAATATAACCCTATATACTAATCCTCCATCATCCTGTATAATATAACCCTATATACTAATCCTCCATCATCCTGTATAATATAACCCTATATACTAATCCTTCATCATCCTGTATAATATAACCCTATATACTAATCCTCCATCATCCTGTATAATATAATCCTATATATACTAATCCTCCATCATCCTGTGTAATATAACCCTATATACTAATCCTCCATCATCCTGTATAATATAACCCTATATATACTCATCCTCCATCATCCTGTATAATATAACCCTATATACTCATCCTCCATAATATAACCCTATATATACTAATCCTCCATCATCCTGTATAATATAACCCTATATACTAATCCTCCATCATCCTGTATAATATAACCCTATATATACTAATCCTCCATCATCCTGTATAATATAACCCTATATATACTAATCCTCCATCATCCTGTATAATATAACCCTATATACTAATCCTCCATCATCCTGTATAATATAACCCTATATACTAATCCTCCATCATCCTGTATAATATAACCCTATATACTAATCCTCCATTATCCTGTATAATATAACCCTATATACTAATCCTCCATCATCCTGTATAATATAACCCTATATATACTAATCCTCCATCATCCTGTATAATATAACCCTATATACTAATCCTCCATCATCCTGTATAATATAACCCTATATACTAATCCTCCATCATCCTGTATAATATAACCCTATATACTAATCCTCCATCATCCTGTATAATATAACCCTATATACTAATCCTCCATTATCCTGTATAATATAACCCTATATATACTCATCCTCCATCCTCCTGTATAATATAACCCTATATATACTAATCTTCCATCATCCTGTATAATATAACCCTATATACTAATCCTCCATTATCCTGTATAATATAACCCTATATACTAATCCTCCATCATCCTGTATAATATAACCCTATATATACTAATCCTCCATCATCCTGTATAATATAACCCTATATACTAATCCTCCATCATCCTGTATAATATAACCCTATATACTAATCCTCCATCATCCTGTATAATATAACCCTATATACTAATCCTCCATCATCCTGTGTAATATAACCCTATATACTCATCCTCCATCATCCTGTGTAATATAACCCTATATACTAATCCTCCATCATCCTGTATAATATAATCCTATATACTCATCCTCCATCATCCTGTATAATATAACCCTATATATACTAATCTTCCATCATCCTGTATAATATAACCCTATATATCATTCTGTATAATATAACCCTATATACTAATCCTCCATCATCCTGTAGAATACAATCCTATGCCTGGCTCTATCCTCACTCCTCTCCTATAGATTTCTATACTAATCCTCCATCCGCTCTATATCTCCGCCATCCTGTATAATAAAATTCTATGAAAAGGATCAGCACTCCTCCATCATCCTCCTCTACCCTACAGCGCCAATATTTTGAGTCGTTTGTAATAGATAATCCTTCAATCTCCACCACCTAAAATCAACACTGCCCACCACCCATCCATTCCCCTCCACGTCTCTGCAAATACTACTTCCTCTCCCAGCATCCCCTGCATTTCCTCTAACACATCTTTATAACACTAGAGGACGATCTGTCCTGTACCCGGGCTCCAGCCGATGGCGGCAATTTTGTGGTGGACAGCCTGCTTTGGGAAATTCACTCATTAAAAACCAATCACTAGAGGACAAACGTTCTTGCTGTTCAGAGTCTGCAGAAGGGAGTCGCCATTTTGCAGAGCAAGATAGAATGATCTGTATGTATATATGTGTATATATAAAGTATATGAAATAAAATGTAAAATAAAGTTCAATAGACTAAAAGAAAAATAAAGATCAAACAGTGCTTGAAATTCTCTACAATGTTGAAATTTGAGGCTTTGCTGAATTAGATATAAAAGTTTTTATATAATACATGACATTGTTGATATAATAAAGTATGTGTATGAGGTATAGACGATGTTATGTCACCACCTTTAATAAGTGTACCCAGATATCTCCACATTGGGGCTCATTCACACCGTGTCTGTTTACTTCCATTATTTTGTATGGAATCATCACCAGAAGACACATGTTTTCTAGGTGCTAAGTGACATTTCAATGAAGTGAAAGAAATGTTAACAATGCCTCACGTTGTAAAGATGCGATGCGATGCGTCCCCCCCCCCCAAATGTACAGGACACCAGCCCCGGTGTGAATGAGCCCCTAGTTATAATTCCTCTCTCCCTCCAGCTCCCACTGTTCTCTTTATCCACTTCCATACAGAGCAGTTACACCCCCTTCCTGCCCAGACCAATTTTCAGCTTTCGGCGCTCTCACACTTTGAATGATAATTACTCAGTCATGCAACGCTGTACCTAATCAAATTTTTTATCATTTTTTTCACACAAATAGAGCTTTCTTTTGGTAGTATTTAATCACCACTGGGTTTTTTATTTTTTGCGATATAAGTGAAAAAATCATTTTGTTTAAGTTTTTATTATAAAATTTTGAAAATAAGTAATTTTTTTTCATAAATTTGGGCCAAAATGTATACTACTACATATCTTTGGTAAAGATAACCCAAATTAGTGGTTATTTAGTCTGTGTAAAAGTTATAGAGTCTACAAGCTATGGTGCCAATCATTGAAAATTGATCACACCTGATGTACTGACGGCCTATCTCATTTCTTGAGGCCCTGAAATGTCAGGACAGTACAAATACCCCCCAAATGACCCCTTTTTGGAAAGTAGACATTACAGGGTATTTAGTAAGAGGCATGGGGAGATTTTTGAAGTTGTAATTTTTCCCACAATTCTTGGGAATATGAAGAAATAATTTCTTTTTTTTTTTACACGAAATCGTTATTTCTCACACACAGTATATGCATACCTGCAATTACACCTCAAAATACATTCTGCTACTCCTCCTAAATATGGCAATACCACATGTGTGAGACTTTTACACAGCCTGGCCACATTCAGAGGCCCAACATGCAAGGAGCACCGTCAGGTGTTCTAGGAGCATAAATAAAGCCTCGTACACACGCAACGAATGTCCGCCGACCGGTCGTCCATCTTTTGTCCAGAGTGGTGTCTGTTGGTTGGAATGTGCTCTAGACTGCACACAAATTTTCCCGTATGAATTCTACTTCAGAAGTGATGTCATGTGTTGGATTACTTTCTATGTGTTCTTTCATCTCTGAGCATGCCTAGTCTTGCTCATAAGATTTTTCCCCATCAAAATCTGTACTAATGAGACGAAAATTGGACGTGTTTTGATGGTCGACAAAAATTTTATAGCCTGCACACCAGGATTTTTTCGGCCGGAGTCGTAGTCGGTTGTCTCGGTTGTCGGAAGCACCATACTAACAAGCCGAAAATCGGCAGATCGGTCGTCGGACCAAATTTCCAGGCCGAATTTCTACTCGTGTGTACGGGGCTTTACACATATAATTTCCTAACGACCTATCACACTTTTGAAGGCCCTGGAACACCAGGACAATGGAAACCCCCACAAAATGACCCCATTTTGGAAGCAAACACCCCAACGTATATTCTATGAGGTATAATGAGTCTTTTGAACATGTCATTTTTTTCCACAAGTTTTTGGAAAATGTGGAAAGAAAATGAAAACGCTTTTTTTTTTTTCACAAAGTTGTCAATTTATGCAATATTTCTAACACATAGCATGTACATAGCAAAAATTTCAACCCAAAATACATTCTGCTATTCCTGCTGAGTATGGCAATACCACATGTGTAACACTTTGTCATAGCATAGCCACATACAGATGCCCAACATGCAAGGAGCACCGTCAGGTGTACTAGGAGCATAAATTACACATATAATTTCATTACAACCTATCACACTTTTGAAGGCCCTGGAACACCAAGACAATGCAAACCCCCACAAAATGGCCCCATTTCGGAAAGCAAACACCCCAACACATAATCTAGGAGGCATGGGCTGCAGATAGGTACTCAGGTACTCTGATGGGCTGCAGACAGGTACACTGATCGGCTTCAGAAAGGTACTCGGGTACTCTGATGAGCTTCAGAGAGGTACTTGGGTATTCTGATGGGCTAGAGACAGGTACTTGGGTAATCTGATGGGGTGCAGATAGGTACTCAGGCACTCTGGGCTGGAGACAGGTACTCGGGTAATCTGATGGGCTACAGAGACGTACTCGGGTACTATGATGGGCTGCAGAGAGGTATTCGGGTACTCTGATGGGCTGGAGACAGGTACTCGGATACTTTGATGGGCAGAAAGCAGGTACTCAGGTACTCTATTGGGCTGCAGATAGGTATTTAGATACCCTGATGGGCTTGAGACAGGTACTCAGGTATTCTGATGGGCTGCAGATAGGTACTCTGAAGGGCTGGAGACAGGTACTCAGGTACTCTAATGACAGGTACCCGGGCACTCTGATGGGCTGGTGAGAGATACTTGGGTACGCTGATGACATGTTCTCAGGTACTCTGAAGGGCTGCAGAGAGTTACTCGGGTAATCTGATGGGCTACAGAGACGTACTCGGGTACTATGATGGGCTGCAGAGAGGTATTCGGGTACTCTGATGGGCTGGAGACAGGTACTCGGATACTTTGATGGGCAGAAGGCAGGTACTCAGGTACTCTATTGGGCTGCAGATAGGTATTTAGATACCCTGATGGGCTGGAGACAGGTACTCAGGTATTCTGATGGGCTGCAGATAGGTACTCTGAAGGGCTGGAGACAGGTACTCAGGTACTCTAATGACAGGTACCCGGGCACTCTGATGGGCTGGTGAGAGATACTTGGGTACGCTGATGACATGTTCTCAGGTACTCTGATGGGCTGCAGAGAGTTACTCGGGTACCCTGGGCTGGAGACGGGTACTTGGGTACTCTGATGGGATACAGAGAGGTACTCGGGTACTCTGATGGGCTGGAGACAGGTACTCGAGTACTCTGATCACGGTTACTCTGATGACAGGTACTCGGGTACTCTGATGAAGGGTAATCTGATAACAGGTACTCGGGTACTCCGATGACGGGTACTCTAATGACAGGTACTCAAATTACAGAGTACCTGTCAGAGTACCCGAGTACCTGTCATTTGAGTACCTGTCATTAGAGTACCCGAGTGCCTGTCATCGGAGTACCCGAGTACCTGTTATCAGATTACCCTTCATCAGAGTACCCGAGTACCTGTCATCAGAGTAACCGTGATCAGAGTACTCGAGTACCTGTCACCAGCCCATTAGAGTACCCGAGTACCTGTCATCAGAGTACCTGATAGGCTGGTGACAGGTACTTTGATAGGCTAGTGACAGGTACTGTTTTGGTGTGCACTGTAATTGGTAACTAGCTGTTACCGCAATCTCCTCCTCACACAGGAGCAGTGTGTGAGGAGAAGAACACGGTGACAGCTAGTTACCGTGTTCTCTGTTGACATTCTGTGATCGGCTGTGATTGGACACAGCCTGTCACGTAGTAAAGAGCAAAAAATGTGAGGGGGTGTACTCACTTTTGTGAGATACTGCACAAATTGTACTGACTACAAATACTGTATATAAGATATAGAACTTTTTACAATAAAATCAGCATTAGACTGTATTATTTCACCTAAAGAAGCCAGTAAAACATGAACACATTGCTGTGGAGGGGAAGGAGTTAATAAATGGTAATATAAGATGAGTGTGTCTCTGTTACCACCTGATGATATAACAGAGATTGGAGGTTTGAGCCTCGTTCACAAGGGGAGTACTAAGGCCTGGTTCAAAACTGTGCAGGTTGCAATTTGAATATCCAGGTGCATTTTCTCAATAAACATTTTTGATCGATTGATATCTATGGAACCAGAAAAAAGTCCCCGGCCCTTTCCGTACAATGCACATATGTGAATGTGGTCCATAGGAAACCATGTTAAATTGTGTGTTAAAAAAGTGTTAAATTGACTGTAGTGTGTTTTTGGCAAACTGAAAACGCACTAAAATATGCATAGGTGTGAACCATGCATTAGTGTAGGCTGATGCGAGGGCCGTGTTTACCCGCACAGGATGAAGACTGTGTGCCTTTGTTGGTCATTCACTAGCATGAAGGTCAGATAGGGAGCAGCATCTGTGTCCATGCAGCCACTGCATCCTAAGGCCCCTTTCACGCGGCTCTGTTCCGTCGACAGAGCCGTTCTGCTCAGCGGGGGGATCAATCCGCTGATCCCTACTGAGCAGGCGGATGACAGCTCCGTCTCTGCTCTGTGTGCGGAGACGGAGGTGTCAGATCCCCGCTGTCCTCTATGGGGAATCGGATGAGAACGGACCGCCTGTCCGTTCTCATCCGAATTCATCCGATCCGCTGGACGGATGGAAAATAGGGTTTGCATCTGTCCGGATTTGTCAGGATCGGATCGGATGTCAGTGGACATGTCTCCGCTGACATCCGCTGCCCCATAGAGATGCATGGGGCATCCTTTCAGATCCACCTGAAAAACTGACAGGCATATCTGAATGGTTCACATGTGTGAAAGGGGCCTTACTGACATGAATGGGACGGCCTGTACAGGGATGTACAGATCACCTGTGCGGGTACACACTGCCCTCGCATCAGCCAGTGCTTAGTACTCCCCGTGTGCCGGCCTAAACCTCCAATCTCTGATATATCATCAGTTGGTAACTGTTACCTTCCATGGATGTTCACTTTATTACACGTGGTGTAAGGGAAACCTTCCAGACAGGTGGAAGTGCTTACCACCTTCTGAAAAGTAATCCAAGTGGCCTGCTTAACGAAGCCCAGTATAGCAGCAGCTGACAGGTGTTTTAAGAGGTGCTACTGCTGCCTCCTGATTTGTTTTTTAACCACTTTACCACCGGAGGATTTTGCTGTCTTACGTCTGGGCCACTTTTTGCGATTCAGCACTGTGCGACTTTAACTGACAATTGCACGGTCATGCAACACCGTACCCAAACGAAATTTACGTCCTTTTTTTTCCACAACCAGAGTTTTCTTTTGGTGGTATTTGATCATCTCTGCGATTTTTATTTTTTTGCGATATTAATAAAAAAAGCGACAATTTTGAAAAAATAACAATATTTTTCTACTTTGTCCAATATCCAATATATTAAATTTTTGTCATATATTTAGGCCAAAATGTATTTAGCTACATGTCTTTGACAAAAAAATTCTCAATGAGCGTATTTTTAACCGCTTTAAGACCGGAAGATTTTACCCCATTCCTGACCAGGCCATATTTTGAGATTTGGCACTGCGTTAATTTAACGGACAATTGCGCGGTGATGCGATGCTGTACCCAAATTAAATTGACGTCCTTTTTTTCCCCACAAATAGAGCTTTCTTTTGGTGGTATTTGATCACCTGTGCGATTTTTACTTTTATATTTTTACTGCTATATACAAAAAAAGAGCGACAATTTTGAAAAAAAAAATCAAATTTTTTTATATGAAATTCCACCCCCCCCCCAAAAAAATGTAAAATTCAAAATTTTTTAACATTTTAGGCCAATTTGTTTTCTGCTACATATTTTTGGTAAAAAAAATTGTGATAAGCGTATTTTGATTGGTTTGCGCAAAAGTTATCACAGCTACTAACTACGGGTAATTTATGTCATTTTTATTGTTCTTTTTTTAACTAGTAATGGCGGCGATCTGGTGGCGATCTGCGATTTATTTTTGGACTGCGACATTGCGGCGGACAGATCGGACCCTTGACTGACATTTTTGACACTTTTGGGGGTACCAGTGACATTACTACAGTAATCAGCGCTATAAATATGCACTGTTACTGTAAAAATGACACTGGCAGGGAAGTGGTTAACTTTTATTGGTGATCAAGGGGTTAATATATGCCTGGTGCTTACTGACGTGTGTGGGGGGAGGGGACTGTGTGACACAGGCACAGATCGCAGGTTCAGCTATGCTGAATCCTGTAATCTGCCCCTGCCTGTCACTTAGGAGATCCGCCCGCTCTGTTTACACAAGCAGGCGGATCTCCACACTCGATCCCCGACAATCGGGGAAGAGCGGCGGTGATCACGGCCGCTCCTCCCCTGGCCCGACTCCCGCTGTGACTGAATACAGCGAGAACGAGCCTCCGGCAGCGTGCGCACGCAGCCGAGAGAGGGGAATGTCTGGTGACGTAGGTCTGCGTCGCCAGACGGTAACGAGCCACTGTGCCGCAGTAGCAGGGGAAGTGGTTAATAACTGGCAATTTTGCATTGTAGGACTGCTCTGCAACAGTGACCTAAGGGTTTGGCTCATGGTTGCAATGCTGCCCCATTGATATTATTGGGCAAGTTAAAACTGCCATCCCCCCCAGGCTGTAATGTTAGAATTCTGGTAAGGGGGTAGTAAAATTGTTTTTTTTTTTCCACTTGCCGACCGCAGATATACTGTGGCAGGCTGGCTCGGCTGCGCGAACCGCCGTACCTGTACTTAGTGTTAGTGGGAGCACTCCTGGGAAAGAGTGGTGTACGCTCGCCCCCACTAGGCAGCGGGGATGCCGATACATGGGCACCCGCAAACGCTCCCCACTGAGAGAGAATGACGGTCTGCTGTTGTAAACACAGCAGACCATTGGTAGTTCTCTCTGAAATGATCACAGAGCGCCTGTGATCCGCCTATATAGGATCACAGGTCTCTATGATCATTTCACAAGTCCCTCTCCCATACAGTTAGCAAATACCACCTATGCTCACACTTAACCTTTTGATCACCCTGGGATAACCCCTTCCCTGCCAGTGTCATTATTACAGTAACAGTACATATTTTTAGCACTGATTAGTGTAGTAATGTCACCGGTCCCCCCAAAAGTGTCGAAAATGTCAGTTAGGGGTCCGATCTATCCACCTCAATGAAGCAGTCCTGCTAAAAATCGCAGATGGCTGCGATTAATAGTAAAAAAAAAAAAAAAGACAAATCTTTCCCCTAGTTTGTAGACGTGATAACTTTTGTGCAAACCAATCAAAATATGCTTATTGGGATTTCTTTTACCAAAAATATGTAGCAGAATACAAATTGGCCTGAAAGGATGAAAACATTTGAATTTTACATTTTTTTAGGAATATTATAGAGCAGAAAGTGAAAAATATTGTTGGTTTTGGTACTGTTTTGGTTTCTAGCACAATAAATAAAAATCGCACAAATGATCAAATACCACCAAAAGAAAGCTCTATTTTATTTAGGTACAGCGTTGCACGACCGTGCAATTTTCTGTTAAAGTAACGCAGTGCAGAATCACAAAAAATGGCCTGGTCATTAAGGGGGCAAATCCTTCCGGTCCAGAAGTGGTTAATTCCATTAAAAAAAATGCAACAACAACAGCCTCTACCTCCCTTAGGTCTTAATTACAATGACGGCCAGGGCAGGAAAAACAAACAGCTGAGACACAATTTTACTACCTCCTTACCAGAATTCTACCATTACAGCCTGGGGGTGATGGCAGTTTTAACTTGCCCAAAATTATCAATGGGGCAGCATTGCAACCATGAGCCAAACCCTTAGGTCACTGTTGCAGCGCAGTCCTACAATGCAAAATTGCCAGTTATTAAAAAACAAATCAGGAGGCAGCATTAGCACCTCTTAACCACTTGCCGACCGCCGCAAGTACATATACTGCGGCGGTCAGCCCTGGCCAGGCAAAGTGACGTACCGGTACGTCACTTGCCTGTCACTCGCTTGTGAGCCAATAGCGGGCGAGCGCGCACCCGCTGAGGCGCACGCCCGCCATGGCTCGTTCCCTAACAAGTCAGTGCGTGTGACCGGCAGACCCGATGTCCGCCGGTCACTCGCGATCGTTCGCTGTGAAGGGAGAAAGGCAGGCAGCTAATGTAAACAAGCCGCCTGTCATTCTTCCATGTGTAAAAATGGAGATCACACGGTTCTACTATGTAGGACCGTTGATCTCTGTTTTTACACCAGTAGCCATGTCCAATCACAGTTAGAAACACGCCCCTAGGACACACTTAACCCCTCCCTCTCCAATACAGTTAACCCCTTCCCTGCCAGTGTCATTTTTACAGTAACAGTGCATATTTATAGCACTGATTACTGTAGTAATGTCACTGGTAGACCCTAAAGTGTCAAAAATGTCAGTCAAGGGTCCGATCTGTCCGCCGCAATGTTGCAGTCCTGCAAAAAAAATCGCAGATTACCGCCATTACTCGTTAAAAAAAAAAAAACACCAAAAATGACAAAAAGCTTTCCCTTTGTTAGTAAACGCGATAACTTTTGCGCAAACCAATTTGCGATTTTTTTTACCAAACATATGTAGAATAAAACAAATTGGCCGAAAATGTTAAAAAATTTAGATTTTTACATTTTTTTGGGGGAATTTCATATAAAAAATGTGAAAAATATTGTTATTTTTGCAAAATTGACGCTCTTTTTTTGTTTATAGCGCATGATCAAAAAATCGCACAGGTGATCAAATACCACCAAAAGAAAGCTCTGTTTGTGGGGAAAAAAGGACGTCAAATTTGTTTAGGTACAGTGTCGCACGACCGCGCAATTGTAATTGCAAAATACCCCCTGGTCAGAAAGGGGGTAAAATCTTCTGGGGCTTAAGTGGTTAAAACACCTGTCAGCTGCTGCTATACTGGGCCTCGTTAAGCAGGCCACTTGGATTACTTTTCAGAAGGTGGTAAGCACTTCCACCTGTCTGGAAGGTTTCCCTTACACCACGTGTAATAAAGTGAACATCCATGGAAGGTAACAGTTACCACCTGATGATATATCAGAGATTGGAGGTTTAGGCCGGCACACGGGGAGTACTAAGCACTGGCTCATGCGAGGGCAGTGTGTACCCGCACAGGTGATCTGTACATCCCTGTACAGGCCGTCCCATTCATGTCAGTAAGGCCCCTTTCACACATGTGAACCGTTCAGATATGCCTGTCAGTTTTTCCGGTGGATCTGAACGGATGCCCCATGCATCTCTATGGGGCAGCGGATGTCAGCGGAGACATGTCCACTGACATCCGATCTGATCCTGTCCGCAAATCCAGACAGATGGAAACCCTATTTTCCATCTGTCTGGTGGATCGAATGGGATCGGATGAGAATGGACAGGGGGTCCGTTCTCATCCGATTCCCCTATAGAGGACAGCGGGGATCTGACACCTCCGTCTCCGCACACAGAGCAGAGACAGAGCTGTCATCCGCCTGCTCAGTAGGGATCAGCGGATCGATCCCCCCTGCTGAGCAGAACGGCTCTGTCGACGGAACAGAGCCGCGTGAAAGGGGCCTTAGGATGCAGTGGCTGCATGGACACAGATGCTGCTCCCTATCTGACCTTCATGCTAGTGAATGACCAACAAAGGCACACAGTCTTCATCCTGTGTGGGTAAACACGGCCCTCGCATCAGCCTACACTAATGCATGGTTCACACCTATGCATTTTTTAGTGCGTTTTCAGTTTGCCAAAAACACACTACAGTCAATTTAACACTTTTTTAACACACAATTTAACATGGTTTCCTATGGACCACATTCACATATGTGCATTGTACGGAAAGGGCCGGGGACTTTTTTCTGGTTCCATAGATATCAATCGATCAAAAATGTGTATTGAGAAAATGCACCTGGATATTCAAATTGCAACCTGCACAGTTTTGAACCAGGCCTTAGTACTCCCCTTGTGAACGAGGCTCAAACCTCCAATCTCTGTTATATCATCAGGTGGTAACAGAGACACACTCATCGTATATAACCATTTATTAACTCCTTCCCCTCCACAGCAATGTGTTCATGTTTTACTGGCTTCTTTAGGTGAAATAATACAGTCTAATGGGCCATACACACTATAAGAGTTTCTGAAGACTTTTTCCTTTAGACTTACCAAAACCATATAATATGAGGTCAAACCTAAACACTTTCAATTTGTATGCAATCTGGCAGGCCCTTGCACTACATCAAAAAGGTAAATCTGAAGGAAAAAGTCTTCAGAAAATCTTATAGTGTGTATGGCCCTTTTGGCCTCTTTCACATGGGAGCTCCTTTTTTGTCATCTGTTCAGTCACTTTTTTTTTTTACAGACACGGATGACACTTGTGTCATCCGGTCCAAATGTCCGCATATCACCCCATCCGTTTGCGGGTGATATACAGACATAATGCATGTCAATGGGATTGCGAATGTCAGCGGATGACACCAAAACTGGCAGCAAAAGTGAGTACACCCCTAATTGAAAATGTTCAAATTGGGCCCAATTAGCCATTTTCCCTCCCTGGTGTTATGTGACTCGTTAGTGTTACAAGGTCTCAGGTGTGAATGGGGAGCAGGTGTGTTAAATTTGGTGTTATCGCTCTCACTCTCTCATTACTGGTCACTGGACATTCAACATGGCAAAGAATTCTCTGAGAATCTGAAAAAAGAATTGTTGCTCTACATCAGTGGTTCTCAAATCCGGTCCTCGGGACCCACTAACAGGCCAGATTTTAAGTATTACCTTGGGGGATGCAGACTAGAATACTGCAATCACTGAGAAGCAAATGAGATCACCTGTGATGTAATTTAGTTATCTTGCAAACCTGGCCTGTTGGTGGGTCCCGAGGACCGGATTTGAGAACCACTGCTCTACATAAAGATGGCTTAGGCCAGTGATGGCTAACCTTAGCACCCCAGATGTTTTAGAACTACATTTCCCATGATGCCTAACTACACTGCAGAGTGCATGAGCATCATGGGAAATGTGGTCCCAAAACATTTGGGGTGCCAAGGTTCGCCATCACTGGCTCGGGCTATAAGAAGTTCGCCAAGACCCTGAAACTGAGCTGCAGCATGGTGGCCAAGACCAAACAGCGGTTTAACAGAACAAGTAGACCTCGCCATGGTCGACCAAAGAAGTTGAGTGCACATACTCAGCATCATATCCAGAGGTTGTCTTTGGGAAATAGACATATGAGTGCTGCCAGCATTGATGCAGAGGTTGAAGGGGTGGGGGGGAGGGTCAGCCTGTCGGTGCTCAGACCATACGCCGCACACTGCATCAAATTGGTTTGCATGACTGTCGTCCCAGAAGGAAGCCCGCAAACAGTCTGCTGAAGACAAGCAGATTAAGGACATGGATTACTGGAACCATGTCCTGTGTTCTGATGAGACCATGATAAACTTATTTGGTTCAGATGGTATCAAGCGTGTGTGGTGGCAACCAGGTGAGGAGTACAAAGACAAGTGTGTCTTGCCTACAGTCAAGCATGGTAGTGGGAGTGTCATGGTCTGGGGCTGCATGAGTGATGCTGGCACTGGGGGCTACAGTTCATTGGAGGGAACCATGAATGTCAACATGTACTGTGACATACTGAAGCAGAGCATGATCCCCTCCCTTCGGAGACTGGGCCGCATTGGCATTATTCCAACATAACGACCCCAAACACACCTCCAAGACAACCACTGCCTTGCTAAAGAAGCTGAGGGTAAAGGTGATGGACTGGCCAAGCATATCTCCAGACCTAAACCCTATTGAGCATCTGTGGGGCATCCTCAAACGGAAGGTGGAGGAGCGCAAGGTCTCTAACAACCACCAGCTCTGTGATGTTGTCATGTGGAAGAGGACTTCAGTGGCAACCTGTGAAGCTCTGTTGAAGCATTCCCAAGAGGGTTTAGGCAATGCTGGAAAATAATGGTGGCCACACAAAATATTGACACTTTGGGCCAAATTTGGACATTTACATTTAGGGGTGTACTCACTTTTGTTTCCAGCGGTTTAGACATTAATGGCTGTGTTGAGTTATTTTGAGGGGACAGCAAATTTACACCGTTATATAAGCTGTACACTCACTACTTTACATCGTAGTAAAGTGTCAGTTCTTCAGTGTTGTCACATGAAAAGATATAGTAAAATATTTACAAAATGTGAGGGGTGTACTCACTTTTGTGAGACACTGTAGCTATATCTTATACAGTATATGGAGTCCGTACAATATGTAGCTATATCTTATATATGGATTCAGTACAATAGGTACAGTGCCTTGCAAAAGTATTCGGCCCCCTTGAACTTTGCAACCTTTTGCCACATTTCAGGCTTCAAAAATAAAGATATAAAACTGTAATTTTTTGTGAAGAATCAACAACAAGTGGGACACAATAATGAAGTGGAACGAAATTTATTGGATATTTCAAACTTTGTTAACAAATAAAAACTGAAAAATTGGGCGTGCAAAATTATTCAGCCCCTTTACTTTTAGTGCAGCAAACTCTCTCCAGAAGTTCAGTGAGGATCTCTGAATGATCCAATGTTGACCTAAATGACTAATGATGATAAATAGAATCCACCTGTGTGTAATCAAGTCTCCGTATAAATGCACCTGCACTGTGATAGTCTCAGAGGTCCGTTTAAGAGAGCATCATGAAGAACAAGAAACACACCAGGCAGGTCCAAGATACTGTTGTGGAGAAGTTTAAAGCTGGATTTGGATACAAAAAGATTTCCCAAGCTTTAAACAGCCCAAGGAGCACTGTGCATGCGATAATATTAAAATGGAAGGAGTATCAGACCACTGCAAATCTACGAAGACCTGGCTGTCCCTCTAAACTTTCAGCTCATACAAGGAGAAGACTGATCAGAGATGCAGCCAAGAGGCCCATGAACACTCTGCATGAACTGCAGAGATCTACAGCTGAGGTGGGAGACTCTGTCCATAGGACAACAAGTCGTATACTGCACAAATCTGGCCTTTATGGAAGAGTGGCAAGAAGAAAGCCATTTCTTAAAGAAATCCATAAAAAGTGTAATTTAAAGTTTGCCACAAGCCACCTGGGAGACACACCAAACATGCGGAAGAAGGTGCTCTGGTCAGATGAAACCAAAATCGAACATTTTTGGCAGCAATGCAAAACGTTATGTTTGGCGTAAAAGCAACACAGCTCATCACCCTGAACACACCATCCCCACTGTCAAACATGGTGGTGGCAGCATCATGGTTTGGGCCTGCTTTTCTTCAGCAGGGACAGGGAAGATGGTTAAAATTGATGGGAAGATGGATGGAGCCAAATACAGGACCATTCTGGAAGAAAACCTGATGGAGTCTGCAAAAGACCTGAGACTGGGACGGAGATTTGTCTTCCAATAAGACAATGATCCAAAACATAAAGCAAAATCTACAATGGAATGGTTCACAAATAAACATATCCAGGTGTTAGAATGGCCAAGTCAAAGTCCAGACCTGAATCCAATCGGTGGAAAGAACTGAAAACTGCTGTTCACAAACGCTCCTTATCCAACCTCACTGAGCTCAAGCTGTTTTGCAAGGAGGAATGGGCAAAAATTTCAGTCTCTCAATGTGCAAAACTGATAGAGACATACCCCAAGCGACTTACAGCTGTAATCGCAGCAAAAGGTGGCGCTACAAAGTATTAACTTAAGTGGGCTGAATAATATTGTTAAAAAAGTTTGAAATATCCAATAAATTTCGTTCCACTTCATGATTGTGTCCCACTTGTTGTTGATTCCTCACAAAAAAATACAGTTTTATATCTTTATGTTTGAAGCCTGAAATGTGGCAAAAGGTTGCAAAGTTCAAGGGGGCTGAATACTTTCGCAAGGCGATGTAGCTATTTTTTATATCCAGTATATGGAGAAGACATGGGCATAAATTTCAAACATCGCAAACATTCAGAACCGAATAACGAACCCCATTAAAGCGTTTTAGATTAGGACCAGAAAAGTCAGAGATTATATCTGCCCCTTCCTAATTTTAGATTAATGTGCGCACACAGATAATAAACCAAACTCTGACACAGTCAGTTCAGCCATTAGTTCGTTCTATTTTATTAGTTCCTCTTTTGTCTTTATAAAGACTGAGGAAAGTCATTTCCAGAAAATAGTCATATATAGTGATGGACGAACATCGGCCGGGGCGGTTCGCGAAGGTCAGCCGCAAATTTTCTCAAAAGTTCCCGAACCACGTGTTCGCGGTGGGCCCCATTGACTTTAATGGGAGGCGAACTTTAAAAACCTTTAGGTCATATTTGCAGCCACAAAAGACGTACTAGCTGTGCACAAATAGTCCCAGCACATGGACAATGTCATAACAGAAGTATTGCAATTGGAAAAGTTGCCCTAATTTTTTTTTTTTTTTACAGCAAAAAATATTTTTTTTTTCATAAATCAGCCAGAACTGACAGCAGCCGGTAAATACATGTCTAATACATATAGGGTCCATTCACACATCTGTAAAATGGGTCCGCATCCATTCCACAATTTGGCGGAACCTTTACAGACCCATTGATTTTCAATTCCAGTCTGAATAATTAGACATTCACAGGATAAAGAAGTAAGTGTCGGCCATTCCAGGCCCCAAAAATTAGCCCACTTGAGTTTACCTGACAGCTAAGAATGTTGTATTCTGTGGCTGAAGGTACATTAGGCATTCACAGGATACAGAAGTAAGTGTCGGCCAGTATTGGCCCCAAAAAATTAGCCCACATGGGTTTATCTGACAGCTAAGAACGTAGTATTCTGTGGCTGAAGGTACATTAGGCATTCACAGGATACAGAAGTAAGTGTCAGCCAGTATAGGCCCCAAAAATTAGCCCACATGGGTTTAACTGACAGCAAAGAACGTAGTATTTGATGGCTGGAGGTACATTAGGCATTCACAGTATACAGAAGTAAGTGTTGGCCTGTATAGGCCCCAAAAAATAGCCCACATGGCTTTAACTGACAGCAAAGAACGTAGTATTTGATGACTGGAGGTACATTAGGCATTCACAGTATACAGAAGTAAGTGTCGGCCTGTATAGGCCCCAAAAATTAGCCCACATGGGTTTACCTGACAGGTAAGAACGTAGTATTTGGTGGCTGAAGGTACATTAGGCATTCACAGTATACAGAAGTAAGTGTCGGCCAGTATAGGCCCCAAAAATTAGCCCACATGGGTTTAACTGACAGCAAAGAACGTAGTATTTGATTGCTGGAGGTACATTAGGCATTCACAGTATACAGAAGTAAGTGTTGGCCAGTATAGGCCCCAAAAATTAGCCCACATGGGTTTAACTGACAGCAAAGAACGTAGTATTTGATGGCTGGAGGTACATTAGGCATTCACAGTATACAGAAGTAAGTGTTGGCCTGTATAGGCCCCAAAAATTAGCCCACATGGGTTTAACTGACAGCTAAGAATGTAGTATTTGATGGCTGGAGGTACATTAGGCATTCACAGTATACAGAAGTAAGTGTTGGCCTGTATAGGCCCCAAAAATTAGCCCACATGGGTTTACCTGACAGGTAAGAATGTAGTATTTGGTGGCTGAAGGTACATAAGGCATTCACAGCATACAGAAGTAAGTGTCGGCCTGTATAGGCCCCAAAAATTAGCCCACATGGGTTTACCTGACAGGTAAGAACGTAGTATTTGGTGGCTGAAGGTACATTAGGCATTCACAGTATACAGAAGTAAGTGTCGGCCTGTATAGGCCCCAAAAATTAGCCCACATGGGTTTACCTGACAGCTAAGAACGTAGTATTTGATGGCTGGAGGTTAATTAGGCATTTACACAGGATACAGAAGTAAGTGTCGGCCTGTATAGGCCCCAAAAATTAGCCATTCGATGGACATGAAATGCCTTTTACGCCGCTGTATGTAGCGAAGCCAAGGACCAGGAATTGCTGTGGGTGGATGGCGGTCTGGCGGATATTTGTGGCCTGGCATGAGGAATTTCAATGAAACATGGTCTACTGGTCACATGTGTTGAATTCCTCAGAGATCCATGCCTCATTCATTTTTATAAATGTGAGGTAATCTACACTGTCATGAGCTAGGCAAGTGCGCTTATCGGTCGCGATCCCCCCTGCTGCGCTGAACGTCCTTTCGGACAGGACACTGGATGGGGGGCAAGCCAACATTTCCATTGCAAATTGTGCAAGCTCTGGCCAGAGGTCAAGCCTGCCCACCCAGTAGTCCAGGGGTTCATCACTCCTCAGAGCGTCCACATCGGCCGTTAACCCGATGTAGTCGGACACCTGTCGGACACCTTTTTTTACGCTCCAAAATTTGGGCCACAGAAGCCTGCCTTTTTCCAGAACAATGTGACAAGGGCATCATGGAAGGTGGAGTGGAGGAGAAATGTGAGGAGAGAGGAGAAGGAGAAGAGGCTGGATGGTGAGAGCCTGGAGTGTGGTTTTGTGGGTTCTGACAGTGTTGCTCTCACTGGGCTCGGTGATGGGATTTCAGGTGCCTTCTTAAGGCGGTTGTCCCTAGGTGAGTGTTGGGCTTACCGCGACTTATGCGTTGACTGCCAAGGCTGCAGATGGCAACACTGTTGTCAGCAACGGACACATTAAAAAAAGTCCACACTGCGGAGCCATGTGCCGGCGTCCTGGGATCGCCAGATGTGACTGTACATGGTTGATGGCTCGCTCCTGATACATTTGCTGTCTGCTTTGTACCTCTTGTGCAATGCAAGTTCTGCCTGCCTCTCCTCCCTATCTGCCGGTCCGTCAGTCCGCCAGTTCTACAAATAATTGGCCAGTAACTGGTGTCACTGTGTGTAGCACAGTTAACACAGCAAAAGAGGCCAAATTTTTGCAGGAGTAAAATACACTCTTAGAAAATTATACTGTTAAATAACACCCCACTTCAATATGTGGTATTGGGGGGGGGGGATTGGTCTATTACACCAGTTGTTCAAAAAATTGGCCAGGGAGTTTGGCACTGTGTGTACCAGACTTAACTCAGCAAAAGAGGCAATATTGTTGCAGGACACAAATACACTTATGAAAGTATACTCAGATAACACCCCACTTTAATATGTGGTATTGGGGGGACCACAGGTTTATTACACCAGTTCTACAAAAAATTGGCCAGGGAGTTTGGCACTGTGTGTATCAGAGTTAACCCAGCAAAAGAGGCAATATTGTTGCAGGACACAAATACACTTATGAAAGTATACTCAGATAACACCCGCTTCAATCTGTGGTATTGGGGGACCACAGGTTTATTACAACAGTTCTACAAATAATTGGCCAGTAACTGTTGTCACTGTGTGTAGCACAGATAACCCAGCAAGAGAGGCCAAGTTTTTGCAGGACTAAAATACACTCTTAGAAAATTATACTGTTAAATAACACCCCACTTCAATATGTGGTATTGGGGGGGGGGGGGGCACTGGTCTATCACACCAGTTGTTCAAAAAATTGGCCAGTGCACTGTGTGTACCAGACTTAACTCAGCAAAAGAGGCAATATTGTTGCAGGACACGAATACACTTGTAAAAGTATACTCAGATAACACCCCACTTCAATATGTGGTATGGGGGGGGGGGCATTGGTCTATCACACCAGTTATAATACATTATAAGTGCTTTTGTCACTGTTTGTAGTATTGCTGCAGCAACGCTCAGTCACCACACCTGTCACAATGCTGCACAGTGCACAATAATACTACTAATCCACTATAATTTGCTTTCTACAAAGTATATTATACTGTGGATTACCCCCTCCCCCCCCCCCCATATAGTGCACTTCACACCAATACCACAAAAAGCAGCCCTTTAAATTACTTTTGTGGAAAATAAAAGAGCGATTTGTGGGGGACATACTAAAACATTTAATGTGAAAATGGCTTAATGTAGCTTAATGTGTAATAAAGTGCCTAAACCATAATCAATTGCCCTGAAACTTTGCACAGACTAAGTCTTTAACTTTCCTCATATATCCTAGAAGTTTCATGTATTTTGGTCTTCCAGGAGGCAAACTAGGGACATTAAGCTTGTTTTTTTGGGGAGCTTAATGTGGCTTAACGTACAAAAAAGAGCTTAGATGTTAACCAATTTCCCCCAAACTTAACACAATATAAGACTATATTGATGCTAAGATAGTCTGAAAATATTAGCTCATTTGGTAAATCAAACAAAAAGTTATTGACATTAAGCTGTTTTTTTACAATATTAAAACGTTTAATGTTCAACAGCTTAATGTGAAAAGAGCTTAATGTACCAAAATGTGCCTAAACCTCCACCAATTGTCTTGACAATTTGCACAGCCCAAGTTCTGCACTTCCCTAAGCTATCCTGGAGGTTTCATCGATTTTGGTCTACCACATGGAAAACTGTGGACATTAAGCTCTTTTTTTGGGAGCTTAATGTGGCTTAACGTACAAAAAAGAGCTTAGATGTAAACCAATTTCCCCCAAACTTGGCACAATAGAAGAGTCTGTTTGTTCCAACATATTCTGAAAATTTCAGATCATTTGGTAAATCACACCAAAAGTTATTCTTATTAAGCTATTTTTTTTACAATACTAAAACGGTTAATGTCCACAGCTTAATGTAAAAAGAGCTTAATGTACCAAAATGTGCCTAAACCTCAACCAATTGTCTTGAAACTTTGCACAGCCCAAGTTCTGCACTTCCCAAAGCTATCCTGGAGGTTTCATCGATTTTGGTCTCCCACGTGGAAAACTGGGGACATTAAGCTCTTTTTTTTGGGGAGGTTAATGTGGCTTAATGTACAAAAAAGAGCTTATATGTGGGAATTTCTACGATTTGCGGGGGGGAGTGGCCTAGAGAGGACGAGATGTGAGGACGTGCGAGAAGGAGCTCCCGCTAACCCCTCTCCCGGACCTACCCGACACGGCACAGCTATAGCGGCATGCTAACGACTAACACGGCCAGGAACCGCCCAGTGACCCGCTCGACCAGCGAACGACCAGCGGCGGACAGGCGCCAGCCACAGAGGAAGTCGGACGGCGGTATTCAGCGATACTTTCAAAATTGTCTACCCGGGGCACCTGAAACAAAGATGGCGGCCGCGCGTGGGGGTGTACAGCCCAAACAGAGCGTGCAGCAGCGAGCAGAGAAAGGAGAAAAGCTGTCGGAAGAGAGCCCAACAAACCTTGTGGTGATGGGGAGAGAAGCCGAAGCAGCCCTCGGTAACCAGCAAGAGAATAGTAGCCCAGAAATTAAGGACTTACTGAAAGCTCTGCCGACAAAAACAGAGATTGAAGCTTTGATTTTGAGGATTGAGGAAACACACCAGCGAGACATACAGGAGCTCCGCAAGGATATGACCCAACTGACCAACAAAGTTACCTCAAATGAAGCGGAAACCATACGAATAAAAGATCAAGTGGCTGATGTAAAGAGAACCACAGAGACACTTCTAGAGCTCACTATTAATATGCAGCTTCGTATTGAAGATACAGAAGATCGGAGCCGCAGAGGAAATTTAAAGCTGAGAGGTGTACCAGAAGTGGAAGGGGAAAACCTGCAGGAGAAGGTGAGAGACATCTTTTTAAAAGTGCTTGCCCCTACCTCCCACCCTGCGGCCCCCTTGGAAATAGACAGGGTCCATAGAGTAGCAGGGTACAGACAAATAGACCCTAGCAGACCTCGTGATATTGTATGCAAGATCCATCACTATGCACAAAAAGAGGAGATCCTTCGCAAAGCCTGGGATATAGGCATAATCGAAATCGCAGGGTCTAAAGTAAAGATACTCCCGGACTTGTCTAAGAATACTTTATATCGCAGATCACTACTACGGCCAGTATTGGACAGAGCCAAGCAGCTGGGTTTTAGATATAGATGGGGTTACCCGCTGGCGGTAACCTTTTTCAAAGAAAGAGACATGTTTGTTCTGCGAACCCCGACAGATCTACCCAGTTTATTCGAATTTCTTGGGACGGAACCTGTCCGGGTGGAGGATTGGTGCGCAATTGACCCTAGGAAAACGGGGTATTTAAACTGGAACCCCCTCAAAGGGGGGATGAATGGAAACAGAAATAGGAAAGCATGGTTCCAAGAGGCTCGAGAGACTGGAGGATCAAGCTGAAGGAGAGAGCGGAAATGAAAAATGATGTAGGAATGTCACCATAGGGACTCTTTTTTTGGGTTCCTTTTTTCCCTTTTTTTTTTTTTTTCAATATAAACCCCTTCCTACGACAGGGACCAAGAGACACTCGCCCCTCCACACCCTCGTATAAAATTTATTCTCAGTGAACTTGATACGTATTTTTCTCTAAACACTTGGAAAAGAGGGGTTTTTTTTTTTTTTTTTTCTTTTTTTTTTTTTTTTTTTTTTTTTTTTTTCCTTTTATTTTTTGGGGTGTTGTTAGTTTTTTTCTTTTGTACTTACTTTAATAGAGCACAAGAGTCACGAATCACGAGTGTGGAGAGTGTAGGGGGTCCTTATGGGTTATGAAGGGTCTGTGTTTTTGTTTGTTGTATAACATTCTTTCCTTTTTCTTTTTTTTTTTTCTTTCCTCCCCTCTTTTGGGGGTGTTTTATTGGTTCAGGTTGTGTGAAGCTACATATTAAAAATCTTTTTTTTTTTTTTTTTCTCCTTTTTTTTTTTTTTGGGGCACACAATTAGTAGATGATCTTCTAATTGAAGTAGGTGGGGTAAGACAGCAGGGAGCTGCCTGCACATTCACAATATGGCAAATTGTTGTAAAATTGATTCACGAATAGCACTACGGGTTTTCTTTTGGAATACATATGGAATACATATGCTTAAAGGACCATTTTTTTGGGGTCCCTAAGAAGGGTGAAGATCACGGAGAGAGAAGGAGGGTCACCTCCCTTTTTTTTTTTTTTTTGCCCCGGGGATAGCAGTATATTACAGATATTTTTCAGAAAGTGTGAAGGGTGGTGAAAGAATCAATTGATTAATTACCTGTAGGTCTGAAGAACTTGTAGGGGGGGAGAGGGAGTGATAATTGTAGCATTGTGAGAGAGGAGGTGGGGTGGGGGGGGAGAGGGGACGGAGGAGTGCGCCCCCTCTCTGTACCTTCCCCTTCACCCTTTCTGTTTTTTGTTTTTTCCTTTTGTTTCTTTCTGTTACCAGCATGTAATAAACTAATAGAGGGCGTGACAGGGACTGGAAACAGTACCCGGAGATAGGGGACATTGTATTAGGGAAGAGGGGATCGGAACAGAATGGGGGTAATATACAGACCTCTATCATTTACAAATCAAATTTATTTGGCTCCTTTTTCTCTTTCTTTTTACTATCGAGGGCTCTGTCTCCTTTCTCCCTTTTTTTTTTTTTTTTTTTTTTTTATCGTAGACGAACAGCCATTAAATTGCTTAAGTCAAGATTTAATTGACTGAATGATTTTAAAGAGAGGACAGAAATGGGACCCCCTTCCCCTGGGTTTTTTTTTTCCTTCTCCTTGAGACCAGTATGCTGATAAGCCAATAGAGGGCGTGGTAGGTATCGGAAACAGTATATGGAATGAAGGGGACATCATATTAGGGAAAAGGGGAACGGAGTAGACTGGGGGTAACATACAGACCCCTTTCATTTTCATATTAAACTTAGTAGCTCCCATTTCTCTCTCTCTTTACTATCAAGGGCTTTGTTTTCCTCCTTTTTTTTTTTTTTTTTTGTCCCCGGGGGCATAGGCGCAACGTAACGCTTATTTCCAATTTCCCCCCTCCTCCTTTTATTGTGATACAGAGGAAGGTCGGGAGAAAAATAGGCCGGGAGAAGTAGACAGAAAAAAGGAATGAATTTAGACATGTCGAAGATTATGGAAATGATCAGTGTCGGGGTTTGGGAGAGGGAAGGGAGAGTGGTATTCTCTAATCCAATCCAACCATAACCCCATTTAGGAATTAGCTCATAGAACCAACATAGTTTGGATGAGCTACCCAGCGTAAAGCTATTTAGCGACCTCTCTAAAGTTGAGAGGCCAAGAGGGTATCTCCCCTTCTCCCCCCCTGTCCTCCATAAATTTATTTTTTTTTTTTTTTTGGCCTTTATCCTCTCTCTCTCTTCCACTCCTCTCCTATTGAGCAATGGAAAACATAAAAATTTTATCCATTAATGCAAAAGGCCTGAACACTCCAGAGAAAAGGAGAATCTTGCTGGACGATCTGAATAGATCTAGGGTAGATATTGCAATGGTGCAGGAGACACACTTCAGGGAGGATAAATGTCCAAAGCTTGGTAATAATTCCTTCCCCATAGTATACCATTCTACTAACTGGGAGGCAAAGTCAAAGGGCGTATCCATCCTTCTATCAAGGAACATACCTTGGAAATGTACCCAAATTATGAGCGACCCAAATGGACGCTATTTGTTTGTGAACGGGACTATAAGAGAGATCATAGTTACACTAGTTAACATGTATGTCCCAAATGTAAAACAGGATTGCTTCTTGAGGAGGAGCATGGATGCACTTAATGACTTCAGAGAGGGCCATTTAATAATAGGGGGGGATATGAATATACCCTTGATCTCTTCAGAAGACACATCAAGGGGCATATCATCAATTCCGCCCAGAGTAAGAAAGCAGTTCGCTAAGACACTACAGGAGGGACAATTAATAGACGCATGGCATATAATTCACCCAAGAGAAAGAGATTACTCATTCTATTCCTCTTTACATCAACAATATTCCCGCATAGATTACTTTTTAATCCCGCATAATCAACTACATGCAATAAAAGACATAGTGATAGGCTCAGCAACTTGGTCAGACCATGCCCCAATTACAATAACCTACGACTTACCAGACAAAAGAGAAAGGAGAGAAACAACGTGGAGATTGAATGAAAACCTTTTACAAGACCAGGTGACAATGACAGAAGTTGAATCAGAAATGGAATTCTTTTTTTTAACCAATACTATTGTAGATTCAGACCCAGGGATAATATGGGAAACGCATAAAGCAGTTATAAGAGGCATTTTTATTAAGCATGGGGCTAGGATCAAAAAACAACGAACTAAACAACTAGAACAGTTACTCCAACTGCTAAATAAAGTAGAAGCGAAACATAAACATGCACCGTCAGAGGAGGGAAAGGCAGAACTTCTGAAGATAAGAAGGGACATCAATGAACTTCTAGCCTTTAGAGTTAAAGCAGCAATTCAAAAAACGAAAAGGATCACATATGAATCAGGGGACAAATGTGGGAAGTTATTAGCAAAATCACTTAGAGATCAAAACTTGACGACTTATATTCCACATTTAGTAACGGATGCAGGACAGAAACTCACATACCCTAAACAGATAACTCAGGAATTCAAAAAATATTATGAAACATTATATAATTTAAAAACCCCCATAACCCCACAATCTCAAATGGAGGAGTATGTACAAATCTCACAAATGCCCCAGCTGTCTGAAGAGGAGAGTAAGATACTTGAGTCACCAATTACATTAACAGAGATAATGGAGACTATAAAAAATACGAAAGTTGGGAAGGCGCCGGGACCTGACGGGTTTACGATTCACTATTATAAGAAACTAATTCCATACCTGAAAGAATTCATGAAAGATATGTTTAATGCGTGGGGGGCAGGGAAAACAATCCCTAAAGAAACTATACATGCACATATTTTGGTAATCCCCAAGGAGGGGAAAGACCCCACCTCGTGTAAAAGTTACAGACCAATTTCCCTGTTGAACACGGATTTTAAAATTTTTACAAAGATCCTAGCAGTTAGACTACAGAAATATTTGACGAAATTGATCCATCTGGATCAGGTGGGATTTGTCCCAAGCCGTGAGGCGAGGGACAATACGACCAAGTTGCTGAATCTATTACATATAATCCACCAAAATAAAATACCAACCGTTCTACTTAACACCGACGCAGAGAAAGCGTTCGATAGGGTACGGTGGGAGTATATGTTCGTAGTCCTTCGTTACATAGGAATAGGGGAAAAAATGTTAAGATGGATAAAACAAAGTTACTCAACCCCCTCAGCAAAAGTAAAAGTAAATGGAATTCTTTCTACAGAGTTTTTAATCACAAACGGAACGAGACAGGGTTGTCCCCTGTCCCCGCTCCTGTTCGTATTATCATTAGAACCGTTCCTGTGTAGAATCCGAATGAACCCAGACATTTCGGGTATCATAGTGGGGAAGGACCAATATAAATTATCAGCGTACGCCGACGACGTTCTATTTTCGATTACAAAGCCAGTTATATCACTTCCTAATTTATTAACCGAATTAGGGAAGTACGGAACCCAATCTAATATGAAGATAAACTTTATTAAATCCGAAACAATGGGAATAGAACTAGCAGGGACACTTCAACAACAATTAAGGGCAAATTTTAAGTTGAATTGGACAAAGACGGCTTTAAAATATCTAGGGACGTCAATTACTTCAAAAATCTCACAATTGTTTAAGATGAATTTTATCCCCCTATTAAAATCCATAAATGCATTATTACAAAAGTGGAAAGGAGGAATGTATTCATGGATGGGAAGGTGCAATATAATTAAAATGAGTGTTTTACCAAAATTTCTGTATATTTTCCAGGCACTTCCCATCCACATTCCACCTCGATACTTGTCCCAGATTGAAACCATGATAATGGATTTTATTTGGAAATCAAAACGCCCCAGGGTAGGGAAGAAATATTTATTTAGATTCAAAACAGATGGGGGGCTGGCGATTCCGAATATGAAGAGATATTATCATGCCGTTCAACTAGGCAGAATGATTGATTGGTGTCGCCATAGAGAATACAAGTTATGGCCAAACATAGAGCAGGCACAATGTGAGGTATCACTGAAAAGAGCCCCCTGGTGTCATAAGAACCTGCCAACAGCTATTAAGAATCACCCTGTTATAGGAAATACGATTAAAATATGCGCAAAAATATTTAAACAAGACAATCTTATACGGGAGAATTCCTTACTATACCCGGTCCTGGGGAACCCCCTCTTTGAGCCAGGGTGTCAAGACAGGAAGTTTAAGGCTTTAGTAGAAAGGGGAATCTTTCAGATTCTTGATTTCCGCTCAGACACAGGATGGGTGACCACAGATGAGTTAACAGATGGGTCAGGCCTTTTCGGCCTAGACTCATGGAGGGCTTTTCAGTTACGCCACTTTCTGGGAACATTGAAAGCCCCCCCTCAGGGAGATAAAGAGGTAACACCCTATGAAAAAATATGCACCCAAAATGGAATACTGGAACATACTATATCCAAAATGTACTCCTTGTTAATGACATCAGTGGTACAGCATAAATTCCCTTTCTTGAGGGAGTGGGAAAGGGAAATGGGCATTACTTTCTCACCAGAACAAGAAAATCAAATAATTAAGTCAGTATTTGCTACCTCAATGTGTGCTAGAATTCAAGAAATGAATTATAAAATTTTTTCCAGGTGGTATTACACTCCGGTTAAAATGAATAAAATTTCTATAACAAATACAGACCGATGCTGGAGATGCGGGACAGAGAGAGGCACAATGCTTCATATATTCTGGGCATGTCCTAAATTAGAAATGTATTGGGAACAGATTCTGAAGATAATACAAAAAATTACGAAAAGCTATATCCCCAAAGAACCGGCTTTGTTTCTGCTCCACGTCTCTAGCATACCGATACAAAATTACAATAAATCTATTATACCACATTTAATAAATGCAGCCAGGACATGTATTCCTCTCAGGTGGAAAGAGACTGAGCCACCTAATATAATTACGTGGTTTAGGAAGGTGGAGGAAATAAATAACTTGGAAAGCTTGGTCTCTTCCGCCCGCCAACAAACTGATAAATATGAGAAGAAATGGAAACAATGGATAGATTACGTAAACTCAGGAGAAGGACAACTTTAAAACACAGAGAAAGAATTAGATATAATGGATAAATAAGTATAAGGAAGAGGTTCGGGAGATGAGGAGAGAGGGGAGGGGAGATTTGAGAGGGAGGGGGAAGGGAAAAGAAAAAAGATTTTTTTTTTTTTTTTTTTGGAGGTGGGGAGGAGGGGAGAGAGGGAAAAGGACTGAAATGGGAGATTTGGGTTCGGTTATAGAATGCCTAAGGAAGACTTTGGTCACTTTTGAGTCGAACTGAATATTTTGAAATTTGTAATCGTGAAAGTTGAAATGTTCGGCTATAGAATGTTTAAAGGAAGGTTATGGCTCTTTTGAGTTGAACTAAATATTGTATAATTTGTAATTGTGAAAGTTGGAATGTATTCAATACAATGTATATGTAACTGAACTTAAAGAAATAAAGAAATAATTTGAAAAAAAAAAAAAGAGCTTATATGTGAACCAATTTCCCCCAAGCTTGGCACAATAGAAGAGTCTATCTATTCCAACATATTCTGAAAATTTCAGATCATTTGGTAAATCATACCAAAAGTTATTGACATTAAGCTCCTTTTTGCAATCATAAAAACACGTGGCTTAATGTGAAAAGAGCTTAAGGTACCAAAATGTGCCTAAACCTAAACCAATTGTCTTGAAACTTTGCACAGCCCAAGTTCTGCACTTCCCAAACCTATCCTGGAGGTTATGTGGATTTTGATCTCCCACATGGAAAACTAGGGACATTAAGCTCTTTTTTTGGGGAGCTTAATGTTGCTTAACGTACAAAAAAGAGCTTAGATGTTAACCAATTTCCCTGAAACTCTGCACAATAGAAGGGTCTATGTCTTCCAACATATTCTGAAAATTTCAGATCATTTGGTAAATCACACCAAAAGTTATTCACATTAAGCTATATTTTACAACAATAAAAACACATGGCTTAATGTAAATAGAGCTTAACCATAATGTGCAAAGGTGGTGGGATGAGTGGTGGTGGTAGGGGACGGGATGAGTGGCAGCGATGGTGAGGAGGAAAGGAACAGTGGCAATGGTGGTGGGGGGAAATGGGTCAGTGGCAGTGGTGGTGGGATGGGATGAGTGACAGCGTGTAAGATTCTGGTACCTTCGGTACCCTTATTGCCCATTTTCCTTTTCACATTGCGTCCCACCTTTTCAGTTAGGTGGAACGCATATACCTTTAAGCCGCATGACATCATCACTGAGCGCCGCTCTGAGCGGCTATTTCAATCGCCGGCTTTCTCTCACAGGTTGTTCGTTCAAACCGCATGCTTAACAGCCTTGTCTTATGCTGCCGGAGCCTCCAGCTAATTCCCTTACCTGGAACAGACCGGAACCTCGCTATTGATCCCGTATCTCGCTACCGGATCACTCTCTTACTACCGGACTCTTCTGCTTACTAACCTCACTAGTGATAAGTACCCCACAGGGGATTCCTTCATAACAAACTTACACTATCTACTTCTGCACACTAAAGGACTGTTACTATCTATGCATTACTATTCTATCATCTGCACTGCTCACGCCTGTCTCTTCAGCACATCACCTCTATACTATCGAATACATCCTATCACTCCAGGAACATCTCATTGAGTGTATGTATATTTGCATGCTGGAGCAGGCCGGGCCACAATGATGAGTCTGGAGAGTTGGATCTGGTAATTCAACACATCTCTGCACGACTACTGAGTGGAGATTCTGCAGCTGCAAATCCAGCTCACTAGAACAAAAACGCAGGAGCGTTACACAGCGTTGGTGGTGGGATGGAATCAGTGGCAGGGATGGTGGTGGGATGGAATCAGTGGTAGGGGTGGTGGGATAGGATAAGTAGTGGCGGTAGTGGTGGGGGGATGGGATGAGTGGCAGCAGTAGTGGAGGGGGGATGGGATCAGTGGCAGTGGTGGTAGTGGGATTGGATCAGTGACAGCGGTGGTGGGATGGGATGAGTGGTAGTGGTGGTGCTGAAAGGGGTGGGATGAGGGGCAGCGGGGGTGGTGGTGAAGGAGGTGGAATCTGTGGCAGCGGGGGTGGTGGTGAGGGGGGAGGCATCAGTGGCGGCAGTGGTGGTGGTGTGGGGGGTGAGATCAGTGGCAGTGGTGGTTGTGAACGGGGTGGGATTAGTGGCAGTGGTGGTGGTGGGGAGGGGGGAGGGATTAGTGGCAGCAGTGGTGGTGAGGGGCGTGGGATTCATGGTATTGGTGGTGGGGGGGGTGTGATTTGTGACAAGTTTCAAGACAATTGATTGAGGTTTAGGCACATTATGGCACTTTAAGCTCTTTTTACATAGAGCTGTTGACATCAAATGTGTTAGGAATTTAAAATATAGCTTAATGTGAATAATTTTTGGTGTGATTTACCAAATGATCTGAGATTTTCAGAATATGTTGGAATAGACAGACTCTTCTATTTTGCCAAGTTTGAGGGAAATTGGTTCACATTGGAGTTTTTTTTCGTACATTAAGCCACATTAAGCTTCCCAAAAACAGAGCTTAATGTCCCTAGTTTTCCATGTGGGAGATCAAAATCCATATAACCTCCAGGATAGGTTTGGGAAGTGCAGAAGTTGGGCTGTGCAAAGTTTTAAGACAATTGGTTGAGGTTTAGGCACATTATGGTACATTAAGCTCTTTTTACATTAAGCTGTTGACAATAAATGTTTTAGGAATTTAAAATATAGCTTAATGTGAATAACTTTCGGTGCGATTTACCAAATGATCTGAAATTTTCAGAATATGTTGGAATACATAGGCCCTTCTATTGTACGGAATTTGGGGTAAATTGGTTAACATCTAAGCTCTTTTTTGTACATTAAGCCACATTAAGCTCCCCAAAAAAAGAGCTTTATGTCCCTAGTTTTCCATGTGGGAGACCAAAGTCCACATAACCCCCAGGCTTTGGTGTCCCTAGCTCCGGTTTGAGTTGAACCGACCGGGACCTCGGAGCCCCCCTGCGGCCGGGGAAGCAGCGAGCGGTCGGCGGACAATTAGCGGGAGCGTCCCGCCACCTTCGCGGTATGAATGTTTCAGCTTCGCCGGTCAATATCCCTGGAACCGTAGGTCACAGAGACTCGAAAATCGTGGGCGAGGGGTTCCGGACCCCCTCTAAGTCTGATAAAACTTGGGGTCTCTGGACACAAGGGGTCCTGAGATCACTTTTTTGGAAGTCACCCGGAAGGGTGCACGTCAAGGCCACCGCTGGCTCTACGCCCTGGGGGCCAAGAAGTCAAAAAAAGTTAAAAATAAAAGTCATGACCTACAAAGCACGGTGACCGGCGGGGTAGAAGTCATCATCCATGCCAGGGTGACCAATGGGAGTAGAGGACATAACTAGGTAACACATGGGAAAAGTTGACTTCCATGCCAGAGTGACCGGCGGGGCAGAAGTCGACTTCCATGTCAGGGTGACCGGCGGGGCAGAAGTCGGCTTCCATGTCAGGGTGACCAGCGGGGCAGAAGTCGGCTTCCATGTCAGGGTGAACTGCAGGGTAGAAGTTGTCATCCATGCCAGGGTGACTGGTGGGGCAGAAGTCGGCTTCCATGTCAGGATGACCGGCGGGGGGAAGAGCCTGGAGCCACTTTCCCTGCTGGCTGGGGGGCCCCTGCCCATCACCGGCAGGGGGGAAAAAGCCAATGGGCATGGCTGTTTCCCACGTGGTCGGCTGTGTTCCAATGACACAGCTGATCACAATAGAGGAGCCCACAAGATGACTGCGCATGCGCGATCGGGAGCGAGCAGCGCGGTCATGTCGGTGGCTCTGTGTTCCCTAGGAACACAGCTGTCACCGGCAGTAGTAAACAGTCACTGACAGTGACTGTTTACTATGTGATCGGCTGTGAATCCATTCACAGCCGATCACAAAATGTAAACACAGAGCAGTAACTCACTGTTACTAGCTCTTCTCCCCTCACACAGTTTCCAGTGTGAGGAGAGCAGAGCCAGAAACAGTGAATTACTGCTCTGTGTACCTGTCACAATGTAAAAGCACACCAATAAAGGTCCCCACACAGTCCTCAGCCCCCCCAATTGCACCTGTCACCCAACAGTCACCTCATCAGTGCCCAGAAATTGCCACCCATAACGTTCACATGTGAGTGTAGCGATCTCTGGCAGAATCCCCGTGATTCTGCCCGCGATCTGGAAATCATTGCAAATTGCGGGACACCTGTGTGTTGCCCGTGATTTGCAATAGCACCCCAAACGCTGTGCGATGTTGCCGCAATTTCCGCCTGCCGAATCGCAGTAACATCGCGCAAACAATGCATGATGCCCAAAAAAGGTACAAGAGCTCTTTGGGGCGTCATGCTCTGTTTGCGTGATGTTACCTCGATTCGGCAGGCGGAAATCGCACATCGTTTGGGGTGCTATTGCAAATCATGTGCAACGCATAGGCGCCCCGCGATTTGCAATGATTTCCGGAATGCGGGCAAAATCACAGTGATTCTGCCCTGATCCGCTACGCCCACATGTGAACGTAGCCTAAAGTGCACCTGTCACCAGAGACTGCCATCAGTACCGCCGTGCACCATCGCCCGTCACCTGTCACCCATCGGTGACCATCGCCCGTCACCTGTCACCCCATCAATCACCGTCACCTTTCACCCCATCAGTCATCGTCACCTGTCACCCAATCAATCATCGTCACTTGTCACCCCATGAGTGATCGTCCCTTGTCACCCCATCAAACATTGTCACTTGTCACCCCATCAGTGATCGTCATCTGTCACCCCATCAATCATCGTCACCTGGCTGTCACCCCATCAGTGATCTTCATCTGTCACCCCATCAATCATCGTCATCTGTCACCCCATCAATCATCGTCACCTGTCACCCCATCAGTCATCGTTACCTGTCACCCCATCAGTCATCGTTACCTGTCACCCCATCAGTCATTGTCACCTGTCACTCCATCAGTCATCGTCACCTGTCACCCCATCAGTCATCGTCATCTGTCACCCCATCAGTCATCGTCACCTGTCACCCCACCACTCATCGTCATCTGTCAACCCATCAGTCATCGTCATCTGTCACCCCATCAGTGACCGTCACCTGCCACCTATCAGTCACCTGCCACCTATCAGTCACCTGCCACCCATCAGTGATCATCCGCAGTCAACCGTCACCCGTCGCACAGCCCATCACAGCCAGCACGTCAAAAAGGATGTACAGCAACGAGGAGGCCCTTCAGGTCCTCTCCATGACTGATGAGAGCACAGGGGAGCTCTCATCAGTATCCGAATCAAATCCTGAATCCGATTCGGAATTTGAAAGCGCTAATAGTAGCGGATCAGAGATGGACTCGGACTATTCCTGTACACTTTCCTTTATACAATGTATTTTGGGGTGCAATTTTTGCTATATACATGCAACCACTTACTGACCGCCTAACGACTATATACGTCGGCCATTAAAAGCTAAATACTGGGGTTATGGCAGCAGATAGCTGCCATAACCCCAGTATTTTTCTAAACGGCGGGCGGTCGGCTTTCAGATAAGGGTGGTGCCAGTGGCGGATTCGCCACGGAATTACCCTTACGGTGCAGCGGAAGAGGTGCCCCCCCCCTCCCGCCACGTCCCAGACGTTTTCCCAGCTTACCGGACCCGCCGGCAGCGGGGAAAACTATCCGGTCCCGGATCCTCAGAGACAGGAAGTCAAGTGGGGGCAAGATGGCCCTCACTCGACTCTATGGTCTTGGAGGACCGGAGCTACGTCAAAAGTCGTTGCCTAGCAACCGGTTTAAAGGACCGCTTTTTTTTTTCTTTTTCAACAATTTTTTTTTCTTTTTTAGTGTAGTTATGAGGTCTGAGGTCTGTCATGCCTATTTCTATTACAAGGGATGTATACATTCCTTGTAATAGGAATAAAAATGATCAAAAATTTTTTTTATAAAACTGTGTAAAAATAAAAAAACTAATAAATAGGAAAAAAAAAAATTAAAGTGCCCTGTCCCCGTTAGCTCGCGCGCAGAAGCGAACGCATATGCAAGTCCCGCCCACATATGTAAACGGTGTTCCAACCACACATGTGAGGTATCGCCACGATCGTTAGAGCGAGAGCAATAATTTGAGCCCTCTGTAACTCTAAGCTGGTAACCTGTAGAATTTTTTAAAATGTTGCCTATTGGGATTTTTAAGTACCAATGTTTGGCGCCATTCTGTGAGCATGCGCAATTTTGAAGCATGACACGTTGGGTATCTAATTACTCGGCGTAACATTATCTTTCACATTATGGAAAAAAATTGGGCTAAATTTACTGTTTTCTTATTTTTTAATTAAAAAAAGTGAATTTTTTTCAAAAAAATTGCATTTGGAAGACTGCTGCGCAGATATGGTGTGATAAAAAATATTGCAACGATCTCCATTTTATTCTCTAGGATCTCTGCTAAAAAAAAATATATATATAATGTTTGGGGGTTCTAAATAGTTTTCTAGCAAAAAAAATGATTTTAGCTTGTAAGTTGTAAACACCAAGTGTCAAAAATAGGCCCAGTCTTAAAGTGGATAAATGGACAACTTTGTGTAAAGTGCTACTTGGATGTTAGGCCTCTGTATGTGGCTAGGCTGTGTAAAAGTGTTACACATGTGGTATCGCCATACTCAGGAGGAATAGCAGAATGTATTTTGGGGTGAAATTGTTGCTATGTACATGCTATGTGTTGGAAATATTTCATAAATGGACAACTTTGTGTAAAAAAAAATGCATTTTTATTTTCTTTCCACAGTTTCCAAAAACTTGTGGAAAAAAATTACACGTTCAAAAGGCTCATTATGCCTCAAAAATTATACATTGGGGTGTTTGCTTTCCAAAATGGGGTCATTTTATGGGGGTTTCCATTGTGCTGGTGCTTCAGGGCCTTCAAAAGTGCGATAGGTTGTCAGGAAATTATATGTGTAATTTATGCTCCTAGAATGCCGGACGGTGTTACTTGGATGTTAGGCCTCTGTATGTGGCTAGGCTGTGAAAAAGTCTCACACATGTGGTATCACCATACTCAGGAGGAGTAGTAGAATGTGTTTTGGGGTGCGAGAGAAATAACCTGTTAATACGTCAATTTGTAAAAAAAAAAAAAATCTTCATTTTGCAAAGAATTGTGGGAAAAAATTACAACTTCAAAAAACTCACCATGCCCCTTATTAAATACATTGGAATATCTACTTTCCAAAAAAGGGGTAATTTGGGGGGTATTTGTACTTTCCTGACTTTTTAGTGTCTCAAGAAATGAGATAGGCCTCTGCCTGTCAATGAGGATTGGAATGTCGTTACTAAGAAGAAATCTCAAAAAAAGAAGAATAAGCTGCAGGGTGAATTACCCAACACCTCCAACCAGCATCATACCGGTTCCAGGCCAATGGAGTGAAAAATGTCCTTATGGCCCCTTATCCACACAGGATATCGACCACCTTTGTCGATCTCGGACCACCTTTATGGTCCTTTTTTTACAATGTTCTATTTTTGTATTTTTTTGTTTCCTTCATCAGTTTTGTTTTAAATTCCTCTTCATACAACAAGGAATCTTCATCACTTTCGACCCTTGCCTCTCGAGACCAAAGATATGAGTGCAGTACATCCCCATTAACAAGTAACTCCATTCCAGAGCCTACCCAGCACATCCTTTCTACACATAAGAATGCCATTTAAAATAATCTCGATAAATGCAAACGGCCTGAATCATCCAGCCAAAAGATACGCTCTTTGGGAAAAAGCCAAATCTTCTAATGCAGACATTATTACAGTACAAGAAACACACTTCCAGACGTCCAATCATCCCAAATGCTCTCACAGAGACTTCCCCAACATCTATCTAGCTACATCACCATTGAAGAAAAAGGGAATCCTCCTAGCGATTAAACACACTATCAATTGGCAACTCAAGGATTTAGTGACTGACCCAGATGGCCGCTATATTATCCTCACAGGATTGTTCAACGGACTACCCATGACCCTAGCATCGATCTATGCTCCTAACACGCATCAACTGCGATTCCTCAGAAGAACACTCAAAATCATCTCCAAAGTCAAATATGGCGACCTTATGATCTGTGGTGATTTCAACTTGACATCCAATCCAGAGATGGACACTTCCTCCTCTCCAAACAACAGAAGAACTTCTTTACAGGGTTTGTTCCATAAGGAAAGTTTGTACGATGTTTGGAGGTGTCTCCACGCATCTGAAAGAGATTACATTTTCTACTCCTCCAGACATCGTACATACTCAAGTTTGGATATGTTTGTGTCTGATTGGCGACTTCTGGGGATGATCTCATCCTTGGCCATCAAGGATATCACATGGTCTGACCATGCTGTGGTGGAGGTGACCGTGGATGAGGGAATCCCCAGGGGGGCTAATTCTGTATGGCGTTGCAACATCAGAAACCTACAGTCCGATTTGTGTAAAAAAACATGTTTCCCAACATCTTACTGAATTCTTCCAACTAAACGCAAATTCAGTGTCAGACCCTTGGAGCCTCTGGGAAGCACACAAGGCCTACATGAGGGGAATCTGCATACAGCAGAGCTCTAAACTTAAAAGGAAATATAATCAAAAACTCTCACACATCTCAAATTCATGACCTTGAATCCAAAAACAAAATTCTCCCAGACTCAAAAATTACAAAAACTTTGGCTAACCTAAGAATGGAACTTCGTTCTGTCCTATTGGAAAAGAGCGATATCCAATTTAGGAAACTTAAATTAACATGCTACGCCCAGTCCAACAAAATAAGTAAAACCTTAGCAAATAGGCTTAAATCCCAACAAACCAAAATCTAGGATCTCTCATCTTACTCAGTCACTGACAAATCACAAATTAACACATCCCCAAGCAATAGCAGATGAATTTGCTGACTAATACTATTCACTTTATAATTTGGAGTCAAATCCCACAATCCACAAACCAATAAATACAGATATTTCAGCCTTTCTAGAAAACCTTAATCTACCCCGTCTCTCTGAAACCCAACTCCAAATGCTTAATACACCCATGACTATCGACGAAATTAGAAAAATAATAATTTCCTTACCTCAAGGCAAATCACCATGCCCAGATGGCTTCCCAAGTGAGTACTACAAACTATTTCAACACACCGTCACGCCATTTTTACTTGATGTATTCCAAAAAGCGGTTGACATGTCATCATTCCCAAAAGAAATGCTAGGAGCATATGTGACCACAATCCCTAAACGGGAAAGGTCCCTCGAAACCCGAAAACTATAGACCGATCTCACTGTTAAACACAGACCTCAAAATATTTGCTAAACTTCTGGCAAAACGCCTGCAGAAGGTGCTACCCTTTCTGATCCGGAAAGATCAGTTGGGATTCATCCCCGGGCGTCAAACATCAGACGCAACCAGGAGAATTGTAAATGTCCTTGATTTAGCGGGAAAACGTCGGACGCCTTCTCTGCTGCTTACACTAGACGCAGAGAAGGCGTTTGACAGAATCAATTGGATGTATATGTCGTCCACCCTACGTAAATTTGGCCTGGAGGGCAACATCTATTCAGCAATTATGGCACTCTACTCCCAACCTACAGCCAAAGTTTTCACGTCTGGAACGCTTTCTAAATCCTTTAAAATCTCAAATGGCACAAGACAAGGATGCCCCCTTTCCCCAACAATCTTCAACCTATCCATTGAGCCCCTAGCCGAAGCAATAAGAAATTCTCCCAACATACGAGGCTTCACCATTGGTGACACAGAACACAAGATCACTTTGTTCGCAGATTACATTATCTTGATGTTGACGTCTCCAGATTCATCCCTACCTGCAGCCCACACTATCCTTACCTGTTTCAGTAAGATCTCTTACTATAAAGTAAATAATTCCAAATCACTGGTCCTGAATCTAAATGTTAGTCCTGACACAAAAAAACGTTTGCTAGAAAACTGCCCTTTCTCATGGACAGATGAAAAAATATCTTACTTGGGAATTACCATCACACCACGAACCTCTGACCTTATTCATTCGAATTTAAAACCCCTAAAGCAAAAAATTTGTGAAGACCTTAATAATTTCTCAAAAATCGACCTAACATGGGGAGCGAGAATGGCGGTAATAAAAATGACCATCCTTCCTCAAATTTTATACCTATTTAAAGCATTACCGGTCCCCATGCGCAAAACACATTTGAATGCCCTTACAAGTATTATTAGGAAATTTATATGGTCAGGGAAAAAAGCCCGCATAGACTTCGATGTACTCACTGCGCACAAATCCATGGGAGGAGCTGGACTACCAAATTTACAAGCTAATTGGTGGGCCTCCAGGCTAGACCAAATAAAACATTGGTGCACCAGTAGTGAAACCCCATTATGGGCATTAATTGAGGAACACTTGGTACCGACTAAAAACCTAACATTAATGCTTCAGTGTGATTTATGGATACCTTGGAACTGGCCAAACATTCCCATCACAGTCAAAGCTTCTCTGCAAGCTTGGAGAGCTATTTACAAACTAACACCCACAGTAAACCTTTTCCATGCCTGGGATATTCCCATCAAGATATTAGAATCTAAGTTTAAAAAGCTTAATGTCACTAAGTTAGGTGATCACGGTCTATCACTCATAAAACAACTCTACAGTAATTGTAGGCTTAAAAATAAAGAGGAAATTATCCAGGAATTCTCCCTTCCTCATGACCCATCACTCACCATCTCTAAGATCATTTTCACTCTAGCTAAGCATCCAATATCAGAACTACTAACTAATTCCCAAACATGGAATTTCATCTCCACAGCACCACCCCTTACTAAAGGTATATCCCTCTTTTACTCCTGCCTTACATCTGATTCCCTTAAAATTAAATCGCCACATATGCTGAAATGGGAGAAAACGCTTAATAAATCCTTCACCCTAAAGCAATGGCAAATAGCAATCAATTCGACCCACAAACTATCACATTGTACAAATCATTGGGAAATGATGACAAAGATTGTAAATAGGTGGTATTTCACTCCCTATAGGTTATCCAAAATAAATCCCTCCCTTTCACCACTATGCTGGAGAGAATGTGGTAGAGTGGGTACCTTACAGCACGTCCTCTGGGAGTGCCCCTCCCTCACAAGCTTTTGGAAAGCAATTTTCAACTGTATGGCATCTATCACTGGAATCTTAACTCCGCCCAAACCAGAGTTGGCATTATTGAATCTAAATATTGAATTATACCCACTGACGTATAGACAAATGATTGTACATCTCCTTTCGGCTGCCAGAATTTTAATACTACGTAAGTGGAAAACTACCGACACCCCAAATCTTTCTGAGGCAATCACCCTGATTAATGAGAACTATAAACTAGAAAAAGCTTTATCCTTCAACGCATTAACCCATCACAAATTTCAAAAAGCTTGGTCGGAGTGGCCCTATTTAACACCTGATATTAGAAGCTTATAATGTAACTTTCTATTTTGCTTAGTTCTACTCATTCTGGTCCGGGGGATGATGAGGAGTGTCGACAACCCGTGGCTTGGTGACATTGTTCCCCTAGGGGTTCTAAGTCGGGTGGTTCAACACCTCTCTTCTCCTCCCTTCATCAGAATAAACTTTGTTAACCTTTACATGCATGATGCCTAAACACTTGTACGAAGCTAATACTACTGTTTGAACACTGTATTATCCACTTTTTGATAACGTTCTACCTTGTTTTTGTTATTTTCCTATATCACATTCTGTTACTGTGATTTTCTGTTTTTTTCATCTGTATTTGAAACTCAATAAAAAATGTATTGATTGAAAAAAAAAAGAAATGAGATAGGCCTTCAGTACATCAGGTGTGATCAAGTAAGGTCAATTTTCAATGATTAGCGCCATAACTTATGGACTCTAGAACTTTCACAAAGATCAAATAATATACACTTATTTGGGTTATTTTTACCAAAGATAAGTAGCAGTATAAATTTTGGCCCAAAATTTGTGAAGAAAAATGACTAATTTGCAAAATTTTATGACTGAAACAAAGAAAAATGCGTTTTTTCACAATTTTTTCAGTCTTTTTTTATTTATAGCACAAAAAATAAAAAAACCAGTAGTGATTAAATACCATCAAAAGAAAGCTCTATTTGTGTGAAAAAAAGGACACAAATTTTTTATGGGTACAGTGTTGCATGACTGAGTAATTGTCATTCAAAGTGTGAAAGCGCTGAAAGCTGAAAATCGGTCTGGGCAGGAAGGGGGTGAAAGTGCACTGTAGGCAAGTGGTTAATATCCCCAGTTTTCCATGTGGGAGACCTAAATCGATGAAACCTCCAGGATAGCTTAGGGAAGTGCAGAACTTGGGCTGCGCAAAGTTTCAAGACAATTGGTTGAGGTTTAGGAACATTTTGGTACGTTAAGCTCTTTTCACATTAAGCCACGTGTTTTTATGATTGCAAAAAAGAGCTTAATGTGAATAACTTTTGGTGTGATTTACCAAATGATCTGAAATTTTCAGAATATGTTGGAATATATAGACTCTTCTATTGTGCCAAGTTTGGGTGTGTTGCCTTTTGTTCTGTGTACCTGTACATACACTCCCATTATTTTAGTAGCATGCTGTAACGCTCCTGCGTTTTTAGTATAGGCTGGATTTGCAGCTGCAAAATCTCCACTCAGTAGTCATGTAGAGATGTGTTGAATACCAGATCCAACTCTCCAGGACTCATTACCGTGGGCCTGTCAGCTTCAACATACAGATATATACACACTCAATGAGATGTTCCTGGAGTGATAGGATGTATATGATAGTATGAAGGTGATGTGCTGAAGGGACAGGTGTGAACAGTGACAAGGATGGTAATCACTTGATAGGTTTGTATAGGAGAGTTCAAGATGGTATTTAGGAATGCAGATAGGTTAGTATCGAGTATGCTAGCAGGTGGTGAGGACAGCAGATGACAAATACAGGATAGACTAACCCAGTGCAAGGATAGATAGTAGTAGACAGGAGAGCTAGCAATCTATGCAGCAGTGCAGATGATAGATGGTAGTAGGCTCAAGAGCTAGCAATCTATGTAACAGTGCAGATGATAGGATAGTATGGATAGGTAGTAACAGTCCTTAATGTGCATAGGTAGATAGTGCAATAAGGTTATGGAGGGTTCCCCTGCGGGGTACTTATCACTTGTAATGTTAGTAGTTTAGAGAGGTCCAGTAGATAAGGAATGATCCGGTAGCGAGATACAGGGATCAGTAGCGAGGTTCCGGTCTGCTCCAGGTAAAGGGAATAGCTGGAGGTTCCGATCGAGAGACAGGCTTGAAAGCATGTGGATAACAAGGCAGGTTGAACGAACAATGTGAGTGAGACCGCCGGCGGTTGAAATAGCCGCTCTGCGGCGCTCAGCAGTGACATCATCGTTCTTAAAGGTATATGCGTACCACCTGAAGAGAAAGGTGGGACGCATTACAGAGAAAGTGGTGATTAAGGGTACCGGAGGTACCAGAATCTTACAGTACCCCCCCCCCCCCTTAAGGCCGGCTCCGGAAGGCCTATAGGACAGGTTTCTCTGGGTGTTTCGAGTGAAAGTTCCGTATAAATCTAGGCGCATGAATATCAGAGGTATCTAGCCAGGTGTCGTCTTGGGGTCCATAGTTCTTCCATCTTATGAGATACTGGAGTCTTCCTCTATGGATGCGAGAATCCAAAATTTCCTTGATCTCATACTCTTCTCCGCCTTCAACTTGTATTGGAGGTGGAGGCAAGATGGTAGGCCTTATTCCTTGGTTAGGAACATGGGGCTTCAGTAGCGACACATGGAAGATGGGATGGATCTTGAGATCTGCTGGTAGGGTGAGCTGTACTGCAGCTTTTCCGATAAGTTTTTTAATTGGGAAGGGTCCCAAAAATAAAGGTCCAAGCTTCTTGCTAGGGATTTTTAATCTTAAGTTCTTTGTCGATAGCCAAACAAGGTCCCCAATAGCATACTGAGGAGAAGGTCTTCTACGAAGGTCGTAGTACTTTTTTTGTTGACTGTGAGCGTGTGATATAGTGGTATTGAGTAAACCCAAAGAGTCTTTTATTTGGGTAAGGTAGTCCGAGGCTACTGGGTTACTCGATGGCAGGATGCGTGGTGGAAGAAGAATGGGATGAAACCCATAGTTCAAGTAGAACGGACTTTGCTTCGTAGTACTGTGGGTTGCGTTGTTGTAAGCAAATTCTGCTAGAGGAAGGAGATCCACCCAATCATCCTGCAAGTATGATGTGTAGCAATGTAGATATTGCTCAATGCACTGGTTGACTCTTTCAGTCTGTCCGTTGGTCTGAGGATGGTAGGGAGAAGTGAGCTTTCGCTCAATGCGTAAAATTTGACAACGTGCTTGCCAAAATTTAGAGATGAATTGTGAACCACGGTCGGACAAAAGAGTTTTTGGAATTCCATGCAACTTAAACACATGTTTCATCAGTAGTTCTGCTGTTTGTTTAGATGAAGGTAGTCTACAGATAGCAATGAAATGTGCCATCTTTGTCAAGTGGTCCACTGACACTAGGATGGTATTAAATCCTTTAGAGGGTGGTAGTTCTACTATGAAATCTAAGGACACAACTTCCCATGGAACCTGGGGTATTGGTAGATTACAAAGTAGTCCAGATGGTTTTGTAGTGTCAATTTTGGACCTTGCACAGATGTCACATGAAGAAACAAATTTTTGTACAGACGTCTTCATATCAGGCCACCAAAACTGCCTGGTGAGCAAATTAAAGGTTTTCGTTATACCCATATGTCCTGCCATGGGCACATCATGCGATAACTCCAAGATCTTGGTGCGCATAGTAGGGGGTATGTAGAGTTTGTCATTGTAATAGAGGAAGCCTTCTGCATCAGTACTTAGTTGTGGTGGAGGTGAATCCATTCTTATACTGTGCAAAATCTCTTCCTTCAAGGAACGGACAACACCAATAATGCGTTCATAGGGTATTATGGGAATGGAAGGGATTTCGGCGCAGTTATCTTCTGTTAATCGTGATAGCGCATCCGCTTTTTTATTTTTGTCTGCAGGCGTGTAGGTCACTAGGAAATTAAATCTTAAAAAGAATAATGACCATCGTACCTGCCGGTGGGAGAGAGTCTTGTTAGTCTGGAGGTATTGAAGGTTTTTATGATCTGTATATATGAGTATTGGTAACTGGGTACCTTCGAGCAGATGTCGCCAATTCTCCAGTGCCAGTTTTATGGCAAGCAACTCCTTTTCACCCACTGGGTAATTCACCTCTGGGCTGCTTAGTGATTTTGAAAAGAAAGCAACTGGGTGGAGTGATAAAGTGTTTGTTGGTCGTTGGGAGAGAACTGCTCCTACTGCCATATTTGATGCATCTACCTCTAGAATATATTGGAGGGATTGGTCTGGATGGCGTAGTATGGGAGCAGAAGTAAAGCTTGATTTTAACAAGCAGAAAGCTTGATTTGCTTCTTCTGACCATTTGAATGTTTTTTTTATACTTGTCAGTTGTGTGAGAGGTCTCACAATAGCGGAAAAGTTCTTGATCAACTTCCTATAGAAGTTCGAGAATCCAAGGAATCGCTGTAGGGCCTTACGAGTTGTTGGTATAGGCCAGTCTAGAATACAGGATATCTTACTCATATCCATCTTAATTCCAGTTTTGGATATGAAGTATCCTAGAAATAATATTTCTTCTTTATGAAATAGACATTTTTTTAATTTCACATATAGTCTGTGTGAGAGCAGTCTGGACAACACAAGTCTTACATGTTTTATGTGTTCAGGCATAGATCGAGAATAAATAAGTATATCGTCTAAGTATACTACAACACAGACATCAAGTAAGTCTCTAAAGATGTCGTTTATGAATCTTTGGAAAGCTGCGGGAGCATTACATAGCCCGAATGGCATCACAAGGTATTCGAATAGTCCATATCTGGTTCTGAATGCTGTTTTCCACTCATCCCCGTCACGGATTCGGATTAGGTTGTATGCCCCTTTCAGGTCTAATTTGGTGAAATAAGTAGCCCCACGCACCTGTTCAATAAGTTCAGGGATGAGCGGCAAAGGATAGCGATCCTTTATCGTAATCGTGTTTAATTGCCTATAATCGATAATAGGCCTGAGACTGGAATCTTTATTGCGGACAAAGAAAAGTCCTGCAGCAGTGGAAGAAGTAGAGGGTCTAATGAACCCTTTTGTCAAATTCTCATCCAAGTATTCCTTGATTACATTTGGAAGGATTGGGAAACAGGGATTTCGGGCACAAGAGTTTTTTTAAAAAGATTTCTTTTATTCAACACAAAACTAAATATTTTAAAATCATAGAAAAATACAGGCAGATAATTGTGTATTAAGGACACAGTGAGACCACACAACAATGGTCTATGTTGTACAATATCTCAGTGCATAGAACTTATAAAAGTCGATTTACATACAGTTCAAAGTACAAGATCATTGGTAGTCATATAATCCTTGGAAACGTATTGCTTGATATCAGAAGAACCGCCGACGGACACCCAAGCAGTATGGTGCCGGTCAGCGGGGTCGACTGAAAGTATAAGTTAACATTCACCATGTAATATATGACCTTTGCTCGACATGTTTCGCTTTCTTAGACAAAAAAGCTTCATCTGGAGCATATCATTTCTTTTGTCTGTGTGAAAAATAATAACAGTATTTAGATAAATTACATATATATGTTACCTCATTTTCAGTGTGTTATAATTACAATTGCATATCATTTATCTCTCCTTTTAATTACATACAATCGTCTTGCACATCTCAGATAAGTCCTTCTATTTTTGCAATATCAACACAATATAACATTGGGTCTTAAGTTGCATTCAGACACTAAAGGGGTTTAGGGGAAAGAACGGAGGCTGCCAATAGTGAGCATATGTGGGGATCCATGCTGTAGTTATAGTATAAGCATATATATCCTGTTTATATACCTGGTAAATGGACAGAAAAATGTATACATACCTGTACATATAGTAATCAGGCACATATCTCAATTTCCATAGAGAATTCTTTAACGAGGAGGACTGTGCGTTTTGGGAAGCTCAAAAAAGGCAATGTATAGTGACATAGTAGTGAGGGTAGTCACTCCATGTCTCATATCTGGGTGGATGAGAGCAGAAGAACAATGTTTCTCAGAATAGTAGGCGTTTTTATTCTATGATATCACTTTAAGGGAAAGCCCATAGAAATGCTAAACCATAAGCTCAAGTGTTTCAAAGTGGTAAAATCAGTGTGCCTCATGCTTGTTATAAGAGTGTGTAAGTACCTATATAGCCCATAGATTATCTGCCTTAAAAGGGGCAAAAGAAAAGACATATAGTCATTCTGGACCGTAAGAATGGACAGGTGCCATGCGTTTCTAAACGATTATGCACCAACATACAGAATTTACCCATTCGTGTATGGGCTACCCCTATAGTAAAATACATATCATGTATATTGGTTTGCTTCCATATACATATGTGAATATGTGTGTGTAATCAATTTAGTATCCGGCCCACCCTCCTCCATAATAGTAGGGGGGTGACCAGAGTTATATATATATGGATAAGCAGTTATTACATAGGGTCCAAGATGAGTACATGCAAAGCGTACTTAGAATAAACATAGGTAATAAACATAGTGGTGAATATATAGAGTGCCACCCAATATGATAGATCCCTATGCAGTACGAAAGTTCCAAACATAAACAGACACCCTAGCAAGGCTCACCAAACTTGGGAAGGACCAGAGCTTAAATGTAGGGAGCGTATCTCCTCTGCTTGTATGTCGGCTGTTAAGCACAGTAAGATTAAGGTGAATTCCCGGATATCACAAAAGTGTAATGTTACAGTATTAGTACTGGCCATATAAAGCTTACCCCTTGCCACGCTGTTCCCAGCTTCCGCACAGTCCTCACCGGATGGGGAACCTCCACCATACCAGGGCTTGTAAATGGCGCCCTTAAGTAGCATGGATCCCGGGCGGTTCGTCAAACGGACGTCACCGCCCCGGCCACTCCCACCGGACATCGCGCGAGAGCCAGCGCGGGGACACCCCAGCGAGGCTCTCGGCTTAGTCACGGGTGTATGCAGATCATACAGAGGCAGGAAGTGCCTCCGTAGTCCGCTCAGGTGCCACAGGAAGTTCCGCCCGGAAGGGGCGGAACTAACCTGCGGCCTATCTGGCCGCACATATCTCACTGATGAGGCCGACCTCCATGCTTACCCACACTGCCCCCACAGGATCGGTCCGCAATTACATGGGGATTCTAATTGCCTGAAAAGAAAAAGAAAAAACAACACAACAAGACAGAAATTATATATTTAAAAATACAGATATAAAAACATATTTCACTAAGGTACAAAGATGTTCCTGGTAAACCAGGAGATATATATCGGTAATATATTTGTTTATCAAAAATTATTATATAACCATGTTTATTTTTTGACATTAACCACTAGTGAGGGCGTTCAATAGTAACAGCCCTAATGAAAGAACAGGGGCTGAACTGCCCCCTACTAGAAACACTTCCATACTTCAAACCCCAAGGGAAAGTTGCATATTTTGACTTATTATAAATCCTCAAGATCATAATATTGATGAGATAGGGATTATAGCACAAAAAACTGTTTGTTATACATAAGGAAGGAAGAGGGGTATATCTAAAAAAACATATACATTACGAGGCAAGATGGAAGGAGGTGAAGGAGTATGGAATCAAACTTAATAGGGATATCATTGGTAAAAAACAAACTAAATTCTTAAAAGATAGGATGGCCTTCACGGAAGGCTATGCTTACCGATGGCCGGGACCCAATAGTTCAAGGCGACCCCGCTATTCGCGAGGCCCCCGTGAACAGATGTCGAATACAGGTCCAAGGGAAACTGATTGGGAATCAGACTCGTCTTCGATCTCCGCACAATCTAATAGATCCAAAACATCGATTAGATCTAATCAAGATACTAGACCAAAAACAGACATGGCGACACGTAAACGAGGACAACAGGAAGGAGCCAACTACACACCACGCTCCAAAAAGCGACCCGATGAAACTTCCAAATTTCAACCATTAGGAACTGGGGGGACTCAAATTGGACAGACTGTTCGATCTGTCGAGGCACTCACACAAGATGGTTTGGAAGCACAGGACCCTTATTTGGGACCCCTGGCTCTCCAAGCGATACAAATGTTGCAACCCTTATCCACTAGCACTAATCCAAGTAATCCATCCACACAGGATCTCACATCTAATTCTCAAACACACTCACTAGGTGCTGCGGCACCTGTTTTCTCTAACACACTACCTTTAAATATACCTAGCACTACCTCTCTTAGACAAACCACTATTGATGGCCACTTTGCAGCTTCACAGGCCCAGGCCTCAAATTTTTCCCTGAGCACATCACTAAGCCTTCCCACCTAAAATTATCGATCATTAACTTAACCCCTTATCACTTCTCCCCCCAAGAACAAGAGGTCCTTGAACTTGGCCTCACGTTCTGCCCATCTACTCCTATGGATAGATATGAGACCATAAAGGACGTCTATATGTTCATAAGAAACTTGACGTATAAACATATCTACGACCCAGAAAGACAACGTAATACACAAGATAAAGAAATCTCAGAAAAAATAAAACATTACACAATGCAAGAATTCCGTGTTCTACGGGATTTAATCTTACTATTGGAGGAAGGCAGTCTTCCGGATTCCCAGTCCCCCGATCAACCTATACAAACAAAGACAGTAAATCCAAGACAGGTCCCCTTCAAACCAAAATCCAATAATTTCCCTGACTTGACTACAAATCCTAACCTTTTGGCTTTTTTGACTACAGTGGTAGGTGAGATAAAAAATTGTGAGTTAAAATCAACACAAAATAATCTTTCTAAACAACAACTACAGATGCTTAACAAACTAAGAAACCATACAGACTTGGTTATCAAACCCTCAGATAAGGGTGGTAACCTAGTATTGATGACTCGAGAGGGATACGAAAAAATGTGCCTTAATATCCTCTCAAATCGTACATGGTACAAAAAGATATCCCCATCGGTTACTACAGAATTTAAAGCAGAGTATTTGGATATAATCGGACGGGCATATCAATTGGCTCTTATAGATAAAGACTGTTATAATTTTCTTAACAACAAATTTCCGAGACAGGCGACATTCTATTCACTCCCAAAAACCCATAAAAATTTAACTTCTCCACCCGGTAGGCCTATTGTATCGGGCATTGGAAGTCTAACTGAAAATGCTAGTCGCTTGATCGATTATTATTTACTACCACACGTAGTGCGGTTACCGTCATACGTCAAGGACACACTCGAGTTTTTAAAAATGATTGAAGATATGGTGGTTCCTCCCGACGCCCTGCTCGTGACTTTGGATGTGGAGGCATTATACTCCAGTATCCCTCACGAGCAGGGCGTCGGGATGATACGCACGTTCTTATATGAGCAAGACCATCACACTTGGCCATTTTGTGATTTTATTTTGGAACTTTTATTGTTTATTCTGAAACACAACTGGTTTACTTTTAACGGGTCCCACTACCTCCAGGTACAGGGCGTGGCCATGGGCACTTGTTGTGCCCCGGCCTACGCCAACCTGTACCTGGGGGGGTGGGAGCGACAAATCACATCAGATGAAAATTTATCCCATTTTTTTTCATCCGTGGCAATCTGGTTTCGTTATATAGACGACATTTTTGCTGTCTGGACAGGTTCAAAATCAATGCTAGATGAGTTTATTGCCCAACTAAATATAAACGACTTCAACTTGAAGTTAACATCTACTATCAGTGACTCGAGTGTTAATTTCCTTGACCTAACGGTACTCAAACATGTGGATGGACACCTGACGACTAACCTATACAGAAAGGAGACGTCAGGGAATGTAATATTACATGCGTCTAGCGCCCACCCAGGGGCGCTTATACGTAGTATTCCATACGCCCAATACATACGCCTACGGTGTAATTGTACATCTGATAACGATTTCAAAATACAGGCTAACCTTTTACGAGAACGCCTAATGGCTCGTGGATACAGTAAGCGTTTGTTGAGAACAGCTTTCAACAAAGCGTTTTCTCAAAATAGAAACAGCCTTATCTTTAGAGCCAAACCTCCAAACACACAACCGACAGTTAAGCTAATAACCAAATACTCCGCTCATGAAAAAGTATTGAGAGATATTCTTGAACGGAACTGGCATCTTCTTCGTGATGATCCGGTTATAAACAAATACGTGGGCAAACATCCCCAAATTGTTTTCAGGAGAACAAGATCTTTAAGAGATCAACTAACAACAAGCCACTATCAACCCATCAGAAATAAAGTAACCACAGGTAGAGGTACTTATAAATGTCGCAAATGCGCCTTATGTCCTTGGATAGAGGAGAATACTGAATACACTTTACCTAATGGGGAGACATTTGCTCCAAAATTTCGAGCTGACTGTAGCACACGTGGAGTGGTATACATGATGCATTGTACCTGCGGCATGTTCTATATAGGTAAAACTATAAGAGAGCTCCGCCAAAGGATAAATGACCATGTGTACGTATCAGCAGGGGGAAGGATGATCACGCCCGTGAGCAGACACCTTGACCTATACCACAGGTTCAATCCCAAAAAGGCAAGATTTTATGTGCTTGAGGTTATTCCTCAAGATCCTCGGGGTGGCAACTGGGACAAAAAAATTCTCCAGAGAGAGACTCTCTGGATAGAGCGTCTCAATGCCACTTATAGACCTGGGTTGAACGAAACACAGTCGTACAAACCCTTTCTGTGAAGGTTTCCTTGCTTACTTACCTAATTGACCTCGAGTAGCATACTCTGGTTACGATAATGGCCCTATGTGGGATATATGGGTCAGGGTGTCTGCTTGGTTTTGGCGTGGTCATCCTCCCCCCGTATATATATATTTAATTATTCTGATACCTCTTCACATTAAATAGGTTTTTGTGGCACATATACCCCTCTTCCTTCCTTATGTATAACAAACAGTTTTTTGTGCTATAATCCCTATCTCATCAATATTATGATCTTGAGGATTTATAATAAGTCAAAATATGCAACTTTCCCTTGGGGTTTGAAGTATGGAAGTGTTTCTAGTAGGGGGCAGTTCAGCCCCTGTTCTTTCATTAGGGCTGTTACTATTGAACGCCCTCACTAGTGGTTAATGTCAAAAAATAAACATGGTTATATAATAATTTTTGATAAACAAATATATTACCGATATATATCTCCTGGTTTACCAGGAACATCTTTGTACCTTAGTGAAATATGTTTTTATATCTGTATTTTTAAATATATAATTTCTGTCTTGTTGTGTTGTTTTTTCTTTTTCTTTTCAGGCAATTAGAATCCCCATGTAATTGCGGACCGATCCTGTGGGGGCAGTGTGGGTAAGCATGGAGGTCGGCCTCATCAGTGAGATATGTGCGGCCAGATAGGCCATATTCACATATGTATATGGAAGCAAACCAATATACATGATATGTATTTTACTATAGGGGTAGCCCATACACGAATGGGTAAATTCTGTATGTTGGTGCATAATCGTTTAGAAACGCATGGCACCTGTCCATTCTTACGGTCCAGAATGACTATATGTCTTTTCTTTTGCCCCTTTTAAGGCAGATAATCTATGGGCTATATAGGTACTTACACACTCTTATAACAAGCATGAGGCACACTGATTTTACCACTTTGAAACACTTGAGCTTATGGTTTAGCATTTCTATGGGCTTTCCCTTAAAGTGATATCATAGAATAAAAACGCCTACTATTCTGAGAAACATTGTTCTTCTGCTCTCATCCACCCAGATATGAGACATGGAGTGACTACCCTCACTACTATGTCACTATACATTGCCTTTTTTGAGCTTCCCAAAACGCACAGTCCTCCTCGTTAAAGAATTCTCTATGGAAATTGAGATATGTGCCTGATTACTATATGTACAGGTATGTATACATTTTTCTGTCCATTTACCAGGTATATAAACAGGATATATATGCTTATACTATAACTACAGCATGGATCCCCACATATGCTCACTATTGGCAGCCTCCGTTCTTTCCCCTAAACCCCTTTAGTGTCTGAATGCAACTTAAGACCCAATGTTATATTGTGTTGATATTGCAAAAATAGAAGGACTTATCTGAGATGTGCAAGACGATTGTATGTAATTAAAAGGAGAGATAAATGATATGCAATTGTAATTATAACACACTGAAAATGAGGTAACATATATATGTAATTTATCTAAATACTGTTATTATTTTTCACACAGACAAAAGAAATGATATGCTCCAGATGAAGCTTTTTTGTCTAAGAAAGCGAAACATGTCGAGCAAAGGTCATATATTACATGGTGAATGTTAACTTATACTTTCAGTCGACCCCGCTGACCGGCACCATACTGCTTGGGTGTCCGTCGGCGGTTCTTCTGATATCAAGCAATACGTTTCCAAGGATTATATGACTACCAATGATCTTGTACTTTGAACTGTATGTAAATCGACTTTTATAAGTTCTATGCACTGAGATATTGTACAACATAGACCATTGTTGTGTGGTCTCACTGTGTCCTTAATACACAATTATCTGCCTGTATTTTTCTATGATTTTAAAATATTTAGTTTTGTGTTGAATAAAAGAAATCTTTTTAAAAAAACTCTTGTGCCCGAAATCCCTGTTTCCCAATCCTTCCAAATGTAATTAGTTAATTGAGGATAGGGGCACACCCTAAATTGGATACGTCATGGCCAAGATGGCTGCTATCTGTGGACACATGACTTGTAAAATAATTCTGATATACAAGTATTCCTTGAGATGAGAAAGTTCATCCTGTGAAAGGGGATAAACATGACCGAAAGGCAATTTGCTGTTAGGGAGTAGATCGATAGTGCAATCGTAATCCCTATGGGGAGGCAACACTTCATCTGACACCACAGACAGAATCTTCCCATAAGATGGGAGGTTACACGTATTCTCACAATAGTGAGAAGGGAAAACCAAAGTCCGTTTTTTTCAATCTATGATTGGTTGGTGTGTGTGTAACCAGGGAAGTCCCAAAATAATAGGAAAATGGGGTGAGGATAGTATGTCAAAGGTGATGGTCTCCACATGTGATTCGTTGGTAGTGGCAAGGAGTGCCTGTGTCTGGTTGGTGATTGGACCAGAAGACAGTGGAATACCATTAATGAAACTAACAGAAACAGGCTTAGATTTTGAAATAATAGGTATTTTATTTAAGGTAACAAAGCGTGTATCAATATAGTTTCCACAAGATCCAGTGTCGACCATAGCCTTGGTGGTGATCCTAGTTTGGTCCCACTGTAATATTAAATGAACAAAAAGATAGGGGTTAGAAAAGGAAGTCGTTAATCCTCCCAGCAAGACATGTGAACACTCACCCTCTTTTTTGCGGACAAGGGGACAGGTGCTTATCAAATGATCCGAGGATGCGCAGTACATGCAGAGATTTCTGGATGTTCTTCTAGCTCGTTCAGTAGTCGTTAAAGGTGGGCGTATGGTTCCTACATCCATGGGAGTAGGGTCAACGGCCGAAATCTGAGAAGGAGTAGACAATGGCATTCCCATCTTTTCAGCCCTTCTTTCTCGCAGTCGTCTGTCGATGTTGATACTAAGTTGTATCAAGGCCTCCAAGGTGCCAGGTAAATCCGCTCGGGCGAGCTCGTCTTTAACAGCTTCCGATAACCCGAGTCTGAATTGAGTTCGCAAAGATGTGTCATTCCACCCTGAATCAAGGGTCCATCTTTTGAACTCAGATACAAAGTCTTCTACAGGTCTCCTTCCTTGTTTTAAGGCCCTCAACTGAATATCAGCAGTACTCTGCCTATTGGGGTCATCGTATAAACTAGCGAGTTCCGCTAGGAATAAGGAATAGGTGTATAGAATCTGATCATTATTCTCAAAGAGAGAGTCTGCCCAGGCCCGTGGATCACCCGTCAAGTATGAAATAACGGTACAGACTTTTATTTGATCAGTGGGGCATGTACGAGGTTTTAACAAAAAAAGCAATTGACATGCGTTTTTGAATTCACAAAATTTTTTCCGATCACCTGTAAACACTAGAGGAGGGTTTATTTTAGGTTCAGGAGGCTGAACAGCAGTAAGCCGTGAGAGCTGGGTTACCTGCTGTGTCAGAGTCTGATTCTTTTCTTGTACGTCAGTCAGAGCAAGTATTAACGCTTTTACTTGTTGTGTTAATTGTGTCACTTGAGTGGGTAATTCTGCTGAATCCATTTTTAAGGTTCGTTCAATCTGTAACGCTCCTGCGTTTTTAGTATAGGCTGGATTTGCAGCTGCAAAATCTCCACTCAGTAGTCATGTAGAGATGTGTTGAATACCAGATCCAACTCTCCAGGACTCATCACCGTGGGCCTGTCAGCTTCAACATACAGATATATACACACTCAATGAGATGTTCCTGGAGTGATAGGATGTATATGATAGTATGAAGGTGATGTGCTGAAGGGACAGGTGTGAACAGTGACAAGGATGGTAATCACTTGATAGGTTTGTATAGGAGAGTTCAAGATGGTATTTAGGATTTCAGATAGGTTAGTATCGAGTATGCTAACAGGTGGTGAGGACAGCAGATGACAAATACAGGATAGACTAACCCAGTGCAAGGATAGATAGTAGTAGACAGGAGAGCTAGCAATCTATGCAGCAGTGCAGATGATAGATGGTAGTAGGCTCAAGAGCTAGCAATCTATGTAACAGTGCAGATGATAGGATAGTATGGATAGGTAGTAACAGTCCTTAATGTGCATAGGTAGATAGTGCAATAAGGTTATGGAGGGTTCCCCTGCGGGGTACTTATCACTTGTAATGTTAGTAGTTTAGAGAGGTCCAGTAGATAAGGAATGATCCGGTAGCGAGATACAGGGATCAGTAGCGAGGTTCCGGTCTGCTCCAGGTAAAGGGAATAGCTGGAGGTTCCGATCGAGAGACAGGCTTGAAAGCATGTGGATAACAAGGCAGGTTGAACGAACAATGTGAGTGAGACCGCCGGCGGTTGAAATAGCCGCTCTGCGGCGCTCAGCAGTGACATTATCGTTCTTAAAGGTATATGCGTACCACCTGAAGAGAAAGGTGGGACGCATTACAGAGAAAGTGGTGATTAAGGGTACCGGAGGTACCAGAATCTTACACATGCACCTATACACATCTAGATCCAGAGAGATCTTTACACAAAAGAGGTAGTTCAATCAGCAATACACATTTATTGAATGGGTTACATAATATATTTAATTTATATAAGTTAATTTATCTCAGGCAATATTTGGGTTAAAAATTAGAGATCTATGACTCTGAATGAAAACTTTAACACAGCAATTATTTATTTGTATATAGTTTGATAAGCCTACTCAATTTACAACAATCTAACTATTGTACATACTACAAAATTTAAAATATTCCTAGTTTAACTGAACAATTACAATGCATAGAGTATATACTCATATACAAACACACTATGACCGACAAGAGAATATACAATGTAACCCTTACTCCTTCATAATTACCCTTAGTGATTCCTCTTGCTCTCCCATGCCAAACAGAAAGTCACTCTCTCTCACCTTGGCTAATATAGACCCATATCCCATAGCCTTGTATAGGGCTATTCTCATTGGTTCAGCTATCACGCCCTATTCCTCCCTGTGGGCGTATCTCCTCCGGGATTGGACACTTTCCTCCTCCCATAATTAGGCCTCTTTCTAACCACTCCTCTCTGTTGGGGGGGGGGGGATTTACTCCTACCTGTGGTGCATTGGCTCCAGAAAGTCTGGCCCCCAGAGATGAAGTTACAGGATGATACTATCAGTATGTGTTTACATGTAAATAGCAGTTGCCCCCCTGGTAGCTCAGGCATGCATTTTAAATGGACTTGTTAAACCGGTTCCTAGAACTGACTGCCGACTGAAAGTCACACAGCTTGATATAAGTGACACTCATATCTCAACTAAATGTAAAACAAAACTCAATATCTCGTACATGTATTTGGGGGAAATTGGTTCACATCTAAGCTCTTTTTTGTACGTTAAGCCACATTAAGCTCCCAAAAAAAGAGCTTAATGTCCCCAGTTTTCCATGTGGGAGACTTAAATCAATGAAACCGCCAGGATAGCTTAGGGAAGTGCAGAACTTGGGCTGTGCAAAGTTTTAAGACAATTGGTTGAGGTTTAGGTACATTTTGGTACGTTAAGCTCTTTTCACATTAAGCCACGTGTTTTTATGATTGCAAAAAAGAGCTTAATGTAAATAACTTTTGGTGTGATTTACCAAATGATCTGAAATTTTCAGAATATGTTGGAATCGACAGACTCTTCTATTGTGCCAAGCTTGGGGGAAATTGGTTCACATCTAAGCTCTTTTTTGTACGTTAAGCCACATTAAGCTCCCCAAAAAAAGAGCTTAATGTCCCCAGTTTTCAGTTTTCCACGTGGGAGACCAAAATCGATGAAACCTCCAGGATAACTTTGGGAAGTACAGAACTTGGGCTGTGCAAAGTTTCAAGAAAATTGGTTGAGGTTTAGGCACATTTTGGTACATTAAGCTATTTTTACATTAAGCTGTGGACATTAAACGTTTTAGTATTGCAAAAAAATAGCTTAATGTGAATAACTTTTGGTGTGATTTACCAAATGATCTGAAATTTTCAGAATATGTTGGAATATATAGACTCTTCTATTGTGCCAAGTTTGGGTGAAATTGGTTCACACCTAAGCTCTTTTTTATACATTAAGCCACATTAAGCTCCCCAAAAAAAGAGCTTAATGTCCCCAGTTTTCTATGTGGGAGACTTAAATCAATGAAACTGCCAGAATAGCTTAGGGAAGTGCAGAACCTGGGCTGTGCAAAGTTTCAAGACAATTGGTTGAGGTTTAGGCACATTTTGGTACGTTAAGCTCTTTTCACATTAAGCCACGTGTTTTTATGATTGCAAAAAAGAGCTTAATGTGAATAACTTTTGGTGTGATTTACCAAATGATCTGAAGTTTTCAGAATATGTTGGAATCGACAGACTCTTCTATTGTGCCAAGCTTGGGGAAAATTGGTTCACATCTAAGCTCTTTTTTGTACGTTAAGCCACATTAAGCTCCCCAAAAAAAGAGCTTAATGTCCCTAGTTTTCCACGTGGGAGACCAACATCGATGAAACCTCCAGGATAGCTTAGGGAAGTGCAGAACTTGGGCTGTGCAAAGTTTCAAGACAATTGGTTGAGGTTTAGGCACATTTTGGTACATTAAGCTCTTTTTACATTAAGCTGTGGACATTAAACGTTTTAGTATTGTAAAAAAAATAGCTTAATGTGAATAACTTTTGGTGTGATTTACCAAATGATCTGAAATTTTCAGAATATGTTGGAATATATAGACTCTTCTATTGTGCCAAGTTTGGGTGAAATTGGTTCACATCTAAGCTCTTTTTTGTACGTTAAGCCACATTAAGCTCCCCAAAAAAAGAGCTTAACCACTTGCCACCCGCCCGCCGTCAATTGACGGCGGAGCGGTGCGACCATTATTCTGGGAAGACGTCATATGACGTGATCCCAGAAAAAAGGGCAGGCGCGCGATCGTGTGCGCGCCGCCCTGCACTGCCGGTGTCGGGGTGTCCCCGGGACACCCCCCGTCACCGGCAGGGGGGAAACAGCCAATGGGCATGGCTGTTACCTACGTGATTGGCTGTGTTCCAATGACACAGCCGATCACAATGGAGGAGCCCGGAAGATGACCGTGTATGCGCGATCAGGAGCGCGCAGCGCGGTCATGTCGGTGGCGTTGTGTTCCGTAGGAACACAGCTGTCACCGGCAGTAGTATACAGTCACTGACAGTGACTGTTTACCAAGTGATCGGCTGTGAATCCATTCACAGCCGATCACAAAATGTAAACAAAGAGCAGTAACTCACTGTTATTAGCTCTTCTCCCCTCACACAGTTTCCAGTGTGAGGGGAGCAGAGCTAGAAACAGTGAGTTACTGCTCTGTACACCTGTAAAAGTAAAAAAATCACAAAAATAAATGTCCCCACACAGTCCTCAGCCCCCCCCCCAATTGCACCTGTCACCCAACAGTCACCTCATCAGTGCCCAGAAATTGACACCCATAAGGCTACGTTCACATGAGAGCGTAGCGATTGCGGGCTGAATCACCGCGATTCTGCCCACGATCCGGAAATCATTGCAAATTGCGGGACGCCTGTGCGTTGCCCGTGATTTGCAATAGCACCCCAAACGCTGTGCGATGCCACGATTTCCACCTGCCGAATCGCGGTAACATCGCGCAAACAACGCATGACGCCCAAAAAAGAGCTTCTTTGGGGCGTCATGCGTTGTTTGCGTGATGTTACCTCGATTCGGCAGGCGGAAATTGCAGCAACATCGCACAGCGTTTGGGGTGCTATTGCAAATCACGGGCAACGCACAGGCGTCCCGCCATTTGCAATGATTTCTGGATCGCGGGCAGAATCGCAGTGATTCTGCCCATGATCGCTACGCTCACATGTGAACGTAGCCTAAAGTTCACCGGTCACCAGAGACTGCCATCAGTACTGCCGTGCACCATCGCCCGTCACCTGTCACCCATCAGTGACCATCGCCCGTCACCTGTCACCCCATCAATCACCGTCACCTGTCACCCCATCAGTCATCGTCATCTGTCACCCTATCAATCATCATCACTTGTCACCCCATCAGTGATCGTCACTTGTCACCCCATCAATCATCGTCACTTGTCACCCCGTCAGTGATTGTCATCTGTCACCCCATCAATCATCGTCACTTGTCACCTCATCAATCATGGTCACCTGTCACCCCATCAGTCATTGTCACCTGTCACCCCATCAGTCATCGTCACCTGTCACCCCATCAGTCATCGTCACCTGTTTGCCATATATAGTGGGTACGGAAAGTATTCAGACCCCCTTAAATTTTTCACTCTTTGTTATATTGCAGCCATTTGCTAAAATCATTTAGGTTCATTCTTCTTCCTCATGTATGTACACATAGCACCCCATACTGACAGAAAAACACAGAATTGTTGACATTGTTGCAGATTTATTAAAAAAGAAAAACTGAAATATCACATGGTCCTAAGTATTCAGACCCTTTGCTGTGACACTCATATATTTAACTCAGGTGCTTTCCATTTCTTCTGATCATCCTTGAGATGGTTCTACTCCTTCATTTGAGTCCAGCTGTGTTTGATTATACAGATTGGACTTGATTAGGAAAGCCACACACCTGTCTATATAAGACCTTCCAGATCACAATGCATGTCAGAGCAAATTAGAATCATGAGGTCAAAGGAACTGCCTGAAGAGCTCAGAGACAGAATTGTGGCAAGGCACAGGTTACAAAAAGATTTCTGCTGCACTTAAGGTTCCTAAGAGCACAGTGGCCTCCATAATCCTCAAATGGAAGACGTTTGGGACGACCAGAACCCTTCCTAGAGCTGGCCGTCCGGCCAAACTGAGCTATCGGGGGAGAAGAGCCTTGGTGAGAGAGGTAAAGAAGAACCCAAAGATCACTGTGGCTGAGCTCCAGAGATGCAGTCAGGAGATGGGAGAAAGTTGTAGAAAGTCAACCATCACTGCAGCCCTCCACCAGTCGGGGCTTTATGGCAGAGTGGCCCGCGGAAGCCTCTCCTCAGTGTAAGACACATGAAGGCCCGCATGGAGTTTGCTAAAAAAAAACACCTGAAGGACTCCAAGATGGTGAAAAATAAGATTCTCTGGTCTGATGAGACCAAAATAGAACTTTTTGGCCTTAATTCTAAGCGGTATGTGTGGAGAAAACCAGGCACTGCTCATCACCTGTCCAATACAGTCCCAACAGTGAAGCATGGTGGTGGCAGCATCATGCTGTGGGGGTGTTTTTCAGCTGCAGGGACAGGACGACTGGTTGCAATCAAGGGAAAGATGAATGCGGCCAAGTACAGGGATATCCTGGACAAAAACCTTCTCCAGAGTGCTCTGGACCTCAGACTGGGCCGAAGGTTTACCTTCCAACAAGACAATGACCCTAAGCACACAGCTAAAATAACGAAGGAGTGGCTTCACAACAACTCCGTGACTGTTCTTGAATGGCCCAGCCAGAGCCCTGACTTAAACCCAATTGAGCATCTCTGGAGAGACCTAAAAATGGCTGTCCACCAACGTTTACCATCCAACCTGACAGAACTGGAGAGGATCTGCAAGGAGGAATGGCAGAGGATCCCCAAATCCAGGTGTGAAAGACTTGTTGCATCTTTCCCAAAAAGACTCCTGGCTGTATTAGATCAAAAGGGGGCTTCTACTAAATACTGAGCAAAGGGTCTGAATACTTAGGACCATGTGATATTTCAGTTTTTCTTTTTTAATAAATCTGCAACAATGTCAACAATTCTGTGTTTTTCTGTCAGTATGGGGTGCTATGTGTACATTCATGAGGAAGAAGAATGAACCTAAATGATTTTAGCAAATGGCTGCAATATAACAAAGAGTGAAAAATTTAAGGGGGTCTGAATACTTTCCGTACCCACTGTACATGCAATCACTTACTGACCGCCTAACGACTATATGCGTCGACCAGTAAAAGCTAAATACTGGGGTTATGGCAGCAGATAGCTGCCATAACCCCGGTATTTTTTGAAACGGCGGGCGGTCGACTTTCAGATAAGGGTGGTCCCAGTGGCGGATTCGCCACGGAATTACCCTTACAGTGCAGGGGAAGAGGTGCCCCCCCCCCCTCCTGCCGCGTCCCAGATGTTTTCCCAGCTTACCAGACCCGCCGGCAGCGGGGAAAACTATCCGGTCCCGGATCCTCAGAGACAGGAAGTCAAGTGAGGGCAAGATGGCCCTCACTTGACTCTATGGTCTTGGAGGACCGGAGCTAGGTGTGAGGTCTTTTTGACCCCAGATCCCACAATAAAGAGGACCTGTCCTGCTTATTTCTATTACAAGGGATGTTTACATTCCTTTTAATAGGAATAAAAATGATCAAAACATTTTTTTTTAAACTGTGTAAAAATAAAAAAATAATAAATAAAATAAATAGGAAAAAAAAATAAATAAATTAAAGCGCCCTGTCCCAGTTAGCTCGCGCGCAGAAGCAAACGCATACGCAAGTCCCGCCCACATATGTAAACGGTGTTCAAACCATACATGTGAGGTATCTCCACGATCGTTAGAGCGAGAGCAATAATTTGAGCCCTAGGCCTCCTCTGTAACTCTAAGCTAGTAACCTGCAGAAATTTTTAAATTGTTGCCTATGGGGATTTTTAAGTACCAATGTTTGGCACCATTCTGTGAGCATGCGCAATTTTGAAACATGACATGTTGGGTATCTAATTACTCGGCGTAACATTATCTTTCACATTATGGAAAAAATTGGGCTAAATTTACTGTTTTCTTATTTTATAGTTTTATAGTTTTTTTCAAAAAAATCGCATTTGGAAGACTGCTGCGCAAATATGGTGTGATGAAAAATATTGCAACAATCTCCATTTTATTCTCTAGGGTCTCTGCTAAAAAAAATATATAATGTTTGGGGGTTCTAAGTAGTTTTCTAGCAAAAAAAATGATTTTAGCTTGTAAACACCAAGTGTCAAAAATAGGCCCAGTCTTAAAGTGGATAAATGGACAACTTTGTGAAAAGTGCTACTTGAATGTTAGGCCTATGTATGTGGCCAGGCTGTGAAAAAGTGTTACACATGTGGTATCGCCATACTCAGGAGGAATAGCAGAATGTATTTTGGGGTGCAATTTTTGCTATGTACATGCTATGTGTTAGAAATATTGCATAAATTGACAGCTTTGTGTAAAAAAAATGTGTTTTCATTTTCTTTCCACATTTTCCAAAAACTTGTGGAAAAAAATGACATATTCAAAAGACTCATTATGCCTCAAAAATTATACGTTGGGCTGTTTGCTTTCCAAAATGGGGTCATTTTATGGGGGTTTCCATTGTCCTGGTGCTCCAGGGCCTTCAAAAGTGCGATAGGTTGTCAGGAAATTATATGTGTAATTTGTGCTCCTAGAATGCCGGACGGTGCTACTTGGATGTTAGGCCTCTGTATGTGGCCAGGCTGTGAAAAAGTCACATATGGTATCGCCATACTCAGGAGGAGTAGTAGAATGTGTTTTGGGGTGTAGTTGCAAGTATACATATGCTGTGTGAGAGAAATAACCTGTTAATACGTCAATTTGTAAAAAAAAAAATCTTCATTTTGCAAAGAGTTGTGGGAAAAAATGACAACTTCAAAAAACTCACCATGCCCCTTATTAAATACCTTGAAATGTCTACTTTCCAAAAAGGGGTCATTTGGGGGGTATTTGTACTTTCCTGACTTTTTAGTGTCTCAAGAAATGAGATAGGCCTTCAGTACATCAGGTGTGGTCAAGTGTGATCAATTTTCAATGATTAGCACCATAACTTGTGGACTCTATAACTTTCACAAAGACCAAATAATATACACTTATTTGGGTTATTTTTACCAAAGATAAGTAGCAGTATAAATTTTGGCAAAAATTTGTGAAGAAAAATTACCCATTTGCTAAATTTTATGACAGAAACAAAGAAAAATGCGTTTTTTCACAATATTTCCAGTCTTTTTTTATTTATAGCACAAAAAATAAAAAACCCAGTAGTGATTAAATACCATCAAAAGAAAGCTCTATTTGTGTGGGAAAAAAGGACACAATTTTTTTATGGGTACAGTGTTGCATGACTGAGTAATTGTCATTCAAAGTGTGAGAGCGCTGAAAGCTGAAGATCAGTCTGGGCAGGAAGGGGGTGAAAGTGCACTGTAGCAAGTGGTTAATGTCCCCAGTTTTCCATGTGGGAGACTTAAATCAATGAAACCACCAGGATAGCTTAGGGAAGTGCAGAACTTGGGCTGTGCGAAGTTTCAAGACAATTGGTTGAGATTTAGGCACATTTTGGTACATTAAGCTCTTTTCACATTAAGCCACGTGTTTTTATGATTGCAAAAAGGAGCTTAATGTGAATAACTTTTGGTGTGATTTACCAAATGATCTGAAATTTTCAGAATATGTTGGAATCGACAGACTCTTCTCTTGTGCCAAGCTTGGGGGAAATTGGTTCACATCTAAGCTCTTTTTTGTACATTAAGCTCCCCAAAAAAAGAGCTTAATGTCCCCAGTTTTCCACGTGGGAGACCAAAATCGATGAAACCTTCAGGATAGCTTTGGGAAGTACAGAACTTGGGCTGTGCAAAGTTTCAAGACAATTGGTTGAGGTTTAGGCACATTTTGGTACATTAAGCTCTTTTTACATTAAGCTGTGGACATTAAACGTTTTAGTATTGTAAAAAAAATAGCTTAATGTGAATAACTTTTGGTGTGATTTACCAAATGATCTGAAATTTTCAGAATATGTTGGAATATATAGACTCTTCTATTGTGCCAAGTTTGGGTGTGTTGCCTTTTGTTCTGTGTACCTGTGCATGCACCCCCATTATTTTAGTAACATGCACCTATACACATCTAGATCCAGAGAGATCTTTACACAAAAGAGGTAGTTCAATCAGCAATACACATTTATTGAATGGGTTACATAATATATATATATGCAAATTACACACTAAACAGTATTTACAACACATTGTTAGTACAGATCTCTTGGCTTTCAATGTTATTTACAAATTACCCACAATAGCCCTATTTACAATACCATTGTTACCCGAACAATATGAGAGTTAATTTATCTCAGGCAATATTTGGGTTAAAAATTAGAGATCTATGACTCTGAATGAAAACTTTAACACAGCAATTATTTATTTGTATATAGTTTGATAAGCCTACTCAATTTACAACAATCTAACTATTGTACATACTACAAAATGTAAAATATTCCTAGTTTAACTGAACAATTACAATGCATAGAGTATATACTCATATACAAACACACTATGACCGACAAGAGAATATACAATGTAACCCTTACTCCTTCATAATTACCCTTAGCGATTCCTCTTGCTCTCCCATGCCAAACAGAAAGTCACTCTCTCTCACCTTGGCTAATATAGACCCATATCCCATAGCCTTGTATAGGGCTATTCTCATTGGTTCAGCTATCATGCCCTATTCCTCCCTGTGGGCGTATCTCCTCCGGGATTGGACACTTTCCTCCTCCCATAATTAGGCCTCTTTCTAACCACTCCTCTCTGTTGGGGGGGGGGGGATTTACTCCTACCTGTGGTGCATTGGCTCCAGAGAGTCTGGCTCCCAGAGTTGAAGTTACAGGATGATACTATCAGTATGTGTTTACATGTAAATAGCAGTTGCCCCCTGGTAGCTCAGGCATGCATTTTAAATGGACTTGTTAAACCGGTTCCTAGAACTGACTGCCGACTGAAAGTCACACAGCTTGATATAAGTGACACTCGTATCTCAACTAAATGTAAAATTAAAACTCAATATCTCGTACGTGTATATATTTACATTAATATTTACAATCTCTAAAATGGAGATTTATACATAATCTCCTCATCATCACAACACGGTAAGGGAGATTATGCCTAAACTCATATGGCAACAGATGCCCGCTTGGGGCCTGCAGAAAGCAAAGGCCCCACATAACATAATGGTTTAGGTGTAATCTCCTTTTGAGCGTTTGTCACTCTAGCTGAAATAAAACTAGTTGAAAAAAAACTCTATAAACTCTCCGTCTCTACAGACCCACATTCCTGGATCTCAGTGTCAGCAGTTCATTACTTGTTCTGGATGTAATACCTCCATAATGATGGAAAAAAAAAATAAAAAAACAATACTAAGAGTCCAAACCACAAAAAAAATGAGGATAAGAGTTCTCAATAGTCCAATAATAATAGTATGAAAGTCCATAAAGCAAATCTGGTCCTGTTGCTCTTGCTTCTGGGACGGCCTTCCATGGGGATTCCAAATGGATAAAGCGTATTCCATATAAGGCTATGGACCAGCTTTCCTGGCTTTCTGTGATTATACTTTATTAATGTGGACCCAGGTAGGGAAAAAAACAAGTGTATTTTTAAGACATATGCATTCAAATGACTGCTTATCTTGTAATTCTGAGTAGTAAGGACCTTTGTTTAGCCTTGCTATAGATTTACTGTGACATAATAGTGAGACCCTCTTTCATTGAAATGTTTATCAACTTGAATAGTTACCCCCTTCAGCCAGGTGCTACTAGATTTTCATCACCCACTTTATTCATCCATTGTCATATGCCTGCAGATAACTCTGCCCTGCCTTCTGCTGGTTACCACTGTGTGGTGTGTGACCCTTCAAGTCTCCAGGGGGGTTCTGTTGCTACCCGCAACTCACCACTGACTCTGTTTACTGAAACTGTGTTCAGTTATCCAAACCCCGATGGGCTCTTGGCTGGTGCCACACAATTGTGCACGTAGTTTCGTCCTTTGCTAACGTATGTAACTCCGGTAGGAGTCATGCCTTTTGGCAGGCTGTGCGACAGAGGTCATTCCTTTAGCAGGCTCCGAACAGAGTAGGCAGTGTCAACCAAGCAGACAAAATGACGTAATGTCAGAATGCGGATAAGTGTGATGTCACCAGTTACTCGTGGCTTCGGGAATCACTAAACTAAATTAAATTACTTTTAAGTACAATTGTACTATACCAGGTCAGCTATTTGCCAATCACTATGAGTCTCACCAGTCCCAGTATATCTATATGATATGCAAGCGATGCTCTTTGAACTTAATCATGGCACCCCAAAAAAAATTGACCAATGATTTTAACTTGGAGAGAAAAAACTGACTACATGTGATGACTGCCACATATTTGAGCTGTAGAGCGGACTTTGTGTAACATGTACAAAAAAAACAATTGTTGAGTGACTGTTGCCCAAATCCTGGTGTTATTGTTCCTATTGCCTTAGTTGGTAATAGCTAAATGACCCGAGGGAGCTTCAATAAATGTATATAACACAATTATTCAATGGTGGAAGGGATACAAAACTGTTGGGAACTGGCCCATAAATGTTCTCACTATAATGTTCCCCCTACTCCCCTCTTTTTTTTTTCTAGCAAAAACCAAAATATGGAATCACCCCACAAATTAAGGTGATAAAGGAAAGAAAGAGAAATAGTTACCAAAAAAAATTAGAATAATAAAAAAAATTAAAAATATATAAAAAAAATATAAAAAAAAGGAAATAGATTAAAATTTTAAAAAATTTAAAAAAACTTAAAAAAATAAAAAATAAAAGTACAGATTTGGTGCTGGCTCCACACTACCTTTGCCCTACACCTTTCTCTTTTTAAAGAGAAATGAAGCTGTACGTTAGTTCAAAACAAAAAAAAATCAAAATGCTTGCCAACTTTGCAGCTATCCAAAAGACACTCCCTGTATGGTGGGGAATTAACCTATCAATAGGTCCTCTTTTAACATGACTGTGTAAGTCATGCTTTGAACAAAAAAACAAAACGTACAGAGAGAAACTCTGGTTAATGAAAGAGACACCAAAAAAAATATATATTTTTAATCATGGCACCCCAAAAAAAATTGACCAATGATTTTAACTTGGAGAGAAAAAACTGACTACATGTGATGACTGCCACATATTTGAGCTGTAGAGCGGACTTTGTGTAACATGTACAAAAAAAACAATTGTTGAGTGACTGTTGCCCAAATCCTGGTGTTATTGTTCCTATTGCCATAGTTGGTAATAGCTAAATGACAAGAGGAAGCTTCAATAAATGTATATAACACAATTATTCAGTGGAAGGGATACAAAACTTTTGGGAACTGGCCCATAAACAAAATGCTCTATGGAAGCTTTAATATACTATACCAATATTTAAATGTTCTCACTATAATGTTCCCCATACTCCCCCCTTTTTTTTTTTCCCAAAAATATGGAATCACCCCACAAATTAAGGTGATAAAGGAAAGAAAGAGAAATAGTTACCAAAAAAATTAGAATAAAAAAAATTAAAAATAAAATCAATAATAAACAAATATATAAAAATTAAAAATAAAATAAAAAAAATGATATTAAAAAAAAAGGAAATAAAGATAAAAAAAATAATTAAAAAAAAAATAAAATTAAAAACGTACAGATTTGGTGCTGGCTCAACATTACCTTTGCCCTACACCTTTCTCTTTTTACAGAGAAATGAAGTATGTTTGTTCAAAACAAAAAAAATCAAAATGCTTGTAAACTTTGCAGCTATTCAAAAGACACTCAATGTATGGTAGGGAATTACCATATCAATTAGTCTTCTTTTAACATGACTGTGTAAGTCAGACTTTGAAAAAACAAAACAACCCCTGTGTAATTCAGGCTTTGAACAACAAAAAAAACGTACAGAGAGAAATTCTGGTTTATGAGACACCAAAAAAATTATATAGGGTTTGTTGTATGGGCGCTTCCGTGGAATACAGCAGGCTTTAGGTGAGACACTGCACTTCGGCAGCACTGGAGAGGAGAAGCTGCTCTGAAAGTGATAAAGATAAAAAGACAAGGCGCCTCTAAGTGCAGTAGGCTCTGAGTATTTATTAGGTTAAAAGTATAAAAGCACTCACATTTGGTAAATATGACATGGGCATAGCAAAGATCTGTCTGGAGTCTTCCTATCCGCTGTGCTGAGTGGTTTCAATGGGGACATCCGGTGAGACTGGAGGTCTGACAAAGGAGCTGAGCTCCGAAACATGTAACCGCCCACCACCCGCTCTATTGGACACCAGCCGCTGCGTCCACACCCTGCCTTCAGGAAATCTCATGCCGACCAGGCTGAGACACAGACGAAAGGACGCATCTACAGGAAGCGGATCACCGAATGTCCCCATTGCAACCACTCAGCACAGCGGATAGGAAGACTCCAGACAGATCTTTGCTATGCCTATGTCATATTTACCAAATGTGAGTGCTTTTATACTTTTAACCTAATAAATACTCAGAGCCTACTGCACTTAGAGGCGCCTTGTCTTTTTATCTTTATAAAAAAATATATATATTTTTGAATGTAGGTAGGCCTGATGGTAATTACTCCAATTCAGAGGCTTCTCCTTAAAGCACGCATAAAAAAAACATGCTATACGGTCCTCTGTGTTATTTTTATTCCTAAAGAATATTGTCATTTCTGGGACATATCTGCCTTGTCCACCGATGTTGGTTTGTGTATTGTTCCTAAAATACAAGACTAAGAGATGATTAATAACACCTTACTCGGGGGCGTGGCCTGACCGTGATGGTGTGAGGACGCATCTCGTGCGAGCTCCTGCTTCCCTGAGCCTGCCGCTTGACCTGTAGCGACCACCGATCATCTACTTACCCGCTGGCGATGCCACCAAAGAAGCGACCGTCCTCCCAGCCTCCCGGAGGGATCTCTGCATGCTCCACGGACCTCCGCGATCTCTTTTCAGCGACACCCCTCGGAGCCGCCACGAGGTGGCCAAGATGGCGGCGCCCCGATCCTCTCCGGCCTCTAAGTTGCTCCCGGGACCACCTTCCTCCTCTGGAATACAGCTATCCCAGGTACAGGGGCACAGCCCCAACCCCTTCTTGCCCTATACTGCGGTATCTCCTCACTCCACAGACTCTGGGGACACGGAGGAGGACTGGGACCGGAAGGCCCACATTAAGGCCTTGCCGACCAGGACAGAGATTGTACACCTGATTACCACTACGGTGGAGCAATCAGTAACTCAGGCCTTGGAGGGGCTGCAGGCGGACACTGTGGCTCTGGGACACAGGGTGGCTTCCCTAGAATCCAGCCAGGATGATATACTGCATTCCCTATCCTCCTTTCAGGAGTCTGCCTGCACGCATGACACTGTCCTTAATACACTTATGGATCAGCTTGATGATTATGAGAACAGAGACGGGTGCCAGAACATCCGCATTAGGGGACTCCCTGAAGCCACCAGAGCTCCTGACCTGGTCCCCTCTGTCCAGGGTATTTTTCGCCAGATTTTGGGTAACAGAAGCCCTGATGTCATAGACATTGACAGAACGCACAGGGCCTTGCTTCCCCCACCAAAGGAGGGTGAGCCACCCCGGGATGTCATATGTAAACTTCATAAGTATGCTGTGAAAGAGGACATTATGAAGGCTGCACGGTCTATGGCTGTGATTGACTTTGATGGAGCACAACTTTCTCTGTTCCCCGACCTGTCTAGGCGGACACTCATGCAACGGCGCTCCCTGCGCCCCCTACTGGATGCCTTACGCTCTCATCAGGTGGTGTATCGTTGGGGCTTCCCCTTCCGTCTTACTGCCTCCAGGAATGGCAAGTCGGCCGTTCTCCGCACCAAGGATGACCTGCAACGCTTCTGTGCTGCCCTGGATGTCCCCCTGACAGACTTCCCTGACTGGAGACTGCAGAGTACTCTCCCCTTGCCGCAACGCCCTGAGCGGTGGCAACAGGTCACCCCGCAAGGAGGGAAACGTCGCAGAAGCTCGCGACGGGGCTCCGCCTGGGCCTCCCAGCACGAATGAACGCTGCTCACTCTCATTAGACTTGCCGGACGGTGGGCTCTACTCCCTTCTGCTGCTCTGGGGGGCCTGACTGGGTCCCTCTATCGTTATGGTGGTATTTGCACTACGTTGTTAACTATGTTTGACTTATGTACTGATGGTTTCAGGGTGGGACTCTCCCCCCTGCGGACTGGGGCTGACCCGGGGCCCTCTGGGGCCGTGGGTCTCCCCCAGCCCGGCTGCAGGTCATGTTTACTTCACTGTTGTTGTTCTATGGCTCGGAGATGCATTGCTCCTCTCACTGGTGGTTCAGTCACTACCCCACAGTAGGTGGCCCCGTGGGTCTGGGTAATCCCGAGTCCTCGAGGGTTTTTTCTCCCCTTTTTTTGGTCATGGTTAGTTGGAGCGGCCCCCTCTTTTTTGAGGCTGAGGGGGCATGTTCCTTTGGGATGGCTCTCCAAGCTGGGGACGGTTTTTGTCTCCTGCTCTTTCTTTTCTACTTCTCATTTCTGCTGTCCCATTCTTACTGTCTGTCTACCCCCTCTGCTTCCCCCTCTCCCCCTTTCCGCATTCCCTTCTCTCTCCCCTTTTTCTTGGGTGGTCTGGGGGGGGGGGGGCCTGAGGCCCACGGTGGATGTGTGGAGCAATGCATCTTGGAGTTCTTTTCGCTTCCCTTACTAATCGGGGCAAGGTTTTTGACTGCTTGTTATTTGCCGGTTCTCACCGACTGCCCATTGATGTCTCATGGCTGATGTACTGCGAGTGACCTCGTACAATGTACGGGGGCTTTGCTCTCCCAATAAGAGGGGAAGGATGTGGCAGGAACTGCGTCACTTGCGACCTGATATACTCTATTTACAGGAGACGCACTTCACTGCCTCCTCCACTCCCCGCTTACCTACCCAGATGTTCTCCTAGTGGTATCATAGTGTATCCCCAATTGCCAAAGCCAGGGGGGTTGCCATAGCTATCCACAAACAGTGTTCCTTTGTACTCACAGACTCCCTAACGGATCCTGAGGGACGTTTCCTCTTTCTGAAGGGTACGATTCACGGCCACACGTACACTCTGGCTAATGTGTATGCGCCTAATTCTAGAACAGTCTCCTTTTTGTCCTCAGCCCTCACTAGGCTCAAGGGGTTTTGGGAGGGCATTGTTGTCTTAGGGGGGGATTTTAATGTGGTCCTTGATCCCTCCCTTGACTCCTCCTCAGGGTGCTCCCCTCTCTCTTTCCGAGCTCAGAGGCACCTTCGGAGGCAGTTCAGGGCCTTGCATTTGGTAGACTGCTGGCGGATCCTCAATTCTGGGGTTAGAGACTACAGTTACTACTCCAAGGTTCACGACATGTACTCCAGACTGGATTTGCTCATGGTGGACCAGTACCATCTGTCCGTGCCACTTCGATTGGGTCCATTACACTCTCTGATCACTCCCCGGTCTCCCTGATGTTCGCGCCCCCCGGTGCTCACCGTGTGACTCGGACGTGGCGCCTTAATGAAAACCTACTGGATGACCCCTCCATTTTGGGTCAGGTTACTGAAGAGGTACGCTCCTATTTTGAGCTTAACTCTTCGCCTGATGTCTCCCCGTCCGCTGTCTGGGAGGGCCATAAGGCTGTGATCAGGGGGGTCCTCATTTGGCACGGTGACCGATTGAAGCGGCAATGACAGCAGGAGATTTCTGATTTGTTGGATCGGATCCACAAATTAGAAGTCAAGCACAAGCGCGACAAGGCTCCGGAGGATGCCCGTTCCCTAGAGGAGCTCAGAAGCACCTTGTCATCCTGTCTGGACAGACGGGCCCGGGACAAGCTGCGCTTTTGGGCACACCGCTTTTATGAGCATGGGAACAAGTGGGGCCGCCTGCTGGCCCCTATGCTACATAGAAGATCTGAAGCCCGTCATGTCCACACCTTGGAGACTCCAGAGGGAAAAGTCGTCAGTTCCCCCCGCATAGCCACTTGCTTCCAACGATTTTACGAGTCCCTGTACCACCTACCGCAGGCTGGGGGGGGGGTCGGCTGTCTGACATGGCAGACTCCGGACTCCCTAGGCTCCCTGATGGGGTCCTGGAGGAGCTGGAGGCTCCCATTACCGAGACGGAGGTGAGCAGGGTGGTATCTGGTTTGCCAGCAGGCAAGAGCCCAGGCCCGGATGGCTTCACGAACCACTATTATAAGTCCCTGCTCCCTGTTCTTGGCACCCATATGTGCACTTATTTTAACGCGGTGTCGGGTGAACGGCCCCTCCCACCTGATGCGCTGTTGGCCCATATTGTGGTACTCCCGAAACCGGGTAAGGACCCCCACCATTGTGCCAGTTATAGGCCCATCTCTCTCCTCAACGCTGACACCAAGATTTTGGCCAAGATTATGGCGCTTCGCCTCCAAGACCATGTCGCGTCCTTGATCCACCCTGACCAGGCGGGATTCATGCCCCTCCAAGAAGCCCGGGATAATACTGTCAGGGCTCTCCATGTGCTCCACTGGGCGCAGCATGGACCGGACAGGCTTCCCTGGATGCGGGGGGGGGCCTTCGACAGGGTGGCCTGGCCATACCTGTCGGAGGCTCTTAGATCTCTGGGGCTTGGATCCCGTATGTTGGGGTGGATCTTAGCCCTGTATCACGGCCCGAGTGCCAGGGTCAGGGTGAACGGGTTGCTGTCGGATCCCTTTCCCATTTACAATGGCACCCGGCAGGGGTGTCCCCTGTCACCCCTCCTTTTTGCCCTGGCCCTGGAACCCTTTTTGAGGAGAGTGAGGGCAACGTCTGACATTGCTGGTGTTATGGTGGGTTCTACGGAGCATAAGGTGTCGGCATATGCCGATGACCTGCTGTTCTATCTTACCCGACCACAGCTCTCCCTCCCATTACTGGTACGAGAGCTGGACCTGTTTGGGCGGCTTTCCAATTTCAGGATCAATTATGATAAATCCGAATTGCTCCCTATTCATGTTCCCCCCGATCTGGCTTTGACTCTACAGCGCTCCTTTGGCTTTAGATGGCGGGAGGACTACCTCCCATACCTCAGCGTGAACATCTCCCCTGACCTGAAAGCTGTATATGACAGGAACTTCGGCGACCTGCTGGCGCGTATCCATCTTGACCTGGAATCGTGGGCGTCCCACTCGGTAACGTGGTTTGGCCGCATTAACGTGCTTAAAATGACCATCCTTCCCCGACTGATTTATTTGTTTAACACTGTCCCCATGCATTTACCTGTATCCTTTTTTAAACGTTTGCGACGGGCTTTTCTAAAATTCGTCTGGAGGGAAAAGAGCCCCCGCTTGGCCTATGCTGTCCTCTGGAGGACGAAAGCCGATGGTGGCGTCGGTCTTCCGGATGTCACACTATACTATAAGGATATGGCATTAGTTCGTATGCTGAACTGGGCGCACGATGGTCAGTCTAAACCTTGGGTCCTCTTGGAGAAAACGCTGGCGGGACGGAATCTTGCGGGTGCCCCATGGATTCCGCCGGGTGATCGTGGACTGTCGGCCTGGACGTCGCCCCTGACTATAGCCACACTTCGTATCTGGGATGGCCTTAACGCGTCTGGCGCCATGTCTTCCGGCGTGTCCCCTTTGGCTCCCCTGGGTGGATTTCCCTGGTTCCCCCCAGGGGAGGATGTACGCTTTTTTCGCTCTTGGAACGCTGATGGCAAACTGTACTGCGGGAAATTTGCTCCAGCAGGCACTTTGCTACCCCTGGCGACTCTGCGCGACCGCTTCGGCGATTTTACGATGTCCGACTGGCGATATAGGCAACTGAATGACTTCTTCGCCACACTCCCGACTGCTCCACGGCCGATTACTGGCCTTTCGGCCTTCGAGAAGGGGTTTGTTGACCCTCCGGAATCCCGCCATCTACTGTCGCACATGTACAAATTGCTATTGAGTGGGGTTTCCGCTTTGCCTCCCTATTTCATGAAGGAATGGGAGGGAGAGCTGGGGGTAGAATTCGCTCCCCCACAACTCTCTCTCATTCTGCGATTGACCCATGTCTCCTCCATTAGCACCAGGATACAGGAGTCGGCCTATAAATTTGTAGCCCGATGGTACAGGACCCCTGCCAAATTAGCCAGGATTTTTCCGGGCTCGGACCCCCATTGTTGGATGGGCTGCGGCCGGGTGGGCGCTTTCCTCCACATTTGGTGGGAATGCCCCCTGCTGCAGCCCTTCTGGGATGATGTACATCTCTGGGTATCCAAACTGTCGCTTACTCCTCCTTCCCGCACTCCCCTTCAGTACCTGTTCCATGATACACGCTCCTCAATCAAACGCTACAAACGTAGTATAGTTCCTTTCCTGCTGAACGCTGCCAAGTGCCTCATACCGAGGCATTGGCGGAGCTCCACCTGCCCCACGCTTTTTGAGTGGAAACAGGAGGTCAACCTGGTGATGGAAGCGGAACGGCGAGTTCTCACATCACAGGGCAGGGAGGAACGCTTTAAGGACACTTGGACGGGGTGGATGTATTACTCTGATGAGATCTCAGATGTGCCCACACCTATTGTTAGCGGCTGAACTCTAGGACCCCAGCCTGATCTTCTTCTACCTGGGGCCCACGCCCCCTACCCGGACCTCCCTTTCCCTACCTGTTTTATCCTTCCTGTTTGTCTCTTCCCCTCTACTGTCTCTCCCTTTATTCTTGACTTACTTTCTCTCTTACCGTCTCTTCTCTGAGGCCAGTGGCTGATTCTGCGGTAGTATATACTGTAACATGGATACTAATGTGCACTGATGCTAGAACTATGTGTGGTGTCTGTCGGGCTCTCCGGCCTCCTTAGCGGAGATCCCTTTTCTGGGCGGCACTGACAGACACCGCGCATCCTGGGGGTCCTTGACTGTAATTGCTGTTTGGCCGATATTGGCACGCGCCTTCACAATGCCTGATTGATTGACCCCTATGGACATTCCTGTTTCACTAATGGTGTCCGGACTGACCATATTGCCGATTGTGCCTTCTTTGTGTTTCTTTTTTTAAATGCACTTATGCATCCCTTTGTTATTTATGTCTCTGTATGTTATTTTGAACTTGTTAAATAAATATAGATTATTTAAAAAAAAATAACACCTTACTCAACCTCTATGAGAGGTTCTTAATAACAGACTTCCAGCAGAGATAATGAATCAGTCTCGACAGTACATTCATTATAAAAAACATGTAAAGACACACCCACATATACTCTGTTGGTAAAAGGAACAAAAAAAAACAAAACACCAAATATAAGATGCCATAAGGTACAAAATAATGTGTTATGTAGTTTCTGAGTATCAGAGTGAATGAAACTTCACTCCAAGCCCCAGGAAAAGACAAAAGAGAAACAACAAAAAAAAATTCCTACAGTTTCTGCATGTTCTAATGATTGAGATCTCATATCTGTGCACAGGTTTTTGAAAATTTTAGAAACTCTTTGGTACCAGTACTGAGCTCATTATAAAAGAAATTAAAAGCATGCGCGTTATTGTGATCACAATTCTTATTGCTGGTCATTGACCCATGGTATGTTCATACCCCTGAAAAAAAAATGTTGGTTTACCCATAGACAGTTCATACATATCCATTACATCACACAGACACACCCATTCATTGAGATTGAATGCAATACGTTATGGATAGGGAGTAGAGAAAATACCCCTAAATTAGGAAATACAACATGGAGAATAAACTTAAATGTAATTTAACTATGGCATAAAAGAAATCCGACACAGCTAGTCTGTTGTTTTGCCAAATTTTAACTTTTCTGAAAGAAAGAGAAACATATAATAAAAAAAAAACAATGAACTCCTAGTACCTAGCCTAGAATACATTACCTTTGTTAGGTGTGTGTTTTTAGGTATATATATGCACATCTCTATACACACCTGCTCTATGTGTAAGTATTTTTTTAATGAATTCACTGAGCCTGGAAAATATAAACTTATAGATGAAAGTTAGTAATCTAGCCGTTTTCCATAAAACATACTGAAATCAAACTGTACAACATTCTAGCCCACCGAAATAGACGTTATATTCTCTGTTTCCCCATTCCTGTCTGGGATCTTTCCACTGTGCAAATTCCTACTTCCTTATCTTTCCAATTCAAGGATTCAATAAACGTTTTTTTAAAAATGTGGAATTCTCTGACAAATTCATCTCTTTCCACTTTTAGCTGTTGAATTTCATACAGCAAAAATTAATTCTCAGCGTGAATAGTTGAGGAAGGAATGCCTGATCTGATCTTTTCATATTTAATACTTCTAGGCCAGGTTCCCCAGCGTGGTGAATACACTTCAACTTCCCGCCTCTGGGTCCTATATTGATTGGGTGTCCCTGTCTTTTCACCAAGAGACAAACAAAATTTGGCAATGTGGCCAAATAATCCACATGTGTAGCATTTTATCTTTTGTAAAGTTTTAAATGGTCTCTTAACCACTGGTGTAGTTATAGACTGTGAATACTCGATGGCTACAACTGGATTAGCAACTCTTTCTGGCAGTGTACCAGATAGTGGGGTCCTTTCATTAGAGCTCCCCCCTTCCACTGAGTTGCTCAGCCTAGCCCAAGTTTCAGATGGGGATATTTTCCTGTTGCCTCTAGGAATACCCAAACCAGTTGTGTTGCAATCCCTGGTGTGGGGAAATTGTATCAGCCGTTCCTGACATGAGGGTGCAGACAACCATTAACATTTATTCTCTGCCTCTGTCTGACTATGTGCTAGCTGGTCCCTCTGACTTTTTACCCCTAAAAGCTCACACCTTTGTTGTACATTGGTTGCATGTGAAGTAATGTGTTCATTAGATTTAATTTTACCAATGAAATCAGCCACACTCCTGAGGGTTTTTACAGGTTGTGTAGGATATATGCATTAGAACTTACCTCCTTGCCTTCACTATCAAATCCCAAAAATGTTCGATTTCCTTCAGGGGAGGAGAAGACCTGGGTCCTACTTATGATGGGGAACTTGTCTTGATCCTCATTTGTGGATCTTTGTTCCACAAACTCTGAAGGATCTGTGCCCCTGGTGTCTTCTCGATTTTCCTGTGGCTCTGCGATTTCTCCCATTGCCACGGGAAAAGGAGAATTTGTATCTATAAATTCCTCACCCCAATACTCCGCATAGTCCTCACTGTCCCCAATTTCATAGGCACAGGTAGGTGCAGTAGTTTTACCATGTCCAAGCCGGTTAGCTACCACAGCCTGTCCTTTATGTATTGAAATTGTTTGTAACAGCTGTGACTCTCTTTGCTGGCATTGCGTGTGGTCTATACTTTTTCCTTTCTTAGTTTCATTCAACTGATCTTGGACCACTTTGTATGCACTAATTATGTGGTCCCGTTCAGTCTCAACTTTTGTTAATATGTCTTTATAGTGTACTACTTCTTTTTGAGCCAATTTGTAATGGTTATCATTTTCCTCCTGGGAGGCTTTAATCATTTGATTAAGGGTAGTTAATGTTTGTACCTGGTTGTGTAAAGCTGTGTTCTCTTTTTCCTTCTCTGAATTTTTAATATGGTTATTATCAGCTGACTTTTCCAGTTGTTGTATTTTAGCATTCATAGCCATGCAAGCAGCATACATGCCTGCTATGGCTAGACTTTTGAGCTTTTTATTCTTTTTGGTGGTGTTTACTTGTTCTTCAAATAACTCCTGGACATAGGCCCAAGGAGATTCTTTAATTTTAGCATCACAGGCAAATTCATTACTCTTATGTTTAATAGTATAAGTTGCTACAAAACTTTCTAAACTGGACATGGCCGCCATCACCCCCAGAAAGTATGCACAATTGGTAGGCTAAAAATAAAGTCCCCTTTCCCCTGTACTATACAGTCACTTAGAGTAAAGGCAAGTAGGAGAAAGAAGAAGAAAAGAAAGAGAGAAGGAAAATAATATTAGAAAGAAGAGAGAAAAACAAAAATAAATAGATAGAAACCCAAACAGAGAAAAAAAACAAGTTTGAAAACTTAAAATGTAAATTTTAGATTCTTGGAGACATACAGATAATCATCACAATAGTCTCTGGCCTCCCTAGTCTGAGTCTCCACCCGGAACACAATAGATCAAGTACAATAGAGCACGTAGCCAGCTACAAACAATAGGGAGTTCCCCAGAAACAAGCCTCTAGGTAGACAATAGAAGGGTAAACAATGTGGTGTTTATACCAATGGGTTACCCCCCAATTCAGTTTGCAACAGGTAAACAGACTTAAATCTACTACAACTGAAATTTCTCAGCAGGGTAACCTGTGTTTAAAAAGAAAATCAGTGTCTAAAAGATTATGCTGAATGCAACCTATTTTAGACATTTCTACTTATTAAAAAAACTTTTCCTGGTATCAGGTTCAATAACCAACCTTCTGCAGTTGGGTATTTTAATGTGGTTTAATCCAGATCAGACTTACTACACCACAATTCTGCACGATAGTTTTCAATCTGACCACAATGATGAACAAAGCCTACCAAAACTTGTTGAACTTTTTCATCAACACAACCAAACACAATAGAAGACCAGTATATCAAGTTTTTTTTGTCATTAAAACACAAACAAAAAAAAAAATAATAATAATACAAAGATTACCACAAAAAACACATACAGAAAAAAAAATAATAAAAATTAAAACCAGCTAAGACTTGTTGAAACTTGTCAACAAAGAACACAAGAGAGAACAAGAATAGAGTTGAGCGGACACCTGGATGTCCGTGTTCGGCGGGTTCGGCCGAACTTTAAAAAAAAGTCCGGGTCCGTGTCCCGGACTTTTGCCGAACTTTTCCCGGACACCGAACCCCATTGAAGTCAATGGGGACCCAAACTTTCAGGCACTAAAATGGCTCTAAAACACCAAAGGAAAGGGCTAGAGTGCTGCAAATGGCAGCAAAACGTAACTAAGAGCATGGCAAGTGCTCTGCAAACAAATGTGGATAGGGAAATAACTTAAAACAAAAAAAAACCAGAAAAATAAAACAATGTTCTTCATCTCTGAAGGACGAGGCCCATATGGAGTAGGAGGGAGGTTGAGGTGGTGGTGGTGGATTTTGCGGTCTCATAGGCGTGCGCACAGGGTGTGCCGGATGTGCCTGGGCACACCCTAATCACCTAGGGCACATAGCATTATCACTCTGTTTGCCACTGAGGAGATGGGAAAGATCTCCCTCGGACCTGCTCTGCTCTATTTCTCTTTGCCAGCAGGGAGAGTAATGTATCGGGGCCATGTACATGTAGGCAAACACATGCATGTGTATTTCAACTTTGGGGTGCACACCCTAATGCAATAGGCTGCGCACACCTATGGGCGGTGTAGGTGGAAGCGGCGGTGGAGGAGGACCAGGGCCGGATTAAGAGCATCATGGGCTTGGTGCTGAGGATTTTGAAGGGCCTTAAGGGCCGTGCCTTGGCATGCACCCAGAGGATGAAGGGTGCAGCCATGCATGCCTAATTCAACATGGGATGCTGTCTCTGAAGCCCATAAACACATCCATGCATCGGCAACTGTCCCTCCTTGTCCGGCCTTCGTGCTGTGTGGGGAGGTTCTGAGGGAGCTGCCTGGGGAAGCGAGCATAGAAGCCAGACTTCTGTGTTTACAAGTGACAGAAGAGCGGTAACAGTGAATATGGCCAACCCGGGGCCTATATAAAAGGTAGGGGCCTGGAGCTTCAGCTCCAATAGCCCCTACGTTAAGCTGGCCCTGAGGAGGAGGACGAGGTAGCCAACACTGCTTCTTTTCACAAATTTTAAATGAGGGTACACCCCAAAAGAGTGAGAAAGAACAAAAATGGAACAATGGGTGGGTAAGGTCGGTATCCATCGCTATTCTGCACAAGGTACGGAAAAGTCCCGTGGGATCCATGCCTGGTTCATTTTAATGAACGTGATCTTGTCCACATTGTCTCTGGACAGGCGGCTGCGCTTGTCTGTTATAACGCCCCCAGCCGTGCTAAATACCCGTTCAGATAATACACTGGCTGCAGGGCACGCCAGCACCTCCAAGGCGTAAAGGGCAAGCTCAGGCCATGTGCCCAATTTGGAGACCCAGAAGTTGAAGGGGGCAGAACCGTCATTCACTACATGTAGGCGTGTGCACACATACTGCTCCACCATGTTGGTAAAATGCTGCCTCCTGCTAAGACGTTCCATCTGAGCTGCTGGTGCTGCTGTTTGTTGTGGCGTGCTGACAAAGCTTTTCCACATTTCAGCCATGCTAACCCTGCCTTCTGAGGTGCTGGCGGTGCCCTGGTTGCGTTGGCGACCTCTTCCTCCTCCTCCTCCTCTGCCTTGTGCTTCCACTGTGGCCCCGCTGTCAGGTGGGAATGCCAGCAGCATCGCGTCTACCAGCGTGCGCTTGTACTCGCGCATCTTGCGATCGCGCTCCAGTGAGTGAATTAAGGACGGTACGTTGTCCTTGTAACGGGGATCCAGCAGCGTGGCCACCCAGTAATCAGCACAAGTTAGAATGTGGGCAACTCGGCGGTCGTTGTGGAGACACTGCAGCATGTAATCGCTCATGTGTGCCAGGCTGCCCAGAGGCAACGAAAGGCTGTCCTCTGTGGGAGGTGTATCGTCCGTGTCCTCTGTATCCCCCCAGCCACGCACCAGTGATGGCCATGAGCTGGCCTGGGTGCCACCCTGCTGTGAACATGGTTCCATCTCCTCCTCCAGCTCCTCCTCCTCATCCTCCTCATCCTCCAGAACTGTGCCCCTGCTGGACAATTGTGTCCCTGGCGTTTGTGTGTGCAGGAACCCACCCTCGGAGCCCCTTGCGAATGACTGCCCTGAAAGCCTTGGAAATGTTACCTCTTCATCCTCCTCCTCCTCCTCATCCTGTGCCACATCCTCTTCCATCATCGCCCAAATTGTTTTTTCAAGGAGGCATAGAAGTGGGATAGTTAAGCTGAGAACGGCGTCATCGCCACTGGCCATGTTGGTGGAGTACTCAAAACAGCGCAACAAGGCACACAGGTCTCGCATGGAGGCCCAGTTATTGGTGGTGAAGTGGTGCTGTTCCGCAGAGCGACTCACGCGTGCGTGCTGCAGCTGAAACTCCACTATGGCCTGCTGCTGCTCGCACAGTCTTTGCAGCATGTGCAAGGTGGAGTTCCACCTTGTGGGCACGTCACATATGAGGCGGGGAGCGGGAAGGCCGAAGTTACCCTGCAGCGCTGACAGGCGAGCAGCAGCAGGGTGAGAACGCCGAAAGTGCGCACAGACGGCCCGCACTTTCTGCAGCAGCTCTGGCATATCGGGGTAGTTTTTAAGGAACCTCTGCACCACCAAATTCAGCACATGCGCCAGGCAAGGGATGTGCGTCAAACCGGCTAGGCCCAGAGCTGCTATGAGATTTCGCCCGTTATCGCACACCACCAGGCCGGGCTTGAGGCTCGCTGGCAGCAACCACTCATTTGTCTGCTGTTCCATGCTCCTCCACAACTCCTGAGCGGTGTGTGGTTTGTCCCCCAAACAGGCAAGTTGTAAAACTGCCTGCTGTCGTTTACCCCTGGCCGTGCTGAAGTTGGTTGTGAAGGTGTTACGCTGTGCGGATGAGGAGGCGGTAGAGGATGAGGAAGCGGAGTAGGAGGAGTTAGGAACAGGAGGCAAACTGAAGCGCCCTGCAATCCTCGGTGGTGGAAGGACATGCGCCAAATTGCTATCCGCCTCAGGCCCATCCGCCACTGCATTTACCCAGTGTGCCGTTAGGGAGATATAACGCCCCTGACCGTGCTTACTGGTCCACGTATCGGTAGTTAGGTGGACCTTGGCACAGATGGCGTTGCGCAGTGCACACCTGATTTTTTCCCCCACTTGGTTGTGCAGGGAAGGTATGGCTTGCCTGGAAAAGTAGTGGCGGCTGGGCACGACGTACTCTGGGACAGCCACCGACATAAGGTTTTTAAAACTGTGCGTCTCCACCAGACGGAATGACAGCATTTCAAAGGCCAAGAATTTTGAAATGCTGGCATTCAGGGCCAGGGATCGCGGGTGGGTAGGGGGGTACTTCCTCTTCCTCTCAAGTGTTTGGGAGATGGAAAGCTGAACGCTTCCACGGGACATTGTGGAGATGGTTGGTGACCCAGGTGGTGGTGTTGCTGACAGATCGTCTGTTTGCGGTGTGGCAGGTGCCGGTATCACTACAGATGTGGTTGGAGCGGCCAAGACTGCAGCAGAAGAGGAAGCAGGATGAGCCAGAGACGTTTCTTGGTTTTGAAGGTGTGTACTCCACTGCAGCTCGTGCTTTGCACTTAGATGCCTGATCATGCAGGTTGTGCTCAGGTTGAGAAGGTTTATGCCTCGCTTCAGGCTCTGATTGCACAGGGTGCAAACCACTCGTGTCCTGTCATCAGCACATTTTCTAAAGAACTTCCACGCTAGAGAACTCCTTTGAGCTGACTTTGGTGCGCTCGTTCCCTTGCTGCGTTGGGCAGTAGCAGGCGTAGTGTCTAGGGCACGGCCGCTCCGCTTCTGCACCCTGCTCCCTCTTCTGCTGTGCTGGTGGCTCTGTGCGACCACCGCCTCTTCCTCCAAACTACTCAGGTCACCTGCATGACGTTCATTCCATGTGGGGTCGAGGACCTCATTGTCCTCCACATCATCTTCCACCCAGTCTTCACCCCTGCCCTCCTTGTCGGTCTCCACAATGCTGAACGCCGCAGCAGTTGGCACCTGCGTTTCGTCATCATCGGAGACGTGCTGCGATGGTCCTTGCATGTACTCATCTTGAGAAATAAGTGGTTGGGCATCGCTGCACTCAATCTCTTCCACTTCTGGGGCAGGGCTAGGTGGATGGCGCTGGGAAACCCTGCTGACAGAGTCCTCAAAAAGAATAAGAGACTGCTGTATGGCTTGGGGCTCAGACTGCTTGCCTGATTTGCAAGGGGGTGAGGTGAAAGACGGTTAGACATCGGCTGCAGGTGCCAACTCTGACCTTTCTGCAGTAGACTGGGTGGGAGACAATGTGAAGGAACTGGAGGCACTGTCAGCAGCAAACCAATCTACTATCGCCTTTCTGTGTTCTGGCCTCATCACTTCTAGAGGCGTATGATGCCCTACCAAATACTGATGCAGGTTCTGTCGCCTACTCACACTTGAGGAAGGTGTTTCACTTGTGCGTGTAGCTGGCACAGATCGACCACGTCCTCTCCTTGTAACAGGAGCTCTACCAGCAGCACCACGACCCAGGCCACGGCCCCTATTTGACTGTCTCCTCATATTTCTGTAATTTAAGATCTTGCCCTAGAAAGGTGTTTATTGAATAGCGGAACAAAAGAACAACAGTATCGCACGGGTGTATCTCACAGTCAAAAATGCAAACTATGCCGCAATTTAATGTTTTTTACACCAAAAGGGTGTATATTGCGGCATAGGATAAAAAACTGTGTATCTCACACGTACAAACACAGACTAGGCCCGATTAAATTTTTTTGTACCCTAAAGGGAGGATGAGGAAGAGGAGTAGGAGGAGTTGGGAACAGGAGGCAAACTGAAGCGCCCTGCAATCCTTGGCGGGGGAAGGAGAAGCGCCAAACTAATTTAAAAGGTGTATCTCACACGTACCGATACAGACTGTGCCGTAATGTAATTTTTTACACTCCAAAAGGGTGTATATTGAATAGCGGAATAGGAAAAAATGTATAATACGGTGTATCTCACACGTACAAACACAGACTAGGCCCCGATTACAATTTTTTGTACCCTAAAGGCAGGATGAGGAAGAGGAGTAGGAGGAGTTGGGAACAGGAGGCAAACTGAAGCGCCCTGCAATCCTTGGCGGGGGAAGGAGATGCGCCAAACAAATTTAAAAGGTGTATCTCACATGTACCGATACAGCCTATGCCGTAATTTAATTTTTTACACTCCAAAACGGTGTATATTGAATAGCAGAATAGGAAAAATTTTATAATACGGTGTATCTCACATGTACAAACACAGACTAGGCCCCGCCGATTACAATTTTTTGTACCCTAAAGGCAGGATGAGGAAGAGGAGTAGGAGGAGTTGGGAACAGGAGGCAAACTGAAGCGCCCTGCAATCCTCGGCGGTAAAAGGAGATGCGCCAAACAAATTTAAAAAGGTGTATCTCACATGTACCAATACAGACTATCCCGCAATTTAATTTTTTACACTCAAAGAGGGTGTATATTGAATAGCGGAATAGGACAAATTTTACAAAACGGTGTATCTCACACGTACAAACACACACTAGGCCCCGATTACAATTTTTTCTACCCTAAAGGCAGGATGAGGAGTAGGAGGAGTTCGGAACAGGCAGGAGGCAGACTGAAGCACCCTCAAATCCTCGGCAGTATGAGATGAACCCCAAAAACTTGGAAAGGTGGATCTCACACGTACCAACACAGACTATCCCGCAATTTAATTGTTTATACCCAAAGGTTTTTGATTGAATAGCGGAATAGGAAATATGATCAAAAAAAGTGTATGTATCTCACACGTACAGAAGCACACTAGGCCCCAATTACTATTGTTTGTACCCCTAAAGGCAGGATGAGGAGTAGGAGGAGTATGGAACAGGCAGCACCCTCAAATCTTCAGAAGTATGAGATGAACCCCAAAAACTTGGAAAGGTGGATCTCACACGTACCGACACAGACTATCCCGCAATTTAACTGATCCCCAAAGGTTTTTGATTAAATAGCGGAATAGAAAATATGATCAAAAAAAGTGTATGTATATCACACGTACACAACCACACTAGGCCCCAAGTACTATTGTTTGTACCCCTAAAAGGCTGGATGAGGAGTATGGAACAGGCAGCACCCTCAAATCTTCAGAAGTATGAGATGAACCCCAAAAACTTGGAAAGGTGGATCTCACACGTACCGACACAGACTATCCCGCAATTTAACTGATCCCCAAAGGTTTTTGATTAAATAGCGGAATAGAAAATATGATAAAAAAAGTGTATGTATCTCACACGTACAGAAGCACACTAGGCCCCAATTACTATTGTTTGTACCCCTAAAAGGCTGGATGAGGAGTAGGAGGAGTATGGAATAGGCAGCACCCTCAAATCTTCAGAAGTATGAGATGAACCCCAAAAACTTGGAAAGGTGGATCTCACACGTACCAACACAGACTATCCCGAAATTTAACTGATCCCAAAGGTTTTTATTGAATAGCGGAATAGGAAATATGATCAAAAAAAGTGTATGTATCTCACACGTACAGAAGCACACTAGGCCCCAATTACTATTGTTTGTACCCCTAAAGGCAGGATGAGGAGTAGGAGGAGTATGGAACAGGCAGCACCCTCAAATCTTCAGAAGTATGAGATGAACCTCAAAAACTTGGAAAGGTGGATCTCACACGTACCGACACAGACTATCCCGCAATTTAACTGATCCCCAAAGGTTTTTGATTAAATAGCGGAATAGAAAATATGATCAGAAAAAGTGTATGTATATCACACGTACACAACCACACTAGGCCCCAATTACTATTGTTTGTACCCCTAAAGGCAGGATGAGGAGTAGGAGGAGTATGGAACAGGCAGCACCCTCAAATCTTCAGAAGTATGAGATGAACCCCAAAAACTTGGAAAGGTGGATCTCACACGTACCGACACAGACTATCCCGCAATTTAACTGATCCCCAAAGGTTTTTGATTAAATAGCGGAATAGAATATATGATCAAAAAAAGTGTATGTATCTCACACGTTCAGAAGCACACTAGGCCCCAATTACTATTGTTTGTAGCCCTAAAAGGCTGGATGAGGAGTAGGGGGAGTATGGAACAGGCAGCACCCTCAAATCTTCAGAAGTATGAGATGAACCCCAAAAACTTGGAAAGGTGGATCTCACACGTACCAACACAGACTATACCCCATTTAACTGATCCCCAAAGGTTTTTGATTAAATAGCGGAATAGAAAATAGGATCAAAAAAAGTGTATGTATATCACACGTACAAAACCACACTAGGCCCCAATTACTATTGTTTGTACCCCTAAAATGCTGGATGAGGAGTAGGGGGAGTATGGAACAGGCAGCACCCTCAAATCTTCAGAAGTATGAGATGAACCCCAAAAATTTGGAAAGGTGGATCTCACACATACCAACACAGACTATCCCCCAATTTAACTGATCCCCAAAGGTTTTTGATTAAATAGCGGAATAGAAAATATGATCAAAAAAAGTGTATGTATCTCACACATACAGAAGCACACTAGGCCCAAATTACTATTGTTTGTACCCCTAAAAGGCTGGATGAGGAGTAGGAGGAGTATGGAACAGGCAGCACCCTCAAATCTTCAGAAGTATGAGATGAACCCCAAAAACTTGGAAAGGTGGATGTCACACGTACCAACACAGACTATCCCGCAATTTAACTGATCCCCAAAGGTTTTTATTGAATAGCGGAATAGGAAATATGATCAAAAAAAGTGTATGTATCTCACACGTACAGAAGCACACTAGGCCCCAATTACTATTGTTTGTACCCCTAAAGGCAGGATGAGGAGTAGGAGGAGTATGGAACAGGCAGCACCCTCAAATCTTCAGAAGCATGAGATGAACCCCAAAAACTTGGAAAGGTGGATCTCACACGTACCGACACAGGCTATCCCGCAATTTAACTGATCCCCAAAGGTTTTTGATTAAATAGCGGAATAGAAAATATGATCAAAAAAAATGTATGTATATCACACGAACACAACCACACTAGGCCCCAAGTACTATTGTTTGTACCCCTAAAAGGCTGGATGAGGAGTATGGAACAGGCAGCACCCTCAAATCTTCAGAAGTATGAGATGAACCCCAAAAACTTGGAAAGGTGGATCTCACACGTACCGACACAGACTATCCCGCAATTTAACTGATCCCCAAAGGTTTTTGATTAAATAGCGGAATAGAAAATATGATCAAAAAAGTGTATGTATATCACACGTACACAACCACACTAGGCCCCAAGTACTATTGTTTGTACCCCTAAAAGGCTGGATGAGGAGTAGGAGGAGTATGTAACAGGCAGCACCCTCAAATCTTCAGAAGTATGAGATGAACCCCAAAAACTTGGAAAGGTGGATCTCACACGTACCAACACAGACTATCCCGCAATTTAATTGATCCCCAAAGGTTTTTATTGAATAGCGGAATAGGAAATATGATCAAAAAAGTGTATGTATCTCACACGTACAGAAGCACACTAGGCCCCAATTACTATTGTTTGTACCCCTAAAGGCAGGATGAGGAGTAGGAGGAGTATGGAAAAGGCAGCACCCTCAAATCTTCAGAAGTATGAGATTAACCCCAAAAACTTGGAAAGGTGGATCTCACACGTACCGACACAGACTATCCCGCAATTTAACTGATCCCCAAAGGTTTTTGATTAAATAGCGGAATAGAAAATATGATCAAAAAAAGTGTATGTATCTCACACGTACAGAAGCACACTAGGCCCCAATTACTATTGTTTGTAGCCCTAAAAGGCTGGATGAGGAGTAGGGGGAGTATGGAACAGGCAGCACCCTCAAATCTTCAGAAGTATGAGATGAACCCCAAAAACTTGGAAAGGTGGATCTCACACGTACCAACACAGACTATCCCCCAATTTAACTGATCCCCAAAGGTTTTTGATTAAATAGCGGAATAGAAAATATGATCAAAAAAAGTGTATGTATCTCACACATACAGAAGCACACTAGGCCCCAATTACTATTGTTTGTACCCCTAAAGGCAGGATGAGGAGTAGGAGGAGTATGGAACAGGCAGCACCCTCAAATCTTCAGAAGTATGAGATGAACCCCAAAAACTTGGAAAGGTGGATCTCACACGTACCGACACAGACTATCCCGCAATTTAACTGATCCCCAAAGGTTTTTGATTAAATAGCGGAATAGAAAATATGATCAAAAAAAGTGTATGTATCTCACACATACAGAAGCACACTAGGCCCCAATTACTATTGTTTGTACCCCTAAAAGGCTGGATGAGGAGTAGGAGGAGTATGGAACAGGCAGCACCCTCAAATCTTCAGAAGTATGAGATGAACCCCAAAAACTTGGAAAGGTGGATCTCACACGTACCGACACAGACTATACCGCAATTTAACTGATCCCCAAAGGTTTTTGATTAAATAGCGGAATAGAAAATATGATCAAAAAAAATGTATGTATATCACACGAACACAACCACACTAGGGCCCAAGTACTATTGTTTGTACCCCTAAAAGGCTGGATGAGGAGTATGGAACAGGCAGCACCCTCAAATCTTCAGAAGTATGAGATGAACCCCAAAAACTTGGAAAGGTGGATCTCACACGTACCGACACAGACTATCCCGCAATTTAACTGATCCCCAAAGGTTTTTGATTAAATAGCGGAATAGAAAATATGATCAAAAAAAGCGTATGTATATCACATGTACACAACCACACTAGGCCCCAATTACTATTGTTTGTACCCCTAAAAGGCTGGATGAGGAGTAGGGGGAGTATGGAACAGGCAGCACCCTCAAATCTTCAGAAGTATGAGATGAACCCCAAAAACTTGGAAAGGTGGATCTCACACGTACCAACACAGACTATCCCCCAATTTAACGGATCCCCAAAGGTTTTTGATTAAATAGCGGAATAGAAAATATGATCAAAAAAAGTGTATGTATCTCACACCTACAGAAGCACACTAGGCCCCAATTACTATTGTTTGTAGCCCTAAAAGGCTGGATGAGGAGTAGGAGGAGTATGGAACAGGCAGCACCCTCAAATCTTCAGAAGTATGAGATAAACCCCAAAAACTTGGAAAGGTGGATCTCACACGTACCAACACAGACTATCCCGAAATTTAACTGATCCCAAAGGTTTTTATTGAATAGCGGAATAGGAAATATGATCAAAAAAAGTGTATGTATCTCACACGTACAGAAGCACACTAGGCCCCAATTACTATTGTTTGTACCCCTAAAGGCAGGATTAGGAGTAGGAGGAGTATGGAACAGGCAGCACCCTCAAATCTTCAGAAGTATGAGATGAACCCCAAAAACTTGGAAAGGTGGATCTCACACGTACCGACACAGACTATCCCGCAATTTAACTGATCCCCAAAGGTTTTTGATTAAATAGCGGAATAGAAAATATGATCAGAAAAAGTGTATGTATATCACACGTACACAACCACACTAGGCCCCAAGTACTATTGTTTGTACCCCTAAAAGGCTGGATGAGGAGTATGGAACAGGCAGCACCCTCAAATCTTCAGAAGTATGAGATGAACCCCAAAAACTTGGAAAGGTGGATCTCACACGTACCGACACAGACTATCCCGCAATTTAACTGATCCCCAAAGGTTTTTGTTTAAATAGCGGAATAGAAAATATGATAAAAAAAGTGTATGTATCTCACACGTACAGAAGCACACTAGGCCCCAATTACTATTGTTTGTACCCTTAAAGGCAGGATGAGGAGTAGGAGGAGTATGGAATAGGCAGCACCCTCAAATCTTCAGAAGTATGAGATGAACCCCAAAAACTTGGAAAGGTGGATCTCACACGTACCGACACAGACTATCCCGCAATTTAACTGATCCCCAAAGGTTTTTGATTAAATAGCGGAATAGGAAATATGATCAAAAAAAGTGTATGTATCTCACACGTACAGAAGCACACTAGGCCCCAATTACTATTGTTTGTAGCCCTAAAAGGCTGGATGAGGAGTAGGGGGAGTATGGAACAGGCAGCACCCTCAAATCTTCAGAAGTATGAGATGAACCCCAAAAACTTGGAAAGGTGGATCTCACACGTACCAACACAGACTATACCCCATTTAACTGATCCCCAAAGGTTTTTGATTAAATAGCGGAATAGAAAATAGGATCAAAAAAAGTGTATGTATATCACACGTACAAAACCACACAAGGCCCCAATTACTATTGTTTGTACCCCTAAAGGCAGGATGAGGAGTAGGAGGAGTATGGAACAGGCAGCACCCTCAAATCTTCAGAAGTATGAGATGAACCCCAAAAACTTGGAAAGGTGGATCTCACACGTACCAACACAGACTATCCCGCAATTTAACTGATCCCCAAAGGTTTTTGATTAAATAGCGGAATAGAAAATATGATCAAAAAAAGTGTATGTATCTCACACGTACAGAAGCACACTAGGCCCCAATTACTATTGTTTGTAGCCCTAAAAGGCTGGATGAGGAGTAGGGGGAGTATGGAACAGGCAGCACCCTCAAATCTTCAGAAGTATGAGATGAACCCCAAAAACTTGGAAAGGTGGATCTCACATGTACCAACACAGACTATCCCCCAATTTAACTGATCCCCAAAGGTTTTTGATTAAATAGCGGAATAGAAAATATGATCAAAAAAAGTTTATGTATCTCACACATACAGAAGCACACTAGGCCCCAATTACTATTGTTTGTACCCCTAAAAGGCTGGATGAGGAGTAGGAGGAGTATGGAACAGGCAGCACCCTCAAATCTTCAGAAGTATGAGATGAACCCCAAAAACTTGGAAAGGTGGATCTCACACGTACCGACACAGACTATCCCGCAATTTAACTGATCCCCAAAGGTTTTTGATTAAATAGCGGAATAGAAAATATGATAAAAAAAGTGTATGTATCTCACACGTACAGAAGCACACTAGGCCCCAATTACTATTGTTTGTACCCCTAAAAGGCTGGATGAGGAGTAGGAGGAGTATGGAACAGGCAGCACCCTCAAATCTTCAGAAGTATGAGATAAACCCCAAAAACTTGGAAAGGTGGATCTCACACGTACCAACACAGACTATCCCGAAATTTAACTGATCCCAAAGGTTTTTATTGAATAGCGGAATAGGAAATATGATCAAAAAAAGTGTATGTATCTCACACGTACAGAAGCACACTAGGCCCCAATTACTATTGTTTGTACCCCTAAAGGCAGGATGAGGAGTAGGAGGAGTATGGAACAGGCAGCACCCTCAAATCTTCAGAAGTATGAGATGAACCCCAAAAACTTGGAAAGGTGGATCTCACACGTACCGACACAGACTATCCCGCAATTTAACTGATCCCCAAAGGTTTTTGATTAAATAGCGGAATAGAAAATATGATCAGAAAAAGTGTATGTATATCACACGTACACAACCACACTAGGCCCCAAGTACTATTGTTTGTACCCCTAAAAGGCTGGATGAGGAGTATGGAACAGGCAGCACCCTCAAATCTTCAGAAGTATGAGATGAACCCCAAAAACTTGGAAAGGTGGATCTCACACGTACCGACACAGACTATCCCGCAATTTAACTGATCCCCAAAGGTTTTTGTTTAAATAGCGGAATAGAAAATATGATAAAAAAAGTGTATGTATCTCACACGTACAGAAGCACACTAGGCCCCAATTACTATTGTTTGTACCCTTAAAGGCAGGATGAGGAGTAGGAGGAGTATGGAATAGGTAGCACCCTCAAATCTTCAGAAGTATGAGATGAACCCCAAAAACTTGGAAAGGTGGATCTCACACGTACCGACACAGACTATCCCGCAATTTAACTGATCCCCAAAGGTTTTTGATTAAATAGCGGAATAGGAAATATGATCAAAAAAAGTGTATGTATCTCACACGTACAGAAGCACACTAGGCCCCAATTACTATTGTTTGTAGCCCTAAAAGGCTGGATGAGGAGTAGGGGGAGTATGGAACAGGCAGCACCCTCAAATCTTCAGAAGTATGAGATGAACCCCAAAAACTTGGAAAGGTGGATCTCACACGTACCAACACAGACTATACCCCATTTAACTGATCCCCAAAGGTTTTTGATTAAATAGCGGAAAAGAAAATAGGATCAAAAAAAGTGTATGTATATCACACGTACAAAACCACACAAGGCCCCAATTACTATTGTTTGTACCCCTAAAGGCAGGATGAGGAGTAGGAGGAGTATGGAACAGGCAGCACCCTCAAATCTTCAGAAGTATGAGATGAACCCCAAAAACTTGGAAAGGTGGATCTCACACGTACCAACACAGACTATCCCGCAATTTAACTGATCCCCAAAGGTTTTTGATTAAATAGCAGAATAGAAAATATGATCAAAAAAAGTGTATGTATCTCACACGTACAGAAGCACACTAGGCCCCAATTACTATTGTTTGTACCCCTAAAAGGCTGGATGAGGAGTAGGAGGAGTATGGAACAGGCAGCATCCTCAAATCTTCAGAAGTATGAGATGAACCCCAAAAACTTGGAAAGGTGGATGTCACACGTACCAACACAGACTATCCCGCAATTTAACTGATCCCCAAAGGTTTTTATTGAATAGCGGAATAGGAAATATGATCAAAAAAAGTGTATGTATCTCACACGTACAGAAGCACACTAGGCCCCAATTACTATTGTTTGTACCCCTAAAGGCAGGATGAGGAGTAGGAGGAGTATGGAACAGGCAGCACCCTCAAATCTTCAGAAGCATGAGATGAACCCCAAAAACTTGGAAAGGTGGATCTCACAAGTACCGACACAGACTATCCCGCAATTTAACTGATCCCCAAAGGTTTTTGATTAAATAGCGGAATAGAAAATATGATCAAAAAAAATGTATGTATATCACACGAACACAACCACACTAGGCCCCAAGTACTATTGTTTGTACCCCTAAAAGGCTGGATGAGGAGTATGGAACAGGCAGCACCCTCAAATCTTCAGAAGTATGAGATGAACCCCAAAAACTTGGAAAGGTGGATCTCACACGTACCGACACAGACTATCCCGCAATTTAACTGATCCCCAAAGGTTTTTGATCAAATAGCGGAATAGAAAATATGATCAAAAAAAGTGTATGTATCTCACACGTACAGAAGCACACTAGGCCCCAATTACTATTGTTTGTAGCCCTAAAAGGCTGGATGAGGAGTAGGGGGAGTATGGAACAGGCAGCACCCTCAAATCTTCAGAAGTATGAGATGAACTGATCCCCAAAGGTTTTTGATTAAATAGCGGAATAGAAAATAGGATCAAAAAAAGTGTATGTATATCACACGTACAAAACCACACTAGGCCCCAATTACTATTGTTTGTACCCCTAAAAGGCTGGATGAGGAGTAGGGGGAGTATGGAACAGGCAGCACCCTCAAATCTTCAGAAGTATGAGATGAACCCCAAAAACTTGGAAAGGTGGATCTCACACGTACCAACACAGACTATCCCCCAATTTAACGGATCCCCAAAGGTTTTTGATTAAATAGCGGAATAGAAAATATGATCAAAAAAAGTGTATGTATCTCACACGTACAGAAGCACACTAGGCCCCAATTACTATTGTTTGTACCCCTAAAAGGCTGGATGAGGAGTAGGAGGAGTATGGAACAGGCAGCACCCTCAAATCTTCAGAAGTATGAGATGAACCCCAAAAACTTGGAAAGGTGGATCTCACATGTACCAACACAGACTATCCCCCAATTTAACTGATCCCCAAAGGTTTTTGATTAAATAGCGGAATAGAAAATATGATCAAAAAAAGTGTATGTATCTTACACATACAGAAGCACACTAGGCCCCAATTACTATTGTTTGTACCCCTAAAGGCTGGATGAGGAGTAGGAGGAGTATGGAACAGGCAGCACCCTCAAATCTTCAGAGGCATGAGATGAACCCCAAAAACTTGGAAAGGTGGATCTCACACGTACCGACACAGACTATCCCGCAATTTAACTGATCCCCAAAGGTTTTTGATTAAATAGCGGAATAGAAAATATGATCAAAAAAAATGTATGTATATCACACGAACGCAACCACACTAGGCCCCAAGTACTATTGTTTGTACCCCTAAAAGGCTGGATGAGGAGTATGGAACAGGCAGCACCCTCAAATCTTCAGAAGTATGAGATGAACCCCAAAAACTTGGAAAGGTGGATCTCACACGTACCGACACAGACTATCCCGCAATTTAACTGATCCCCAAAGGTTTTTGATTAAATAGCGGAATAGAAAATATGATCAAAAAAAGTGTATGTATATCACACGTACACAACCACACTAGGCCCCAAGTACTATTGTTTGTACCCCTAAAAGGCTGGATGAGGAGTAGGAGGAGTATGGAACAGGCAGCACCCTCAAATCTTCAGAAGTATGAGATGAACCCGAAAAACTTGGAAAGGTGGATCTCACACGTACCAACACAGACTATCCCGCAATTTAATTGATCCCCAAAGGTTTTTATTGAATAGCGGAATAGGAAATATGATCAAAAAAAGTGTATGTATCTCACACGTACAGAAGCACACTAGGCCCCAATTACTATTGTTTGTACCCCTAAAGGCAGGATGAGGAGTAGGAGGAGTATGGAACAGGCAGCACCCTCAAATCTTCAGAAGTATGAGATGAACCCCAAAAACTTGGAAAGGTGGATCTCACACGTACCGACACAGACTATCCCGCAATTTAACTGATCCCCAAAGGTTTTTGATTAAATAGCGGAATAGAAAATATGATCAAAAAAAGTGTATGTATCTCACACGTACAGAAGCACACTAGGCCCCAATTACTATTGTTTGTAGCCCTAAAAGGCTGGATGAGGAGTAGGGGGAGTATGGAACAGGCAGCACCCTCAAATCTTCAGAAGTATGAGATGAACCCCAAAAACTTGGAAAGGTGGATCTCACACGTACCAACACAGACTATACCCCATTTAACTGATCCCCAAAGGTTTTTGATTAAATAGCGGAATAGAAAATAGGATCAAAAAAAGTGTATGTATATCACACGTACAAAACCACACTAGGCCCCAATTACTATTGTTTGTACCCCTAAAAGGCTGGATGAGGAGTAGGGGGAGTATGGAACAGGCAGCACCCTCAAATCTTCAGAAGTATGAGATGAACCCCAAAAACTTGGAAAGGTGGATCTCACACGTACCAACACAGACTATCCCCCAATTTAACTGATCCCCAAAGGTTTTTGATTAAATAGCGGAATAGAAAATATGATCAAAAAAAGTGTATGTATCTCACACGTACAGAAGCACACTAGGCCCCAATTACTATTGTTTGTAGCCCTAAAAGGCTGGATGAGGAGTAGGGGGAGTATGGAACAGGCAGCACCCTCAAATCTTCAGAAGTATGAGATGAACCCCAAAAACTTGGAAAGGTGGATCTCACATGTACCAACACAGACTATCCCCCAATTTAACTGATCCCCAAAGGTTTTTGATTAAATAGCGGAATAGAAAATATGATCAAAAAAAGTGTATGTATCTCACACATACAGAAGCACACTAGGCCCCAATTACTATTGTTTGTACCCCTAAAGGCAGGATGAGGAGTAGGAGGAGTATGGAACAGGCAGCACCCTCAAATCTTCATAAGCATGAGATGAACCCCAAAAACTTGGAAAGGTGGATCTCACACGTACCGACACAGACTATACCGCAATTTAACTGATCCCCAAAGGTTTTTGATTAAATAGCGGAATAGAAAATATGATAAAAAAAAATGTATGTATATCACACGAACACAACCACACTAGGCCCCAAGTACTATTGTTTGTACCCCTAAAAGGCTGGATGAGGAGTATGGAACAGGCAGCACCCTCAAATCTTCAGAAGTATGAGATGAACCCCAAAAACTTGGAAAGGTGGATCTCACACGTACCGACACAGACTATCCCGCAATTTAACTGATCCCCAAAGGTTTTTGATTAAATAGCGGAATAGAAAATATGATCAAAAAAAGCGTATGTATATCACATGTACACAACCACACTAGGCCCCAATTACTATTGTTTGTACCCCTAAAAGGCTGGATGAGGAGTAGGGGGAGTATGGAACAGGCAGCACCCTCAAATCTTCAGAAGTATGAGATGAACCCCAAAAACTTGGAAAGGTGGATCTCACACGTACAGACTATCCCCCAATTTAACGGATCCCCAAAGGTTTTTGATTAAATAGCGGAATAGAAAATATGATCAAAAAAAGTGTATGTATCTCACACGTACAGAAGCACACTAGGCCCCAATTACTATTGTTTGTAGCCCTAAAAGGCTGGATGAGGAGTAGGGGGAGTATGGAACAGGCAGCACCCTCAAATCTTCAGAAGTATGAGATGAACTGATCCCCAAAGGTTTTTGATTAAATAGCGGAATAGAAAATAGGATCAAAAAAAGTGTATGTATATCACACGTACAAAACCACACTAGGCCCCAATTACTATTGTTTGTACCCCTAAAGGCTGGATGAGGAGTAGGAGGAGTATGGAACAGGCAGCACCCTCAAATCTTCAGAGGCATGAGATGAACCCCAAAAACTTGGAAAGGTGGATCTCACACGTACCAACACAGACTATCCCCCAATTTAACTGATCCCCAAAGGTTTTTGATTAAATAGCGGAATAGAAAATATGATCAAAAAAAGTGTATGTATCTCACACGTACAGTAGCACACTAGGCCCCAATTACTATTGTTTGTAGCCCTAAAAGGCTGGATGAGGAGTAGGGGGAGTATGGAACAGGCAGCACCCTCAAATCTTCAGAAGTATGAGATGAACCCCAAAAACTTGGAAAGGTGGATCTCACATGTACCAACACAGACTATCCCCCAATTTAACTGATCCCCAAAGGTTTTTGATTAAATAGCGGAATAGAAAATATGATCAAAAAAAGTGTATGTATCTCACACATACAGAAGCACACTAGGCCCCAATTACTATTGTTTGTACCCCTAAAAGGCTGGATGAGGAGTAGGAGGAGTATGGAACAGGCAGCACCCTCAAATCTTCAGAAGTATGAGATGAACCCCAAAAACTTGGAAAGGTGGATGTCACACGTACCAACACAGACTATCCCGCAATTTAACTGATCCCCAAAGGTTTTTATTGAATAGCGGAATAGGAAATATGATCAAAAAAAGTGTATGTATCTCACACGTACAGAAGCACACTAGGCCCCAATTACTATTGTTTGTACCCCTAAAGGCAGGATGAGGAGTAGGAGGAGTATAGAACAGGCAGCACCCTCAAATCTTCAGAAGCATGAGATGAACCCCAAAAACTTGGAAAGGTGGATCTCACACGTACCGACACAGACTATCCCGCAATTTAACTGATCCCCAAAGGTTTTTGATTAAATAGCGGAATAGAAAATATGATCAAAAAAAATGTATGTATATCACACGAACACAACCACACTAGGCCCCAAGTACTATTGTTTGTACCCCTAAAAGGCTGGATGAGGAGTATGGAACAGGCAGCACCCTCAAATCTTCAGAAGTATGAGATGAACCCCAAAAACTTGGAAAGGTGGATCTCACACGTACCGACACAGACTATCCCGCAATTTAACTGATCCCCAAAGGTTTTTGATTAAATAGCGGAATAGAAAATATGATCAAAAAAAGCGTATGTATATCACACGTACACAACCACACTAGGCCCCAATTACTATTGTTTGTACCCCTAAAAGGCTGGATGAGGAGTAGGGGGAGTATGGAACAGGCAGCACCCTCAAATCTTCAGAAGTATGAGATGAACCCCAAAAACTTGGAAAGGTGGATCTCACACGTACCAACACAGACTATCCCCCAATTTAACGGATCCCCAAAGGTTTTTGATTAAATAGCGGAATAGAAAATATGATCAAAAAAAGTGTATGTATCTCACACGTACAGAAGCACACTAGGCCCCAATTACTATTGTTTGTAGCCCTAAAAGGCTGGATGAGGAGTAGGGGGAGTATGGAACAGGCAGCACCCTCAATTCTTCAGAAGTATGAGATGAACTGATCCCCAAAGGTTTTTGATTAAATAGCGAAATAGAAAATAGGATCAAAAGAAGTGTATGTATATCACACGTACAAAACCACACTAGGCCCCAATTACTATTGTTTGTACCCCTAAAAGGCTGGATGAGGAGTAGGGGGAGTATGGAACAGGCAGCACCCTCAAATCTTCAGAAGTATGAGATGAACCCCAAAAACTTGGAAAGGTGGATCTCACACGTACCAACACAGACTATCCCCCAATTTAACGGATCCCCAAAGGTTTTTGATTAAATAGCGGAATAGAAAATATGATCAAAAAAAGTGTATGTATCTCACACGTACAGAAGCACACTAGGCCCCAATTACTATTGTTTGTACCCCTAAAAGGCTGGATGAGGAGTAGGAGGAGTATGGAACAGGCAGCACCCTCAAATCTTCAGAAGTATGAGATGAACCCCAAAAACTTGGAAAGGTGGATCTCACATGTACCAACACAGACTATCCCCCAATTTAACTGATCCCCAAAGGTTTTTGATTAAATAGCGGAATAGAAAATATGATCAAAAAAAGTGTATGTATCTCACACATACAGAAGCACACTAGGCCCCAATTACTATTGTTTGTACCCCTAAAGGCTGGATGAGGTGTAGGAGGAGTATGGAACAGGCAGCACCCTCAAATCTTCAGAGGCATGAGATGAACCCCAAAAACTTGGAAAGGTGGATCTCACACGTACCGACACAGACTATCCCGCAATTTAACTGATCCCCAAAGGTTTTTGATTAAATAGCGGAATAGAAAATATGATCAAAAAAAATGTATGTATATCACACGAACGCAACCACACTAGGCCCCAAGTACTATTGTTTGTACCCCTAAATGGCTGGATGAGGAGTATGGAACAGGCAGCACCCTCAAATATTCAGAAGTATGAGATGAACCCCAAAAACTTGGAAAGGTGGATCTCACACGTACCGACACAGACTATCCCGCAATTTAACTGATCCCCAAAGGTTTTTGATTAAATAGCGGAATAGAAAATATGATCAAAAAAAGCGTATGTATATCACATGTACACAACCACACTAGGCCCCAATTACTATTGTTTGTACCCCTAAAAGGCTGGATGAGGAGTAGGGGGAGTATGGAACAGGCAGCACCCTCAAATCTTCAGAAGTATGAGATGAACCCCAAAAACTTGGAAAGGTGGATCTCACACGTACAGACTATCCCCCAATTTAACGGATCCCCAAAGGTTTTTGATTAAATAGCGGAATAGAAAATATGATCAAAAAAAGTGTATGTATCTCACACGTACAGAAGCACACTAGGCCCCAATTACTATTGTTTGTAGCCCTAAAAGGCTGGATGAGGAGTAGGGGGAGTATGGAACAGGCAGCACCCTCAAATCTTCAGAAGTATGAGATGAACTGATCCCCAAAGGTTTTTGATTAAATAGCGGAATAGAAAATATGATCAAAAAAAGTGTATGTATCTCACACATACAGAAGCACACTAGGCCCCAATTACTATTGTTTGTACCCCTAAAAGGCTGGATGAGGAGTAGGAGGAGTATGGAACAGGCAGCACCCTCAAATCTTCAGAAGTATGAGATGAACCCCAAAAACTTGGAAAGGTGGATCTCACACGTACCGACACAGACTATACCGCAATTTAACTGATCCCCAAAGGTTTTTGATTAAATAGCGGAATAGAAAATATGATCAAAAAAAATGTATGTATATCACACGAACACAACCACACTAGGGCCCAAGTACTATTGTTTGTACCCCTAAAAGGCTGGATGAGGAGTATGGAACAGGCAGCACCCTCAAATCTTCAGAAGTATGAGATGAACCCCAAAAACTTGGAAAGGTGGATCTCACACGTACCGACACAGACTATCCCGCAATTTAACTGATCCCCAAAGGTTTTTGATTAAATAGCGGAATAGAAAATATGATCAAAAAAAGCGTATGTATATCACACGTACACAACCACACTAGGCCCCAATTACTATTGTTTGTACCCCTAAAAGGCTGGATGAGGAGTAGGGGGAGTATGGAACAGGCAGCACCCTCAAATCTTCAGAAGTATGAGATGAACCCCAAAAACTTGGAAAGGTGGATCTCACACGTACCAACACAGACTATCCCCCAATTTAACGGATCCCCAAAGGTTTTTGATTAAATAGCGGAATAGAAAATATGATCAAAAAAAGTGTATGTATCTCACACGTACAGAAGCACACTAGGCCCCAATTACTATTGTTTGTAGCCCTAAAAGGCTGGATGAGGAGTAGGGGGAGTATGGAACAGGCAGCACCCTCAAATCTTCAGAAGTATGAGATGAACTGATCCCCAAAGGTTTTTGATTAAATAGCGAAATAGAAAATAGGATCAAAAGAAGTGTATGTATATCACACGTACAAAACCACACTAGGCCCCAATTACTATTGTTTGTACCCCTAAAAGGCTGGATGAGGAGTAGGGGGAGTATGGAACAGGCAGCACCCTCAAATCTTCAGAAGTATGAGATGAACCCCAAAAACTTGGAAAGGTGGATCTCACACGTACCAACACAGACTATCCCCCAATTTAACGGATCCCCAAAGGTTTTTGATTAAATAGCGGAATAGAAAATATGATCAAAAAAAGTGTATGTATCTCACACGTACAGAAGCACACTAGGCCCCAATTACTATTGTTTGTACCCCTAAAAGGCTGGATGAGGAGTAGGAGGAGTATGGAACAGGCAGCACCCTCAAATCTTCAGAAGTATGAGATGAACCCCAAAAACTTGGAAAGGTGGATCTCACATGTACCAACACAGACTATCCCCCAATTTAACTGATCCCCAAAGGTTTTTGATTAAATAGCGGAATAGAAAATATGATCAAAAAAAGTGTATGTATCTCACACATACAGAAGCACACTAGGCCCCAATTACTATTGTTTGTACCCCTAAAGGCTGGATGAGGAGTAGGAGGAGTATGGAACAGGCAGCACCCTCAAATCTTCAGAGGCATGAGATGAACCCCAAAAACTTGGAAAGGTGGATCTCACACGTACCGACACAGACTATCCCGCAATTTAACTGATCCCCAAAGGTTTTTGATTAAATAGCGGAATAGAAAATATGATCAAAAAAAATGTATGTATATCACACGAACGCAACCACACTAGGCCCCAAGTACTATTGTTTGTACCCCTAAATGGCTGGATGAGGAGTATGGAACAGGCAGCACCCTCAAATATTCAGAAGTATGAGATGAACCCCAAAAACTTGGAAAGGTGGATCTCACACGTACCGACACAGACTATCCCGCAATTTAACTGATCCCCAAAGGTTTTTGATTAAATAGCGGAATAGAAAATATGATCAAAAAAAGCGTATGTATATCACATGTACACAACCACACTAGGCCCCAATTACTATTGTTTGTACCCCTAAAAGGCTGGATGAGGAGTAGGGGGAGTATGGAACAGGCAGCACCCTCAAATCTTCAGAAGTATGAGATGAACCCCAAAAACTTGGAAAGGTGGATCTCACACGTACAGACTATCCCCCAATTTAACGGATCCCCAAAGGTTTTTGATTAAATAGCGGAATAGAAAATATGATCAAAAAAAGTGTATGTATCTCACACGTACAGAAGCACACTAGGCCCCAATTACTATTGTTTGTAGCCCTAAAAGGCTGGATGAGGAGTAGGGGGAGTATGGAACAGGCAGCACCCTCAAATCTTCAGAAGTATGAGATGAACTGATCCCCAAAGGTTTTTGATTAAATAGCGGAATAGAAAATATGATCAAAAAAAGTGTATGTATCTCACACATACAGAAGCACACTAGGCCCCAATTACTATTGTTTGTACCCCTAAAAGGCTGGATGAGGAGTAGGAGGAGTATGGAACAGGCAGCACCCTCAAATCTTCAGAAGTATGAGATGAACCCCAAAAACTTGGAAAGGTGGATCTCACACGTACCGACACAGACTATACCGCAATTTAACTGATCCCCAAAGGTTTTTGATTAAATAGCGGAATAGAAAATATGATCAAAAAAAATGTATGTATATCACACGAACACAACCACACTAGGGCCCAAGTACTATTGTTTGTACCCCTAAAAGGCTGGATGAGGAGTATGGAACAGGCAGCACCCTCAAATCTTCAGAAGTATGAGATGAACCCCAAAAACTTGGAAAGGTGGATCTCACACGTACCGACACAGACTATCCCGCAATTTAACTGATCCCCAAAGGTTTTTGATTAAATAGCGGAATAGAAAATATGATCAAAAAAAGCGTATGTATATCACATGTACACAACCACACTAGGCCCCAATTACTATTGTTTGTACCCCTAAAAGGCTGGATGAGGAGTAGGGGGAGTATGGAACAGGCAGCACCCTCAAATCTTCAGAAGTATGAGATGAACCCCAAAAACTTGGAAAGGTGGATCTCACACGTACCAACACAGACTATCCCCCAATTTAACGGATCCCCAAAGGTTTTTGATTAAATAGCGGAATAGAAAATATGATCAAAAAAAGTGTATGTATCTCACACGTACAGAAGCACACTAGGCCCCAATTACTATTGTTTGTAGCCCTAAAAGGCTGGATGAGGAGTAGGGGGAGTATGGAACAGGCAGCACCCTCAATTCTTCAGAAGTATGAGATGAACTGATCCCCAAAGGTTTTTGATTAAATAGCGGAATAGAAAATAGGATCAAAAAAAGTGTATGTATATCACACGTACAAAACCACACTAGGCCCCAATTACTATTGTTTGTACCCCTAAAGGCTGGATGAGGAGTAGGAGGAGTATGGAACAGGCAGCACCCTCAAATCTTCAGAGGCATGAGATGAACCCCAAAAACTTGGAAAGGTGGATCTCACACGTACCAACACAGACTATCCCCCAATTTAACTGATCCCCAAAGGTTTTTGATTAAATAGCGGAATAGAAAATATGATCAAAAAAAATGTATGTATATCACACGAACGCAACCACACTAGGCCCCAAGTACTATTGTTTGTACCCCTAAAAGGCTGGATGAGGAGTATGGAACAGGCAGCACCCTCAAATCTTCAGAAGTATGAGATGAACCCCAAAAACTTGGAAAGGTGGATCTCACACGTACCGACACAGACTATCCCGCAATTTAACTGATCCCCAAAGGTTTTTGATTAAATAGCGGAATAGAAAATATGATCAAAAAAAGTGTATGTATATCACACGTACACAACCACACTAGGCCCCAAGTACTATTGTTTGTACCCCTAAAAGGCTGGATGAGGAGTAGGAGGAGTATGGAACAGGCAGCACCCTCAAATCTTCAGAAGTATGAGATGAACCCCAAAAACTTGGAAAGGTGGATCTCACATGTACCAACACAGACTATCCCGCAATTTAATTGATCCCCAAAGGTTTTTATTGAATAGCGGAATAGGAAATATGATCAAAAAAAGTGTATGTATCTCACACGTACAGAAGCACACTAGGCCCCAATTACTATTGTTTGTACCCCTAAAGGCAGGATGAGGAGTAGGAGGAGTATGGAACAGGCAGCACCCTCAAATCTTCAGAAGTATGAGATGAACCCCAAAAACTTGGAAAGGTGGATCTCACACGTACCGACACAGACTATCCCGCAATTTAACTGATCCCCAAAGGTTTTTGATTAAATAGCGGAATAGAAAATATGATCAAAAAAAGTGTATGCATCTCACACGTACAGAAGCACACTAGGCCCCAATTACTATTGTTTGTAGCCCTAAAAGGCTGGATGAGGAGTAGGGGGAGTATGGAACAGGCAGCACCCTCAAATCTTCAGAAGTATGAGATGAACCCCAAAAACTTTGAAAGGTGGATCTCACACGTACCAACACAGACTATACCCCATTTAACTGATCCCCAAAGGTTTTTGATTAAATAGCGGAATAGAAAATAGGATCAAAAAAAGTGTATGTATATCACACGTACAAAACCACACTAGGCCCCAATTACTATTGTTTGTACCCCTAAAAGGCTGGATGAGGAGTAGGGGGAGTATGGAACAGGCAGCACCCTCAAATCTTCAGAAGTATGAGATGAACCCCAAAAACTTGGAAAGGTGGATGTCACACGTACCAACACAGAATATCCCGCAATTTAACTGATCCCCAAAGGTTTTTATCGAATAGCGGAATAGGAAATATGATCAAAAAAAGTGTATGTATCTCACACGTACAGAAGCACACTAGGCCCCAAGTACTATTGTTTGTACCCCTAAAGGCAGGATGAGGAGTAGGAGGAGTATGGAACAGGCAGCACCCTCAAATCTTCATAAGCATGAGATGAACCCCAAAAACTTGGAAAGGTGGATCTCACACGTACCGACACAGACTATACCGCAATTTAACTGATCCCCAAAGGTTTTTGATTAAATAGCGGAATAGAAAATATGATAAAAAAAAATGTATGTATATCACACGAACACAACCACACTAGGCCCCAAGTACTATTGTTTGTACCCCTAAAAGGCTGGATGAGGAGTATGGAACAGGCAGCACCCTCAAATCTTCAGAAGTATGAGATGAACCCCAAAAACTTGGAAAGGTGGATCTCACACGTACCGACACAGACTATCCCGCAATTTAACTGATCCCCAAAGGTTTTTGATTAAATAGCGGAATAGAAAATATGATCAAAAAAAGCGTATGTATATCACATGTACACAACCACACTAGGCCCCAATTACTATTGTTTGTACCCCTAAAAGGCTGGATGAGGAGTAGGGGGAGTATGGAACAGGCAGCACCCTCAAATCTTCAGAAGTATGAGATGAACCCCAAAAACTTGGAAAGGTGGATCTCACACGTACAGACTATCCCCCAATTTAACGGATCCCCAAAGGTTTTTGATTAAATAGCGGAATAGAAAATATGATCAAAAAAAGTGTATGTATCTCACACGTACAGAAGCACACTAGGCCCCAATTACTATTGTTTGTAGCCCTAAAAGGCTGGATGAGGAGTAGGGGGAGTATGGAACAGGCAGCACCCTCAAATCTTCAGAAGTATGAGATGAACTGATCCCCAAAGGTTTTTGATTAAATAGCGGAATAGAAAATAGGATCAAAAAAAGTGTATGTATATCACACGTACAAAACCACACTAGGCCCCAATTACTATTGTTTGTACCCCTAAAGGCTGGATGAGGAGTAGGAGGAGTATGGAACAGGCAGCACCCTCAAATCTTCAGAGGCATGAGATGAACCCCAAAAACTTGGAAAGGTGGATCTCACACGTACCAACACAGACTATCCCCCAATTTAACTGATCCCCAAAGGTTTTTGATTAAATAGCGGAATAGAAAATATGATCAAAAAAAGTGTATGTATCTCACACGTACAGTAGCACACTAGGCCCCAATTACTATTGTTTGTAGCCCTAAAAGGCTGGATGAGGAGTAGGGGGAGTATGGAACAGGCAGCACCCTCAAATCTTCAGAAGTATGAGATGAACCCCAAAAACTTGGAAAGGTGGATCTCACATGTACCAACACAGACTATCCCCCAATTTAACTGATCCCCAAAGGTTTTTGATTAAATAGCGGAATAGAAAATATGATCAAAAAAAGTGTATGTATCTCACACATACAGAAGCACACTAGGCCCCAATTACTATTGTTTGTACCCCTAAAAGGCTGGATGAGGAGTAGGAGGAGTATGGAACAGGCAGCACCCTCAAATCTTCAGAAGTATGAGATGAACCCCAAAAACTTGGAAAGGTGGATGTCACACGTACCAACACAGACTATCCCGCAATTTAACTGATCCCCAAAGGTTTTTATTGAATAGCGGAATAGGAAATATGATCAAAAAAAGTGTATGTATCTCACACGTACAGAAGCACACTAGGCCCCAATTACTATTGTTTGTACCCCTAAAGGCAGGATGAGGAGTAGAAAGAGTATGGAACAGGCAGCACCCTCAAATCTTCAGAAGCATGAGATGAACCCCAAAAACTTGGAAAGGTGGATCTCACACGTACCGACACAGACTATCCCGCAATTTAACTGATCCCCAAAGGTTTTTGATTAAATAGCGGAATAGAAAATATGATCAAAAAAAATGTATGTATATCACACGAACACAACCACACTAGGCCCCAAGTACTATTGTTTGTACCCCTAAAAGGCTGGATGAGGAGTATGGAACAGGCAGCACCCTCAAATCTTCAGAAGTATGAGATGAACCCCAAAAACTTGGAAAGGTGGATCTCACACGTACCGACACAGACTATCCCGCAATTTAACTGATCCCCAAAGGTTTTTGATTAAATAGCGGAATAGAAAATATGATCAAAAAAAGCGTATGTATATCACACGTACACAACCACACTAGGCCCCAATTACTATTGTTTGTACCCCTAAAAGGCTGGATGAGGAGTAGGGGGAGTATGGAACAGGCAGCACCCTCAAATCTTCAGAAGTATGAGATGAACCCCAAAAACTTGGAAAGGTGGATCTCACACGTACCAACACAGACTATCCCCCAATTTAACGGATCCCCAAAGGTTTTTGATTAAATAGCGGAATAGAAAATATGATCAAAAAAAGTGTATGTATCTCACACGTACAGAAGCACACTAGGCCCCAATTACTATTGTTTGTACCCCTAAAAGGCTGGATGAGGAGTAGGAGGAGTATGGAACAGGCAGCACCCTCAAATCTTCAGAAGTATGAGATGAACCCCAAAAACTTGGAAAGGTGGATGTCACACGTACCAACACAGACTATCCCGCAATTTAACTGATCCCCAAAGGTTTTTATTGAATAGCGGAATAGGAAATATGATCAAAAAAAGTGTATGTATCTCACACGTACAGAAGCACACTAGGCCCCAATTACTATTGTTTGTACCCCTAAAGGCAGGATGAGGAGTAGGAGGAGTATGGAACAGGCAGCACCCTCAAATCTTCAGAAGCATGAGATGAACCCCAAAAACTTGGAAAGGTGGATCTCACACGTACCGACACAGACTATCCCGCAATTTAACTGATCCCCAAAGGTTTTTGATTAAATAGCGGAATAGAAAATATGATCAAAAAAAATGTATGTATATCACACGAACACAACCACACTAGGCCCCAAGTACTATTGTTTGTACCCCTAAAAGGCTGGATGAGGAGTATGGAACAGGCAGCACCCTCAAATCTTCAGAAGTATGAGATGAACCCCAAAAACTTGGAAAGGTGGATCTCACACGTACCGACACAGACTATCCCGCAATTTAACTGATCCCCAAAGGTTTTTGATTAAATAGCGGAATAGAAAATATGATCAAAAAAAGCGTATGTATATCACACGTACACAACCACACTAGGCCCCAATTACTATTGTTTGTACCCCTAAAAGGCTGGATGAGGAGTAGGGGGAGTATGGAACAGGCAGCACCCTCAAATCTTCAGAAGTATGAGATGAACCCCAAAAACTTGGAAAGGTGGATCTCACACGTACCAACACAGACTATCCCCCAATTTAACGGATCCCCAAAGGTTTTTGATTAAATAGCGGAATAGAAAATATGATCAAAAAAAGTGTATGTATCTCACACGTACAGAAGCACACTAGGCCCCAATTACTATTGTTTGTAGCCCTAAAAGGCTGGATGAGGAGTAGGGGGAGTATGGAACAGGCAGCACCCTCAAATCTTCAGAAGTATGAGATGAACTGATCCCCAAAGGTTTTTGATTAAATAGCGAAATAGAAAATAGGATCAAAAGAAGTGTATGTATATCACACGTACAAAACCACACTAGGCCCCAATTACTATTGTTTGTACCCCTAAAAGGCTGGATGAGGAGTAGGGGGAGTATGGAACAGGCAGCACCCTCAAATCTTCAGAAGTATGAGATGAACCCCAAAAACTTGGAAAGGTGGATCTCACACGTACCAACACAGAATATCCCCCAATTTAACGGATCCCCAAAGGTTTTTGATTAAATAGCGGAATAGAAAATATGATCAAAAAAAGTGTATGTATCTCACACGTACAGAAGCACACTAGGCCCCAATTACTATTGTTTGTACCCCTAAAAGGCTGGATGAGGAGTAGGAGGAGTATGGAACAGGCAGCACCCTCAAATCTTCAGAAGTATGAGATGAACCCCAAAAACTTGGAAAGGTGGATCTCACATGTACCAACACAGACTATCCCCCAATTTAACTGATCCCCAAAGGTTTTTGATTAAATAGCGGAATAGAAAATATGATCAAAAAAAGTGTATGTATCTCACACATACAGAAGCACACTAGGCCCCAATTACTATTGTTTGTACCCCTAAAGGCTGGATGAGGAGTAGGAGGAGTATGGAACAGGCAGCACCCTCAAATCTTCAGAGGCATGAGATGAACCCCAAAAACTTGGAAAGGTGGATCTCACACGTACCGACACAGACTATCCCGCAATTTAACTGATCCCCAAAGGTTTTTGATTAAATAGCGGAATAGAAAATATGATCAAAAAAAAATGTATGTATATCACATGAACGCAACCACACTAGGCCCCAAGTACTATTGTTTGTACCCCTAAATGGCTGGATGAGGAGTATGGAACAGGCAGCACCCTCAAATATTCAGAAGTATGAGATGAACCCCAAAAACTTGGAAAGGTGGATCTCACACGTACCGACACAGACTATCCCGCAATTTAACTGATCCCCAAAGGTTTTTGATTAAATAGCGGAATAGAAAATATGATCAAAAAAAGCGTATGTATATCACATGTACACAACCACACTAGGCCCCAATTACTATTGTTTGTACCCCTAAAAGGCTGGATGAGGAGTAGGGGGAGTATGGAACAGGCAGCACCCTCAAATCTTCAGAAGTATGAGATGAACCCCAAAAACTTGGAAAGGTGGATCTCACACGTACAGACTATCCCCCAATTTAACGGATCCCCAAAGGTTTTTGATTAAATAGCGGAATAGAAAATATGATCAAAAAAAGTGTATGTATCTCACACGTACAGAAGCACACTAGGCCCCAATTACTATTGTTTGTAGCCCTAAAAGGCTGGATGAGGAGTAGGGGGAGTATGGAACAGGCAGCACCCTCAAATCTTCAGAAGTATGAGATGAACTGATCCCCAAAGGTTTTTGATTAAATAGCGGAATAGAAAATATGATCAAAAAAAGTGTATGTATCTCACACATACAGAAGCACACTAGGCCCCAATTACTATTGTTTGTACCCCTAAAAGGCTGGATGAGGAGTAGGAGGAGTATGGAACAGGCAGCACCCTCAAATCTTCAGAAGTATGAGATGAACCCCAAAAACTTGGAAAGGTGGATCTCACACGTACCGACACAGACTATACCGCAATTTAACTGATCCCCAAAGGTTTTTGATTAAATAGCGGAATAGAAAATATGATCAAAAAAAATGTATGTATATCACACGAACACAACCACACTAGGGCCCAAGTACTATTGTTTGTACCCCTAAAAGGCTGGATGAGGAGTATGGAACAGGCAGCACCCTCAAATCTTCAGAAGTATGAGATGAACCCCAAAAACTTGGAAAGGTGGATCTCACACGTACCGACACAGACTATCCCGCAATTTAACTGATCCCCAAAGGTTTTTGATTAAATAGCGGAATAGAAAATATGATCAAAAAAAGCGTATGTATATCACATGTACACAACCACACTAGGCCCCAATTACTATTGTTTGTACCCCTAAAAGGCTGGATGAGGAGTAGGGGGAGTATGGAACAGGCAGCACCCTCAAATCTTCAGAAGTATGAGATGAACCCCAAAAACTTGGAAAGGTGGATCTCACACGTACCAACACAGACTATCCCCCAATTTAACGGATCCCCAAAGGTTTTTGATTAAATAGCGGAATAGAAAATATGATCAAAAAAAGTGTATGTATCTCACACGTACAGAAGCACACTAGGCCCCAATTACTATTGTTTGTAGCCCTAAAAGGCTGGATGAGGAGTAGGGGGAGTATGGAACAGGCAGCACCCTCAATTCTTCAGAAGTATGAGATGAACTGATCCCCAAAGGTTTTTGATTAAATAGCGGAATAGAAAATAGGATCAAAAAAAGTGTATGTATATCACACGTACAAAACCACACTAGGCCCCAATTACTATTGTTTGTACCCCTAAAGGCTGGATGAGGAGTAGGAGGAGTATGGAACAGGCAGCACCCTCAAATCTTCAGAGGCATGAGATGAACCCCAAAAACTTGGAAAGGTGGATCTCACACGTACCAACACAGACTATCCCCCAATTTAACTGATCCCCAAAGGTTTTTGATTAAATAGCGGAATAGAAAATATGATCAAAAAAAATGTATGTATATCACACGAACGCAACCACACTAGGCCCCAAGTACTATTGTTTGTACCCCTAAAAGGCTGGATGAGGAGTATGGAACAGGCAGCACCCTCAAATCTTCAGAAGTATGAGATGAACCCCAAAAACTTGGAAAGGTGGATCTCACACGTACCGACACAGACTATCCCGCAATTTAACTGATCCCCAAAGGTTTTTGATTAAATAGCGGAATAGAAAATATGATCAAAAAAAGTGTATGTATATCACACGTACACAACCACACTAGGCCCCAAGTACTATTGTTTGTACCCCTAAAAGGCTGGATGAGGAGTAGGAGGAGTATGGAACAGGCAGCACCCTCAAATCTTCAGAAGTATGAGATGAACCCCAAAAACTTGGAAAGGTGGATCTCACATGTACCAACACAGACTATCCCGCAATTTAATTGATCCCCAAAGGTTTTTATTGAATAGCGGAATAGGAAATATGATCAAAAAAAGTGTATGTATCTCACACGTACAGAAGCACACTAGGCCCCAATTACTATTGTTTGTACCCCTAAAGGCAGGATGAGGAGTAGGAGGAGTATGGAACAGGCAGCACCCTCAAATCTTCAGAAGTATGAGATGAACCCCAAAAACTTGGAAAGGTGGATCTCACACGTACCGACACAGACTATCCCGCAATTTAACTGATCCCCAAAGGTTTTTGATTAAATAGCGGAATAGAAAATATGATCAAAAAAAGTGTATGCATCTCACACGTACAGAAGCACACTAGGCCCCAATTACTATTGTTTGTAGCCCTAAAAGGCTGGATGAGGAGTAGGGGGAGTATGGAACAGGCAGCACCCTCAAATCTTCAGAAGTATGAGATGAACCCCAAAAACTTTGAAAGGTGGATCTCACACGTACCAACACAGACTATACCCCATTTAACTGATCCCCAAAGGTTTTTGATTAAATAGCGGAATAGAAAATAGGATCAAAAAAAGTGTATGTATATCACACGTACAAAACCACACTAGGCCCCAATTACTATTGTTTGTACCCCTAAAAGGCTGGATGAGGAGTAGGGGGAGTATGGAACAGGCAGCACCCTCAAATCTTCAGAAGTATGAGATGAACCCCAAAAACTTGGAAAGGTGGATCTCACACGTACCAACACAGACTATCCCCCAATTTAACTGATCCCCAAAGGTTTTTGATTAAATAGCGGAATAGAAAATATGATCAAAAAAAGTGTATGTATCTCACACGTACAGTAGCACACTAGGCCCCAATTACTATTGTTTGTAGCCCTAAAAGGCTGGATGAGGAGTAGGGGGAGTATGGAACAGGCAGCACCCTCAAATCTTCAGAAGTATGAGATGAACCCCAAAAACTTGGAAAGGTGGATCTCACATGTACCAACACAGACTATCCCCCAATTTAACTGATCCCCAAAGGTTTTTGATTAAATAGCGGAATAGAAAATATGATCAAAAAAAGTGTATGTATCTCACACATACAGAAGCACACTAGGCCCCAATTACTATTGTTTGTACCCCTAAAAGGCTGGATGAGGAGTAGGAGGAGTATGGAACAGGCAGCACCCTCAAATCTTCAGAAGTATGAGATGAACCCCAAAAACTTGGAAAGGTGGATCTCACATGTACCAACACAGACTATCCCCCAATTTAACTGATCCCCAAAGGTTTTTGATTAAATAGCGGAATAGAAAATATGATCAAAAAAAATGTATGTATATCACACGAACACAACCACACTAGGCCCCAAGTACTATTGTTTGTACCCCTAAAAGGCTGGATGAGGAGTATGGAACAGGCAGCACCCTCAAATCTTCAGAAGTATGAGATGAACCCCAAAAACTTGGAAAGGTGGATCTCACACGTACCGACACAGACTATCCCGCAATTTAACTGATCCCCAAAGGTTTTTGATTAAATAGCGGAATAGAAAATATGATCAAAAAAAGCGTATGTATATCACACGTACACAACCACACTAGGCCCCAATTACTATTGTTTGTACCCCTAAAAGGCTGGATGAGGAGTAGGGGGAGTATGGAACAGGCAGCACCCTCAAATCTTCAGAAGTATGAGATGAACCCCAAAAACTTGGAAAGGTGGATCTCACACGTACCAACACAGACTATCCCCCAATTTAACGGATCCCCAAAGGTTTTTGATTAAATAGCGGAATAGAAAATATGATCAAAAAAAGTGTATGTATCTCACACGTACAGAAGCACACTAGGCCCCAATTACTATTGTTTGTAGCCCTAAAAGGCTGGATGAGGAGTAGGGGGAGTATGGAACAGGCAGCACCCTCAAATCTTCAGAAGTATGAGATGAACTGATCCCCAAAGGTTTTTGATTAAATAGCGGAATAGAAAATAGGATCAAAAAAAGTGTATGTATATCACACGTACAAAACCACACTAGGCCCCAATTACTATTGTTTGTACCCCTAAAAGGCTGGATGAGGAGTAGGGGGAGTATGGAACAGGCAGCACCCTCAAATCTTCAGAAGTATGAGATGAACCCCAAAAACTTGGAAAGGTGGATCTCACACGTACCAACACAGACTATCCCCCAATTTAACGGATCCCCAAAGGTTTTTGATTAAATAGCGGAATAGAAAATATGATCAAAAAAAGTGTATGTATCTCACACGTACAGAAGCACACTAGGCCCCAATTACTATTGTTTGTACCCCTAAAAGGCTGGATGAGGAGTAGGAGGAGTATGGAACAGGCAGCACCCTCAAATCTTCAGAAGTATGAGATGAACCCCAAAAACTTGGAAAGGTGGATCTCACATGTACCAACACAGACTATCCCCCAATTTAACTGATCCCCAAAGGTTTTTGATTAAATAGCGGAATAGAAAATATGATCAAAAAAAGTGTATGTATCTCACACATACAGAAGCACACTAGGCCCCAATTACTATTGTTTGTACCCCTAAAGGCTGGATGAGGAGTAGGAGGAGTATGGAACAGGCAGCACCCTCAAATCTTCAGAGGCATGAGATGAACCCCAAAAACTTGGAAAGGTGGATCTCACACGTACCGACACAGACTATCCCGCAATTTAACTGATCCCCAAAGGTTTTTGATTAAATAGCGGAATAGAAAATATGATCAAAAAAAATGTATGTATATCACACGAACGCAACCACACTAGGCCCCAATTACTATTGTTTGTACCCCTAAAAGGCTGGATGAGGAGTAGGAGGAGTATGGAACAGGCAGCACCCTCAAATCTTCAGAGGCATGAGATGAACCCCAAAAACTTGGAAAGGTGGATCTCACACGTACCGACACAGACTATCCCGCAATTTAACTGATCCCCAAAGGTTTTTGATTAAATAGCGGAATAGAAAATATGATAAAAAAAAATGTATGTATATCACACGAACGCAACCACACTAGGCCCCAATTACTATTGTTTGTACCCCTAAAAGGCTGGATGAGGAGTAGGAGGAGTATGGAACAGGCAGCACCCTCAAATCTTCAGAAGTATGAGATGAACCCCAAAAACTTGGAAAGGTGGATCTCACACGTACCAACACAGACTATCCCGCAATTTAATTGATCCCCAAAGGTTTTTATTGAATAGCGGAATAGGAAATATGATCAAAAAAAGTGTATGTATCTCACACGTACAGAAGCACACTAGGCCCCAATTACTATTGTTTGTACCCCTAAAGGCAGGATGAGGAGTAGGAGGAGTATGGAACAGGCAGCACCCTCAAATCTTCAGAAGTATGAGATGAACCCCAAAAACTTGGAAAGGTGGATCTCACACGTACCGACACAGATTATCCCGCAATTTAACTGATCCCCAAAGGTTTTTGATTAAATAGCGGAATAGAAAGTATGATCAAAAAAAGTGTATGTATCTCACACGTACAGAAGCACACTAGGCCCCAATTACTATTGTTTGTAGCCCTAAAAGGCTGGATGAGGAGTAGGGGGAGTATGGAACAGGCAGCACCGTCAAATCTTCAGAAGTATGAGATGAACCCCAAAAACTTGGAAAGGTGGATCTCACACGTACCAACACAGACTATCCCGCAATTTAATTGATCCCCAAAGGTTTTTATTGAATAGCGGAATAGGAAATATGATCAAAAAAAGTGTATGTATCTCACACGTACAGAAGCACACTAGGCCCCAATTACTATTGTTTGTACCCCTAAAGGCAGGATGAGGAGTAGGAGGAGTATGGAACAGGCAGCACCCTCAAATCTTCAGAAGTATGAGATGAACCCCAAAAACTTGGAAAGGTGGATCTCACACGTACCAACACAGACTATCCCCCAATTTAACTGATCCCCAAAGGTTTTTGATTAAATAGCGGAATAGAAAATAGGATCAAAAAAAGTGTATGTATATCACACGTACACAACCACACTAGGCCCCAATTACTATTGTTTGTACCCCTAAAAGGCTGGATGAGGAGTAGGGGAAGTATGGAACAGGCAGCACCCTCAAATCTTCAGAAGTATGAGATGAACCCCAAAAACTTGAAAAGGTGGATCTCACACGTACCAACACAGACTATCCCCCAATTTAACTGATCCCCAAAGGTTTTTGATTAAATAGCGGAATAGAAAATATGATCAAAAAAAGTGTATGTATCTCACACATACAGAAGCACACTAGGCCCCAATTACTATTGTTTGTACCCCTAAAAGGCTGGATGAGGAGTAGGAGGAGTATGGAACAGGCAGCACCCTCAAATCTTCAGAAGTATGAGATGAACCCCAAAAACTTGGAAAGGTGGATGTCACACATACCAACACAGACTATCCCGCAATTTAACTGATCCCCAAAGGTTTTTATTGAATAGCGGAATAGGAAATATGATAAAAAAAGTGTATGTATCTCACACGTACAGAAGCACACTAGGCCCCAATTACTATTGTTTGTACCCCTAAAGGCAGGATGAGGAGTAGGAGGAGTATGGAACAGGCAGCACCCTCAAATCTTCAGAAGCATGAGATGAACCCCAAAAACTTGGAAAGGTGGATCTCACACGTACCGACACAGACTATCCCGCAATTTAACTGATCCCCAAAGGTTTTTGATTAAATAGCGGAATAGAAAATATGATCAAAAAAAGTGTATGTATATCACACGTACACAACCACACTAGGCCCCAAGTACTATTGTTTGTACCCCTAAAAGGCTGGATGAGGAGTATGGAACAGACAGCACCCTCAAATCTTCAGAAGTATGAGATGAACCCCAAAAACTTGGAAAGGTGGATCTCACACGTACCGACACAGACTATCCCGCAATTTAACTGATCCCCAAAGGTTTTTGATTAAATAGCGGAATAGAAAATATGATCAAAAAAAGTGTATGTATATCACACGTACACAACCACACTAGGCCCCAAGTACTATTGTTTGTACCCCTAAAAGGCTGGATGAGGAGTAGGAGGAGTATGGAACAGGCAGCACCCTCAAATCTTCAGAGGCATGAGATGAACCCCAAAAACTTGGAAAGGTGGATCTCACACGTACCAACACAGACTATCCCCCAATTTAACTGATCCCCAAAGGTTTTTGATTAAATAGCGGAATAGAAAATATGATCAAAAAAAATGTATGTATATCACACGAACGCAACCACACTAGGCCCCAAGTACTATTGTTTGTACCCCTAAAAGGCTGGATGAGGAGTATGGAACAGGCAGCACCCTCAAATCTTCAGAAGTATGAGATGAACCCCAAAAACTTGGAAAGGTGGATCTCACACGTACCGACACAGACTATCCCGCAATTTAACTGATCCCCAAAGGTTTTTGATTAAATAGCGGAATAGAAAATATGATCAAAAAAAGTGTATGTATATCACACGTACACAACCACACTAGGCCCCAAGTACTATTGTTTGTACCCCTAAAAGGCTGGATGAGGAGTAGGAGGAGTATGGAACAGGCAGCACCCTCAAATCTTCAGAAGTATGAGATGAACCCCAAAAACTTGGAAAGGTGGATCTCACATGTACCAACACAGACTATCCCGCAATTTAATTGATCCCCAAAGGTTTTTATTGAATAGCGGAATAGGAAATATGATCAAAAAAAGTGTATGTATCTCACACGTACAGAAGCACACTAGGCCCCAATTACTATTGTTTGTACCCCTAAAGGCAGGATGAGGAGTAGGAGGAGTATGGAACAGGCAGCACCCTCAAATCTTCAGAAGTATGAGATGAACCCCAAAAACTTGGAAAGGTGGATCTCACACGTACCGACACAGACTATCCCGCAATTTAACTGATCCCCAAAGGTTTTTGATTAAATAGCGGAATAGAAAATATGATCAAAAAAAGTGTATGCATCTCACACGTACAGAAGCACACTAGGCCCCAATTACTATTGTTTGTAGCCCTAAAAGGCTGGATGAGGAGTAGGGGGAGTATGGAACAGGCAGCACCCTCAAATCTTCAGAAGTATGAGATGAACCCCAAAAACTTTGAAAGGTGGATCTCACACGTACCAACACAGACTATACCCCATTTAACTGATCCCCAAAGGTTTTTGATTAAATAGCGGAATAGAAAATAGGATCAAAAAAAGTGTATGTATATCACACGTACAAAACCACACTAGGCCCCAATTACTATTGTTTGTACCCCTAAAAGGCTGGATGAGGAGTAGGGGGAGTATGGAACAGGCAGCACCCTCAAATCTTCAGAAGTATGAGATGAACCCCAAAAACTTGGAAAGGTGGATCTCACACGTACCAACACAGACTATCCCCCAATTTAACTGATCCCCAAAGGTTTTTGATTAAATAGCGGAATAGAAAATATGATCAAAAAAAGTGTATGTATCTCACACGTACAGTAGCACACTAGGCCCCAATTACTATTGTTTGTAGCCCTAAAAGGCTGGATGAGGAGTAGGGGGAGTATGGAACAGGCAGCACCCTCAAATCTTCAGAAGTATGAGATGAACCCCAAAAACTTGGAAAGGTGGATCTCACATGTACCAACACAGACTATCCCCCAATTTAACTGATCCCCAAAGGTTTTTGATTAAATAGCGGAATAGAAAATATGATCAAAAAAAGTGTATGTATCTCACACGTACAGAAGCACACTAGGCCCCAATTACTATTGTTTGTACCCCTAAAAGGCTGGATGAGGAGTAGGAGGAGTATGGAACAGGCAGCACCCTCAAATCTTCAGAAGTATGAGATGAACCCCAAAAACTTGGAAAGGTGGATCTCACATGTACCAACACAGACTATCCCCCAATTTAACTGATCCCCAAAGGTTTTTGATTAAATAGCGGAATAGAAAATATGATCAAAAAAAGTGTATGTATCTCACACATACAGAAGCACACTAGGCCCCAATTACTATTGTTTGTACCCCTAAAGGCTGGATGAGGAGTAGGAGGAGTATGGAACAGGCAGCACCCTCAAATCTTCAGAGGCATGAGATGAACCCCAAAAACTTGGAAAGGTGGATCTCACACGTACCGACACAGACTATCCCGCAATTTAACTGATCCCCAAAGGTTTTTGATTAAATAGCGGAATAGAAAATATGATCAAAAAAAATGTATGTATATCACACGAACGCAACCACACTAGGCCCCAATTACTATTGTTTGTACCCCTAAAAGGCTGGATGAGGAGTAGGAGGAGTATGGAACAGGCAGCACCCTCAAATCTTCAGAGGCATGAGATGAACCCCAAAAACTTGGAAAGGTGGATCTCACACGTACCGACACAGACTATCCCGCAATTTAACTGATCCCCAAAGGTTTTTGATTAAATAGCGGAATAGAAAATATGATCAAAAAAAATGTATGTATATCACACGAACGCAACCACACTAGGCCCCAATTACTATTGTTTGTACCCCTAAAAGGCTGGATGAGGAGTAGGAGGAGTATGGAACAGGCAGCACCCTCAAATCTTCAGAAGTATGAGATGAACCCCAAAAACTTGGAAAGGTGGATCTCACACGTACCAACACAGACTATCCCGCAATTTAATTGATCCCCAAAGGTTTTTATTGAATAGCGGAATAGGAAATATGATCAAAAAAAGTGTATGTATCTCACACGTACAGAAGCACACTAGGCCCCAATTACTATTGTTTGTACCCCTAAAGGCAGGATGAGGAGTAGGAGGAGTATGGAACAGGCAGCACCCTCAAATCTTCAGAAGTATGAGATGAACCCCAAAAACTTGGAAAGGTGGATCTCACACGTACCGACACAGATTATCCCGCAATTTAACTGATCCCCAAAGGTTTTTGATTAAATAGCGGAATAGAAAGTATGATCAAAAAAAGTGTATGTATCTCACACGTACAGAAGCACACTAGGCCCCAATTACTATTGTTTGTAGCCCTAAAAGGCTGGATGAGGAGTAGGGGGAGTATGGAACAGGCAGCACCGTCAAATCTTCAGAAGTATGAGATGAACCCCAAAAACTTGGAAAGGTGGATCTCACACGTACCAACACAGACTATCCCGCAATTTAATTGATCCCCAAAGGTTTTTATTGAATAGCGGAATAGGAAATATGATCAAAAAAAGTGTATGTATCTCACACGTACAGAAGCACACTAGGCCCCAATTACTATTGTTTGTACCCCTAAAGGCAGGATGAGGAGTAGGAGGAGTATGGAACAGGCAGCACCCTCAAATCTTCAGAAGTATGAGATGAACCCCAAAAACTTGGAAAGGTGGATCTCACACGTACCAACACAGACTATCCCCCAATTTAACTGATCCCCAAAGGTTTTTGATTAAATAGCGGAATAGAAAATATGATCAAAAAAAGTGTATGTATATCACACGTACACAACCAAGCTAGGCCCCAATTACTTATGTTTGTACCCCTAAAAGGCTGGATGAGGAGTAGGGGGAGTATGGAACAGGCAGCACCCTCAAATCTTCAGAAGTATGAGATGAACCCCAAAAACTTGGAAAGGTGGATCTCACACGTACCAACACAGACTATCCCGCAATTTAACTGATCCCCAAAGGTTTTTATTGAATAGCGGAATAGGAAATATGATCAAAAAAAGTGTATGTATCTCACACATACAGAAGCACACTAGGCCCCAATTACTATTGTTTGTACCCCTAAAAGGCTGGATGAGGAGTAGGGGGAGTATGGAACAGGCAGCACCCTCAAATCTTCAGAAGTATGAGATGAACCCCAAAAACTTGAAAAGGTGGATCTCACACGTACCAACACAGACTATCCCCCAATTTAACTGATCCCCAAAGGTTTTTGATTAAATAGCGGAATAGAAAATAGGATCAAAAAAAGTGTATGTATATCACACGTACACAACCACACTAGGCCCCAATTACTATTGTTTGTACCCCTAAAAGGCTGGATGAGGAGTAGGGGAAGTATGGAACAGGCAGCACCCTCAAATCTTCAGAAGTATGAGATGAACCCCAAAAACTTGAAAAGGTGGATCTCACACGTACCAACACAGACTATCCCCCAATTTAACTGATCCCCAAAGGTTTTTGATTAAATAGCGGAATAGAAAATATGATCAAAAAAAGTGTATGTATCTCACACATACAGAAGCACACTAGGCCCCAATTACTATTGTTTGTACCCCTAAAAGGCTGGATGAGGAGTAGGAGGAGTATGGAACAGGCAGCACCCTCAAATCTTCAGAAGTATGAGATGAACCCCAAAAACTTGGAAAGGTGGATGTCACACATACCAACACAGACTATCCCGCAATTTAACTGATCCCCAAAGGTTTTTATTGAATAGCGGAATAGGAAATATGATAAAAAAAGTGTATGTATCTCACACGTACAGAAGCACACTAGGCCCCAATTACTATTGTTTGTACCCCTAAAGGCAGGATGAGGAGTAGGAGGAGTATGGAACAGGCAGCACCCTCAAATCTTCAGAAGCATGAGATGAACCCCAAAAACTTGGAAAGGTGGATCTCACACGTACCGACACAGACTATCCCGCAATTTAACTGATCCCCAAAGGTTTTTGATTAAATAGCGGAATAGAAAATATGATCAAAAAAAGTGTATGTATATCACACGTACACAACCACACTAGGCCCCAAGTACTATTGTTTGTACCCCTAAAAGGCTGGATGAGGAGTATGGAACAGACAGCACCCTCAAATCTTCAGAAGTATGAGATGAACCCCAAAAACTTGGAAAGGTGGATCTCACACGTACCGACACAGACTATCCCGCAATTTAACTGATCCCCAAAGGTTTTTGATTAAATAGCGGAATAGAAAATATGATCAAAAAAAGTGTATGTATATCACACGTACACAACCACACTAGGCCCCAAGTACTATTGTTTGTACCCCTAAAAGGCTGGATGAGGAGTAGGAGGAGTATGGAACAGGCAGCACCCTCAAATCTTCAGAGGCATGAGATGAACCCCAAAAACTTGGAAAGGTGGATCTCACACGTACCAACACAGACTATCCCCCAATTTAACTGATCCCCAAAGGTTTTTGATTAAATAGCGGAATAGAAAATATGATCAAAAAAAATGTATGTATATCACACGAACGCAACCACACTAGGCCCCAAGTACTATTGTTTGTACCCCTAAAAGGCTGGATGAGGAGTATGGAACAGGCAGCACCCTCAAATCTTCAGAAGTATGAGATGAACCCCAAAAACTTGGAAAGGTGGATCTCACACGTACCGACACAGACTATCCCGCAATTTAACTGATCCCCAAAGGTTTTTGATTAAATAGCGGAATAGAAAATATGATCAAAAAAAGTGTATGTATATCACACGTACACAACCACACTAGGCCCCAAGTACTATTGTTTGTACCCCTAAAAGGCTGGATGAGGAGTAGGAGGAGTATGGAACAGGCAGCACCCTCAAATCTTCAGAAGTATGAGATGAACCCCAAAAACTTGGAAAGGTGGATCTCACATGTACCAACACAGACTATCCCGCAATTTAATTGATCCCCAAAGGTTTTTATTGAATAGCGGAATAGGAAATATGATCAAAAAAAGTGTATGTATCTCACACGTACAGAAGCACACTAGGCCCCAATTACTATTGTTTGTACCCCTAAAGGCAGGATGAGGAGTAGGAGGAGTATGGAACAGGCAGCACCCTCAAATCTTCAGAAGTATGAGATGAACCCCAAAAACTTGGAAAGGTGGATCTCACACGTACCGACACAGACTATCCCGCAATTTAACTGATCCCCAAAGGTTTTTGATTAAATAGCGGAATAGAAAATATGATCAAAAAAAGTGTATGCATCTCACACGTACAGAAGCACACTAGGCCCCAATTACTATTGTTTGTAGCCCTAAAAGGCTGGATGAGGAGTAGGGGGAGTATGGAACAGGCAGCACCCTCAAATCTTCAGAAGTATGAGATGAACCCCAAAAACTTTGAAAGGTGGATCTCACACGTACCAACACAGACTATACCCCATTTAACTGATCCCCAAAGGTTTTTGATTAAATAGCGGAATAGAAAATAGGATCAAAAAAAGTGTATGTATATCACACGTACAAAACCACACTAGGCCCCAATTACTATTGTTTGTACCCCTAAAAGGCTGGATGAGGAGTAGGGGGAGTATGGAACAGGCAGCACCCTCAAATCTTCAGAAGTATGAGATGAACCCCAAAAACTTGGAAAGGTGGATCTCACACGTACCAACACAGACTATCCCCCAATTTAACTGATCCCCAAAGGTTTTTGATTAAATAGCGGAATAGAAAATATGATCAAAAAAAGTGTATGTATCTCACACGTACAGTAGCACACTAGGCCCCAATTACTATTGTTTGTAGCCCTAAAAGGCTGGATGAGGAGTAGGGGGAGTATGGAACAGGCAGCACCCTCAAATCTTCAGAAGTATGAGATGAACCCCAAAAACTTGGAAAGGTGGATCTCACATGTACCAACACAGACTATCCCCCAATTTAACTGATCCCCAAAGGTTTTTGATTAAATAGCGGAATAGAAAATATGATCAAAAAAAGTGTATGTATCTCACACATACAGAAGCACACTAGGCCCCAATTACTATTGTTTGTACCCCTAAAAGGCTGGATGAGGAGTAGGAGGAGTATGGAACAGGCAGCACCCTCAAATCTTCAGAAGTATGAGATGAACCCCAAAAACTTGGAAAGGTGGATCTCACATGTACCAACACAGACTATCCCCCAATTTAACTGATCCCCAAAGGTTTTTGATTAAATAGCGGAATAGAAAATATGATCAAAAAAAATGTATGTATATCACACGAACACAACCACACTAGGCCCCAAGTACTATTGTTTGTACCCCTAAAAGGCTGGATGAGGAGTATGGAACAGGCAGCACCCTCAAATCTTCAGAAGTATGAGATGAACCCCAAAAACTTGGAAAGGTGGATCTCACACGTACCGACACAGACTATCCCGCAATTTAACTGATCCCCAAAGGTTTTTGATTAAATAGCGGAATAGAAAATATGATCAAAAAAAGCGTATGTATATCACACGTACACAACCACACTAGGCCCCAATTACTATTGTTTGTACCCCTAAAAGGCTGGATGAGGAGTAGGGGGAGTATGGAACAGGCAGCACCCTCAAATCTTCAGAAGTATGAGATGAACCCCAAAAACTTGGAAAGGTGGATCTCACACGTACCAACACAGACTATCCCCCAATTTAACGGATCCCCAAAGGTTTTTGATTAAATAGCGGAATAGAAAATATGATCAAAAAAAGTGTATGTATCTCACACGTACAGAAGCACACTAGGCCCCAATTACTATTGTTTGTAGCCCTAAAAGGCTGGATGAGGAGTAGGGGGAGTATGGAACAGGCAGCACCCTCAAATCTTCAGAAGTATGAGATGAACTGATCCCCAAAGGTTTTTGATTAAATAGCGGAATAGAAAATAGGATCAAAAAAAGTGTATGTATATCACACGTACAAAACCACACTAGGCCCCAATTACTATTGTTTGTACCCCTAAAAGGCTGGATGAGGAGTAGGGGGAGTATGGAACAGGCAGCACCCTCAAATCTTCAGAAGTATGAGATGAACCCCAAAAACTTGGAAAGGTGGATCTCACACGTACCAACACAGACTATCCCCCAATTTAACGGATCCCCAAAGGTTTTTGATTAAATAGCGGAATAGAAAATATGATCAAAAAAAGTGTATGTATCTCACACGTACAGAAGCACACTAGGCCCCAATTACTATTGTTTGTACCCCTAAAAGGCTGGATGAGGAGTAGGAGGAGTATGGAACAGGCAGCACCCTCAAATCTTCAGAAGTATGAGATGAACCCCAAAAACTTGGAAAGGTGGATCTCACATGTACCAACACAGACTATCCCCCAATTTAACTGATCCCCAAAGGTTTTTGATTAAATAGCGGAATAGAAAATATGATCAAAAAAAGTGTATGTATCTCACACGTACAGAAGCACACTAGGCCCCAATTACTATTGTTTGTACCCCTAAAGGCTGGATGAGGAGTAGGAGGAGTATGGAACAGGCAGCACCCTCCAATCTTCAGAGGCATGAGATGAACCCCAAAAACTTGGAAAGGTGGATCTCACACGTACCGACACAGACTATCCCGCAATTTAACTGATCCCCAAAGGTTTTTGATTAAATAGCGGAATAGAAAATATGATCAAAAAAAATGTATGTATATCACACGAACGCAACCACACTAGGCCCCAATTACTATTGTTTGTACCCCTAAAAGGCTGGATGAGGAGTAGGAGGAGTATGGAACAGGCAGCACCCTCAAATCTTCAGAGGCATGAGATGAAGCCCAAAAACTTGGAAAGGTGGATCTCACACGTACCGACACAGACTATCCCGCAATTTAACTGATCCCCAAAGGTTTTTGATTAAATAGCGGAATAGAAAATATGATCAAAAAAAATGTATGTATATCACACGAACGCAACCACACTAGGCCCCAATTACTATTGTTTGTACCCCTAAAAGGCTGGATGAGGAGTAGGAGGAGTATGGAACAGGCAGCACCCTCAAATCTTCAGAAGTATGAGATGAACCCCAAAAACTTGGAAAGGTGGATCTCACACGTACCAACACAGACTATCCCGCAATTTAATTGATCCCCAAAGGTTTTTATTGAATAGCGGAATAGGAAATATGATCAAAAAAAGTGTATGTATCTCACACGTACAGAAGCACACTAGGCCCCAATTACTATTGTTTGTACCCCTAAAGGCAGGATGAGGAGTAGGAGGAGTATGGAACAGGCAGCACCCTCAAATCTTCAGAAGTATGAGATGAACCCCAAAAACTTGGAAAGGTGGATCTCACACGTACCGACACAGATTATCCCGCAATTTAACTGATCCCCAAAGGTTTTTGATTAAATAGCGGAATAGAAAGTATGATCAAAAAAAGTGTATGTATCTCACACGTACAGAAGCACACTAGGCCCCAATTACTATTGTTTGTAGCCCTAAAAGGCTGGATGAGGAGTAGGGGGAGTATGGAACAGGCAGCACCGTCAAATCTTCAGAAGTATGAGATGAACCCCAAAAACTTGGAAAGGTGGATCTCACACGTACCAACACAGACTATCCCGCAATTTAATTGATCCCCAAAGGTTTTTATTGAATAGCGGAATAGGAAATATGATCAAAAAAAGTGTATGTATCTCACACGTACAGAAGCACACTAGGCCCCAATTACTATTGTTTGTACCCCTAAAGGCAGGATGAGGAGTAGGAGGAGTATGGAACAGGCAGCACCCTCAAATCTTCAGAAGTATGAGATGAACCCCAAAAACTTGGAAAGGTGGATCTCACACGTACCAACACAGACTATCCCCCAATTTAACTGATCCCCAAAGGTTTTTGATTAAATAGCGGAATAGAAAATATGATCAAAAAAAGTGTATGTATATCACACGTACACAACCAAGCTAGGCCCCAATTACTTATGTTTGTACCCCTAAAAGGCTGGATGAGGAGTAGGGGGAGTATGGAACAGGCAGCACCCTCAAATCTTCAGAAGTATGAGATGAACCCCAAAAACTTGGAAAGGTGGATCTCACACGTACCAACACAGACTATCCCGCAATTTAACTGATCCCCAAAGGTTTTTATTGAATAGCGGAATAGGAAATATGATCAAAAAAAGTGTATGTATCTCACACATACAGAAGCACACTAGGCCCCAATTACTATTGTTTGTACCCCTAAAAGGCTGGATGAGGAGTAGGGGGAGTATGGAACAGGCAGCACCCTCAAATCTTCAGAAGTATGAGATGAACCCCAAAAACTTGAAAAGGTGGATCTCACACGTACCAACACAGACTATCCCCCAATTTAACTGATCCCCAAAGGTTTTTGATTAAATAGCGGAATAGAAAATAGGATCAAAAAAAGTGTATGTATATCACACGTACACAACCACACTAGGCCCCAATTACTATTGTTTGTACCCCTAAAAGGCTGGATGAGGAGTAGGGGAAGTATGGAACAGGCAGCACCCTCAAATCTTCAGAAGTATGAGATGAACCCCAAAAACTTGAAAAGGTGGATCTCACACGTACCAACACAGACTATCCCCCAATTTAACTGATCCCCAAAGGTTTTTGATTAAATAGCGGAATAGAAAATATGATCAAAAAAAGTGTATGTATCTCACACATACAGAAGCACACTAGGCCCCAATTACTATTGTTTGTACCCCTAAAAGGCTGGATGAGGAGTAGGAGGAGTATGGAACAGGCAGCACCCTCAAATCTTCAGAAGTATGAGATGAACCCCAAAAACTTGGAAAGGTGGATGTCACACATACCAACACAGACTATCCCGCAATTTAACTGATCCCCAAAGGTTTTTATTGAATAGCGGAATAGGAAATATGATAAAAAAAGTGTATGTATCTCACACGTACAGAAGCACACTAGGCCCCAATTACTATTGTTTGTACCCCTAAAGGCAGGATGAGGAGTAGGAGGAGTATGGAACAGGCAGCACCCTCAAATCTTCAGAAGCATGAGATGAACCCCAAAAACTTGGAAAGGTGGATCTCACACGTACCGACACAGACTATCCCGCAATTTAACTGATCCCCAAAGGTTTTTGATTAAATAGCGGAATTGAAAATATGATCAAAAAAAGTGTATGTATATCACACGCACACAACCACACTAGGCCCCAATTACTATTGTTTGTACCCCTAAAAGGCTGGATGAGGAGTAGGGGGAGTATGGAACAGGCAGCACCCTCAAATCTTCAGAAGTATGAGATGAACCCCAAAAACTTGGAAAGGTGGAACTCACACGTACCAACACAGACTATACCCAATTTAACTGATCCCCAAAGGTTTTTGATTAAATAGCGGAATAGAAAATATGATCAAAAAAAGTGTATGTATATCACACGTACACAACCACACTAGGCCCCAAGTACTATTGTTTGTACCCCTAAAAGGCTGGATGAGGAGTATGGAACAGACAGCACCCTCAAATCTTCAGAAGTATGAGATGAACCCCAAAAACTTGGAAAGGTGGATCTCACACGTACCGACACAGACTATCCCGCAATTTAACTGATCCCCAAAGGTTTTTGATTAAATAGCGGAATAGAAAATATGATCAAAAAAAGTGTATGTATATCACACGTACACAACCACACTAGGCCCCAAGTACTATTGTTTGTACCCCTAAAAGGCTGGATGAGGAGTAGGAGGAGTATGGAACAGGCAGCACCCTCAAATCTTCAGAAGTATGAGATGAACCCCAAAAACTTGGAAAGGTGGATCTCACACGTACCAACACAGACTATCCCGCAATTTAATTGATCCCCAAAGGTTTTTATTGAATAGCGGAATAGGAAATATGATCAAAAAAAGTGTAAGTATCTCACACGTACAGAAGCACACTAGGCCCCAATTACTATTGTTTGTACCCCTAAATGCAGGATGAGGAGTAGGAGGAGTATGGAACAGGCAGCACCCTCAAATCGTCAGAAGTATGAGATGAACCCCAAAAACTTGGAAAGGTGGATCTCACACGTACCGACACAGACTATCCCGCAATTTAACTGATCCCCAAAGGTTTTTGATTAAATAGCGGAATTGAAAATATGATCAAAAAAAGTGTATGTATATCACACGCACACAACCACACTAGGCCCCAATTACTATTGTTTGTACCCCTAAAAGGCTGGATGAGGAGTAGGGGGAGTATGGAACAGGCAGCACCCTCAAATCTTCAGAAGTATGAGATGAACCCCAAAAACTTGGAAAGGTGGAACTCACACGTACCAACACAGACTATACCCAATTTAACTGATCCCCAAAGGTTTTTGATTAAATAGCGGAATAGAAAATATGATCAAAAAAAGTGTATGTATATCACACGTACACAACCACGCTAGGCCCCAATTACTATTGTTTGTACCCCTAAAAGGCTGGATGGGGAGTAGGGGGAGTATGGAACAGGCAGCACCCTCAAATCTTCAGAAGTATGAGATGAACCCCAAAAACTTGGAAAGGTGGATCTCACACGTACCAACACAGACTATCCTGCAATTTAACTGATCCCCAAAGGTTTTTATTGAATAGCGGAATAGGAAATATGATCAAAAAAAGTGTATGTATCTCACACATACAGAAGCACACTAGGCCCCAATTACTATTGTTTGTACCCCTAAAGGCAGGATGAGGAGTAGGAGGAGTATGGAACAGGCAGCACCCTCAAATCTTCAGAAGTATGAGATGAACCCCAAAAACTTGGAAAGGTGGATCTCACACGTACCAACACAGACTATCCCGCAATTTAATTGATCCCCAAAGGTTTTTATTGAATAGCGGAATAGGAAATATGATCAAAAAAAGTGTATGTATCTCACACATACAGAAGCACACTAGGCCCCAATTACTATTGTTTGTACCCCTAAAAGGCTGGATGAGGAGTAGGGGGAGTATGGAACAGGCAGCACCCTCAAATCTTCAGAAGTATGAGATGAACCCCAAAAACTTGGAAAGGTGGATCTCACACGTACCAACACAGACTATCCCCCAATTTAACTGATCCCCAAAGGTTTTTGATTAAATAGCGGAATAGAAAATATGATCAAAAAAAGTGTATGTATATCACACGTACACAACCACGCTAGGCCCCAATTACTATTGTTTGTACCCCTAAAAGGCTGGATGAGGAGTAGGGGGAGTATGGAACAGGCAGCACCCTCAAATCTTCAGAAGTATGAGATGAACCCCAAAAACTTGGAAAGGTGGATCTCACACGTACCAACACAGACTATCCCCCAATTTAACTGATCCCCAAAGGTTTTTGATTAAATAGCGGAATAGAAAATATGATCAAAAAAAGTGTATGTATATCACACGTACACAACCACGCTAGGCCCCAATTACTATTGTTTGTACCCCTAAAAGGCTGGATGAGGAGTAGGGGGAGTATGGAACAGGCAGCACCCTCAAATCTTCAGAAGTATGAGATGAACCCCAAAAACTTGAAAAGGTGGATCTCACACGTACCAACACAGACTATCCCCCAATTTAACTGATCCCCAAAGGTTTTTGATTAAATAGCGGAATAGAAAATAGGATCAAAAAAAGTGTATGTATATCACACGTACACAACCACACTAGGCCCCAATTACTATTGTTTGTACCCCTAAAAGGCTGGATGATGAGTAGGGGAAGTATGGAACAGGCAGCACCCTCAAATCTTCAGAAGTATGAGATGAACCCCAAAAACTTGAAAAGGTGGATCTCACACGTACCAACACAGACTATCCCCCAATTTAACTGATCCCCAAAGGTTTTTGATTAAATAGCGGAATAGAAAATATGATCAAAAAAAGTGTATGTATCTCACACATACAGAAGCACACTAGGCCCCAATTACTATTGTTTGTACCCCTAAAAGGCTGGATGAGGAGTAGGAGGAGTATGGCACAGGCAGCACCCTCAAATCTTCAGAAGTATGAGATGAACCCCAAAAACTTGGAAAGGTGGATGTCACACATACCAACACAGACTATCCCGCAATTTAACTGATCCCCAAAGGTTTTTATTGAATAGCGGAATAGGAAATATGATCAAAAAAAGTGTATGTATCTCACACGTACAGAAGCACACTAGGCCCCAATTACTATTGTTTGTACCCCTAAAGGCAGGATGAGGAGTAGGAGGAGTATGGAACAGGCAGCACCCTCAAATCTTCAGAAGCATGAGATGAACCCCAAAAACTTGGAAAGGTGGATCTCACACGTACCGACACAGACTATCCCGCAATTTAACTGATCCCCAAAGGTTTTTGATTAAATAGCGGAATAGAAAATATGATCAAAAAAAGTGTATGTATATCACACGTACACAACCACACTAGGCCCCAAGTACTATTGTTTGTACCCCTAAAAGGCTGGATGAGGAGTATGGAACAGACAGCACCCTCAAATCTTCAGAAGTATGAGATGAACCCCAAAAACTTGGAAAGGTGGATCTCACACGTACCGACACAGACTATCCCGCAATTTAACTGATCCCCAAAGGTTTTTGATTAAATAGCGGAATAGAAAATATGATCAAAAAAAGTGTATGTATATCACACGTACACAACCACACTAGGCCCCAAGTACTATTGTTTGTACCCCTAAAAGGCTGGATGAGGAGTAGGAGGAGTATGGAACAGGCAGCACCCTCAAATCTTCAGAAGTATGAGATGAACCCCAAAAACTTGGAAAGGTGGATCTCACACGTACCAACACAGACTATCCCGCAATTTAATTGATCCCCAAAGGTTTTTATTGAATAGCGGAATAGGAAATATGATCAAAAAAAGTGTAAGTATCTCACACGTACAGAAGCACACTAGGCCCCAATTACTATTGTTTGTACCCCTAAATGCAGGATGAGGAGTAGGAGGAGTATGGAACAGGCAGCACCCTCAAATCGTCAGAAGTATGAGATGAACCCCAAAAACTTGGAAAGGTGGATCTCACATGTACCGACACAGACTATCCCGCAATTTAACTGATCCCCAAAGGTTTTTGATTAAATAGCGGAATTGAAAATATGATCAAAAAAAGTGTATGTATATCACACGCACACAACCACACTAGGCCCCAATTACTATTGTTTGTACCCCTAAAAGGCTGGATGAGGAGTAGGGGGAGTATGGAACAGGCAGCACCCTCAAATCTTCAGAAGTATGAGATGAACCCCAAAAACTTGGAAAGGTGGAACTCACACGTACCAACACAGACTATACCCAATTTAACTGATCCCCAAAGGTTTTTGATTAAATAGCGGAATAGAAAATATGATCAAAAAAAGTGTATGTATATCACACGTACACAACCACGCTAGGCCCCAATTACTATTGTTTGTACCCCTAAAAGGCTGGATGGGGAGTAGGGGGAGTATGGAACAGGCAGCACCCTCAAATCTTCAGAAGTATGAGATGAACCCCAAAAACTTGGAAAGGTGGATCTCACACGTACCAACACAGACTATCCCCCAATTTAACGGATCCCCAAAGGTTTTTGATTAAATAGCGGAATAGAAAATATGATCAAAAAAAGTGTATGTATCTCACACCTACAGAAGCACACTAGGCCCCAATTACTATTGTTTGTAGCCCTAAAAGGCTGGATGAGGAGTAGGAGGAGTATGGAACAGGCAGCACCCTCAAATCTTCAGAAGTATGAGATAAACCCCAAAAACTTGGAAAGGTGGATCTCACACGTACCAACACAGACTATCCCGAAATTTAACTGATCCCAAAGGTTTTTATTGAATAGCGGAATAGGAAATATGATCAAAAAAAGTGTATGTATCTCACACGTACAGAAGCACACTAGGCCCCAATTACTATTGTTTGTACCCCTAAAGGCAGGATTAGGAGTAGGAGGAGTATGGAACAGGCAGCACCCTCAAATCTTCAGAAGTATGAGATGAACCCCAAAAACTTGGAAAGGTGGATCTCACACGTACCGACACAGACTATCCCGCAATTTAACTGATCCCCAAAGGTTTTTGATTAAATAGCGGAATAGAAAATATGATCAGAAAAAGTGTATGTATATCACACGTACACAACCACACTAGGCCCCAAGTACTATTGTTTGTACCCCTAAAAGGCTGGATGAGGAGTATGGAACAGGCAGCACCCTCAAATCTTCAGAAGTATGAGATGAACCCCAAAAACTTGGAAAGGTGGATCTCACACGTACCGACACAGACTATCCCGCAATTTAACTGATCCCCAAAGGTTTTTGTTTAAATAGCGGAATAGAAAATATGATAAAAAAAGTGTATGTATCTCACACGTACAGAAGCACACTAGGCCCCAATTACTATTGTTTGTACCCTTAAAGGCAGGATGAGGAGTAGGAGGAGTATGGAATAGGCAGCACCCTCAAATCTTCAGAAGTATGAGATGAACCCCAAAAACTTGGAAAGGTGGATCTCACACGTACCGACACAGACTATCCCGCAATTTAACTGATCCCCAAAGGTTTTTGATTAAATAGCGGAATAGGAAATATGATCAAAAAAAGTGTATGTATCTCACACGTACAGAAGCACACTAGGCCCCAATTACTATTGTTTGTAGCCCTAAAAGGCTGGATGAGGAGTAGGGGGAGTATGGAACAGGCAGCACCCTCAAATCTTCAGAAGTATGAGATGAACCCCAAAAACTTGGAAAGGTGGATCTCACACGTACCAACACAGACTATACCCCATTTAACTGATCCCCAAAGGTTTTTGATTAAATAGCGGAATAGAAAATAGGATCAAAAAAAGTGTATGTATATCACACGTACAAAACCACACAAGGCCCCAATTACTATTGTTTGTACCCCTAAAGGCAGGATGAGGAGTAGGAGGAGTATGGAACAGGCAGCACCCTCAAATCTTCAGAAGTATGAGATGAACCCCAAAAACTTGGAAAGGTGGATCTCACACGTACCAACACAGACTATCCCGCAATTTAACTGATCCCCAAAGGTTTTTGATTAAATAGCGGAATAGAAAATATGATCAAAAAAAGTGTATGTATCTCACACGTACAGAAGCACACTAGGCCCCAATTACTATTGTTTGTAGCCCTAAAAGGCTGGATGAGGAGTAGGGGGAGTATGGAACAGGCAGCACCCTCAAATCTTCAGAAGTATGAGATGAACCCCAAAAACTTGGAAAGGTGGATCTCACATGTACCAACACAGACTATCCCCCAATTTAACTGATCCCCAAAGGTTTTTGATTAAATAGCGGAATAGAAAATATGATCAAAAAAAGTTTATGTATCTCACACATACAGAAGCACACTAGGCCCCAATTACTATTGTTTGTACCCCTAAAAGGCTGGATGAGGAGTAGGAGGAGTATGGAACAGGCAGCACCCTCAAATCTTCAGAAGTATGAGATGAACCCCAAAAACTTGGAAAGGTGGATCTCACACGTACCGACACAGACTATCCCGCAATTTAACTGATCCCCAAAGGTTTTTGATTAAATAGCGGAATAGAAAATATGATAAAAAAAGTGTATGTATCTCACACGTACAGAAGCACACTAGGCCCCAATTAATATTGTTTGTACCCCTAAAAGGCTGGATGAGGAGTAGGAGGAGTATGGAACAGGCAGCACCCTCAAATCTTCAGAAGTATGAGATAAACCCCAAAAACTTGGAAAGGTGGATCTCACACGTACCAACACAGACTATCCCGAAATTTAACTGATCCCAAAGGTTTTTATTGAATAGCGGAATAGGAAATATGATCAAAAAAAGTGTATGTATCTCACACGTACAGAAGCACACTAGGCCCCAATTACTATTGTTTGTACCCCTAAAGGCAGGATGAGGAGTAGGAGGAGTATGGAACAGGCAGCACCCTCAAATCTTCAGAAGTATGAGATGAACCCCAAAAACTTGGAAAGGTGGATCTCACACGTACCGACACAGACTATCCCGCAATTTAACTGATCCCCAAAGGTTTTTGATTAAATAGCGGAATAGAAAATATGATCAGAAAAAGTGTATGTATATCACACGTACACAACCACACTAGGCCCCAAGTACTATTGTTTGTACCCCTAAAAGGCTGGATGAGGAGTATGGAACAGGCAGCACCCTCAAATCTTCAGAAGTATGAGATGAACCCCAAAAACTTGGAAAGGTGGATCTCACACGTACCGACACAGACTATCCCGCAATTTAACTGATCCCCAAAGGTTTTTGTTTAAATAGCGGAATAGAAAATATGATAAAAAAAGTGTATGTATCTCACACGTACAGAAGCACACTAGGCCCCAATTACTATTGTTTGTACCCTTAAAGGCAGGATGAGGAGTAGGAGGAGTATGGAATAGGTAGCACCCTCAAATCTTCAGAAGTATGAGATGAACCCCAAAAACTTGGAAAGGTGGATCTCACACGTACCGACACAGACTATCCCGCAATTTAACTGATCCCCAAAGGTTTTTGATTAAATAGCGGAATAGGAAATATGATCAAAAAAAGTGTATGTATCTCACACGTACAGAAGCACACTAGGCCCCAATTACTATTGTTTGTAGCCCTAAAAGGCTGGATGAGGAGTAGGGGGAGTATGGAACAGGCAGCACCCTCAAATCTTCAGAAGTATGAGATGAACCCCAAAAACTTGGAAAGGTGGATCTCACACGTACCAACACAGACTATACCCCATTTAACTGATCCCCAAAGGTTTTTGATTAAATAGCGGAAAAGAAAATAGGATCAAAAAAAGTGTATGTATATCACACGTACAAAACCACACAAGGCCCCAATTACTATTGTTTGTACCCCTAAAGGCAGGATGAGGAGTAGGAGGAGTATGGAACAGGCAGCACCCTCAAATCTTCAGAAGTATGAGATGAACCCCAAAAACTTGGAAAGGTGGATCTCACACGTACCAACACAGACTATCCCGCAATTTAACTGATCCCCAAAGGTTTTTGATTAAATAGCAGAATAGAAAATATGATCAAAAAAAGTGTATGTATCTCACACGTACAGAAGCACACTAGGCCCCAATTACTATTGTTTGTACCCCTAAAAGGCTGGATGAGGAGTAGGAGGAGTATGGAACAGGCAGCATCCTCAAATCTTCAGAAGTATGAGATGAACCCCAAAAACTTGGAAAGGTGGATGTCACACGTACCAACACAGACTATCCCGCAATTTAACTGATCCCCAAAGGTTTTTATTGAATAGCGGAATAGGAAATATGATCAAAAAAAGTGTATGTATCTCACACGTACAGAAGCACACTAGGCCCCAATTACTATTGTTTGTACCCCTAAAGGCAGGATGAGGAGTAGGAGGAGTATGGAACAGGCAGCACCCTCAAATCTTCAGAAGCATGAGATGAACCCCAAAAACTTGGAAAGGTGGATCTCACAAGTACCGACACAGACTATCCCGCAATTTAACTGATCCCCAAAGGTTTTTGATTAAATAGCGGAATAGAAAATATGATCAAAAAAAATGTATGTATATCACACGAACACAACCACACTAGGCCCCAAGTACTATTGTTTGTACCCCTAAAAGGCTGGATGAGGAGTATGGAACAGGCAGCACCCTCAAATCTTCAGAAGTATGAGATGAACCCCAAAAACTTGGAAAGGTGGATCTCACACGTACCGACACAGACTATCCCGCAATTTAACTGATCCCCAAAGGTTTTTGATCAAATAGCGGAATAGAAAATATGATCAAAAAAAGTGTATGTATCTCACACGTACAGAAGCACACTAGGCCCCAATTACTATTGTTTGTAGCCCTAAAAGGCTGGATGAGGAGTAGGGGGAGTATGGAACAGGCAGCACCCTCAAATCTTCAGAAGTATGAGATGAACTGATCCCCAAAGGTTTTTGATTAAATAGCGGAATAGAAAATAGGATCAAAAAAAGTGTATGTATATCACACGTACAAAACCACACTAGGCCCCAATTACTATTGTTTGTACCCCTAAAAGGCTGGATGAGGAGTAGGGGGAGTATGGAACAGGCAGCACCCTCAAATCTTCAGAAGTATGAGATGAACCCCAAAAACTTGGAAAGGTGGATCTCACACGTACCAACACAGACTATCCCCCAATTTAACGGATCCCCAAAGGTTTTTGATTAAATAGCGGAATAGAAAATATGATCAAAAAAAGTGTATGTATCTCACACGTACAGAAGCACACTAGGCCCCAATTACTATTGTTTGTACCCCTAAAAGGCTGGATGAGGAGTAGGAGGAGTATGGAACAGGCAGCACCCTCAAATCTTCAGAAGTATGAGATGAACCCCAAAAACTTGGAAAGGTGGATCTCACATGTACCAACACAGACTATCCCCCAATTTAACTGATCCCCAAAGGTTTTTGATTAAATAGCGGAATAGAAAATATGATCAAAAAAAGTGTATGTATCTTACACATACAGAAGCACACTAGGCCCCAATTACTATTGTTTGTACCCCTAAAGGCTGGATGAGGAGTAGGAGGAGTATGGAACAGGCAGCACCCTCAAATCTTCAGAGGCATGAGATGAACCCCAAAAACTTGGAAAGGTGGATCTCACACGTACCGACACAGACTATCCCGCAATTTAACTGATCCCCAAAGGTTTTTGATTAAATAGCGGAATAGAAAATATGATCAAAAAAAATGTATGTATATCACACGAACGCAACCACACTAGGCCCCAAGTACTATTGTTTGTACCCCTAAAAGGCTGGATGAGGAGTATGGAACAGGCAGCACCCTCAAATCTTCAGAAGTATGAGATGAACCCCAAAAACTTGGAAAGGTGGATCTCACACGTACCGACACAGACTATCCCGCAATTTAACTGATCCCCAAAGGTTTTTGATTAAATAGCGGAATAGAAAATATGATCAAAAAAAGTGTATGTATATCACACGTACACAACCACACTAGGCCCCAAGTACTATTGTTTGTACCCCTAAAAGGCTGGATGAGGAGTAGGAGGAGTATGGAACAGGCAGCACCCTCAAATCTTCAGAAGTATGAGATGAACCCGAAAAACTTGGAAAGGTGGATCTCACACGTACCAACACAGACTATCCCGCAATTTAATTGATCCCCAAAGGTTTTTATTGAATAGCGGAATAGGAAATATGATCAAAAAAAGTGTATGTATCTCACACGTACAGAAGCACACTAGGCCCCAATTACTATTGTTTGTACCCCTAAAGGCAGGATGAGGAGTAGGAGGAGTATGGAACAGGCAGCACCCTCAAATCTTCAGAAGTATGAGATGAACCCCAAAAACTTGGAAAGGTGGATCTCACACGTACCGACACAGACTATCCCGCAATTTAACTGATCCCCAAAGGTTTTTGATTAAATAGCGGAATAGAAAATATGATCAAAAAAAGTGTATGTATCTCACACGTACAGAAGCACACTAGGCCCCAATTACTATTGTTTGTAGCCCTAAAAGGCTGGATGAGGAGTAGGGGGAGTATGGAACAGGCAGCACCCTCAAATCTTCAGAAGTATGAGATGAACCCCAAAAACTTGGAAAGGTGGATCTCACACGTACCAACACAGACTATACCCCATTTAACTGATCCCCAAAGGTTTTTGATTAAATAGCGGAATAGAAAATAGGATCAAAAAAAGTGTATGTATATCACACGTACAAAACCACACTAGGCCCCAATTACTATTGTTTGTACCCCTAAAAGGCTGGATGAGGAGTAGGGGGAGTATGGAACAGGCAGCACCCTCAAATCTTCAGAAGTATGAGATGAACCCCAAAAACTTGGAAAGGTGGATCTCACACGTACCAACACAGACTATCCCCCAATTTAACTGATCCCCAAAGGTTTTTGATTAAATAGCGGAATAGAAAATATGATCAAAAAAAGTGTATGTATCTCACACGTACAGAAGCACACTAGGCCCCAATTACTATTGTTTGTAGCCCTAAAAGGCTGGATGAGGAGTAGGGGGAGTATGGAACAGGCAGCACCCTCAAATCTTCAGAAGTATGAGATGAACCCCAAAAACTTGGAAAGGTGGATCTCACATGTACCAACACAGACTATCCCCCAATTTAACTGATCCCCAAAGGTTTTTGATTAAATAGCGGAATAGAAAATATGATCAAAAAAAGTGTATGTATCTCACACATACAGAAGCACACTAGGCCCCAATTACTATTGTTTGTACCCCTAAAGGCAGGATGAGGAGTAGGAGGAGTATGGAACAGGCAGCACCCTCAAATCTTCATAAGCATGAGATGAACCCCAAAAACTTGGAAAGGTGGATCTCACACGTACCGACACAGACTATACCGCAATTTAACTGATCCCCAAAGGTTTTTGATTAAATAGCGGAATAGAAAATATGATAAAAAAAAATGTATGTATATCACACGAACACAACCACACTAGGCCCCAAGTACTATTGTTTGTACCCCTAAAAGGCTGGATGAGGAGTATGGAACAGGCAGCACCCTCAAATCTTCAGAAGTATGAGATGAACCCCAAAAACTTGGAAAGGTGGATCTCACACGTACCGACACAGACTATCCCGCAATTTAACTGATCCCCAAAGGTTTTTGATTAAATAGCGGAATAGAAAATATGATCAAAAAAAGCGTATGTATATCACATGTACACAACCACACTAGGCCCCAATTACTATTGTTTGTACCCCTAAAAGGCTGGATGAGGAGTAGGGGGAGTATGGAACAGGCAGCACCCTCAAATCTTCAGAAGTATGAGATGAACCCCAAAAACTTGGAAAGGTGGATCTCACACGTACAGACTATCCCCCAATTTAACGGATCCCCAAAGGTTTTTGATTAAATAGCGGAATAGAAAATATGATCAAAAAAAGTGTATGTATCTCACACGTACAGAAGCACACTAGGCCCCAATTACTATTGTTTGTAGCCCTAAAAGGCTGGATGAGGAGTAGGGGGAGTATGGAACAGGCAGCACCCTCAAATCTTCAGAAGTATGAGATGAACTGATCCCCAAAGGTTTTTGATTAAATAGCGGAATAGAAAATAGGATCAAAAAAAGTGTATGTATATCACACGTACAAAACCACACTAGGCCCCAATTACTATTGTTTGTACCCCTAAAGGCTGGATGAGGAGTAGGAGGAGTATGGAACAGGCAGCACCCTCAAATCTTCAGAGGCATGAGATGAACCCCAAAAACTTGGAAAGGTGGATCTCACACGTACCAACACAGACTATCCCCCAATTTAACTGATCCCCAAAGGTTTTTGATTAAATAGCGGAATAGAAAATATGATCAAAAAAAGTGTATGTATCTCACACGTACAGTAGCACACTAGGCCCCAATTACTATTGTTTGTAGCCCTAAAAGGCTGGATGAGGAGTAGGGGGAGTATGGAACAGGCAGCACCCTCAAATCTTCAGAAGTATGAGATGAACCCCAAAAACTTGGAAAGGTGGATCTCACATGTACCAACACAGACTATCCCCCAATTTAACTGATCCCCAAAGGTTTTTGATTAAATAGCGGAATAGAAAATATGATCAAAAAAAGTGTATGTATCTCACACATACAGAAGCACACTAGGCCCCAATTACTATTGTTTGTACCCCTAAAAGGCTGGATGAGGAGTAGGAGGAGTATGGAACAGGCAGCACCCTCAAATCTTCAGAAGTATGAGATGAACCCCAAAAACTTGGAAAGGTGGATGTCACACGTACCAACACAGACTATCCCGCAATTTAACTGATCCCCAAAGGTTTTTATTGAATAGCGGAATAGGAAATATGATCAAAAAAAGTGTATGTATCTCACACGTACAGAAGCACACTAGGCCCCAATTACTATTGTTTGTACCCCTAAAGGCAGGATGAGGAGTAGGAGGAGTATAGAACAGGCAGCACCCTCAAATCTTCAGAAGCATGAGATGAACCCCAAAAACTTGGAAAGGTGGATCTCACACGTACCGACACAGACTATCCCGCAATTTAACTGATCCCCAAAGGTTTTTGATTAAATAGCGGAATAGAAAATATGATCAAAAAAAATGTATGTATATCACACGAACACAACCACACTAGGCCCCAAGTACTATTGTTTGTACCCCTAAAAGGCTGGATGAGGAGTATGGAACAGGCAGCACCCTCAAATCTTCAGAAGTATGAGATGAACCCCAAAAACTTGGAAAGGTGGATCTCACACGTACCGACACAGACTATCCCGCAATTTAACTGATCCCCAAAGGTTTTTGATTAAATAGCGGAATAGAAAATATGATCAAAAAAAGCGTATGTATATCACACGTACACAACCACACTAGGCCCCAATTACTATTGTTTGTACCCCTAAAAGGCTGGATGAGGAGTAGGGGGAGTATGGAACAGGCAGCACCCTCAAATCTTCAGAAGTATGAGATGAACCCCAAAAACTTGGAAAGGTGGATCTCACACGTACCAACACAGACTATCCCCCAATTTAACGGATCCCCAAAGGTTTTTGATTAAATAGCGGAATAGAAAATATGATCAAAAAAAGTGTATGTATCTCACACGTACAGAAGCACACTAGGCCCCAATTACTATTGTTTGTAGCCCTAAAAGGCTGGATGAGGAGTAGGGGGAGTATGGAACAGGCAGCACCCTCAATTCTTCAGAAGTATGAGATGAACTGATCCCCAAAGGTTTTTGATTAAATAGCGAAATAGAAAATAGGATCAAAAGAAGTGTATGTATATCACACGTACAAAACCACACTAGGCCCCAATTACTATTGTTTGTACCCCTAAAAGGCTGGATGAGGAGTAGGGGGAGTATGGAACAGGCAGCACCCTCAAATCTTCAGAAGTATGAGATGAACCCCAAAAACTTGGAAAGGTGGATCTCACACGTACCAACACAGACTATCCCCCAATTTAACGGATCCCCAAAGGTTTTTGATTAAATAGCGGAATAGAAAATATGATCAAAAAAAGTGTATGTATCTCACACGTACAGAAGCACACTAGGCCCCAATTACTATTGTTTGTACCCCTAAAAGGCTGGATGAGGAGTAGGAGGAGTATGGAACAGGCAGCACCCTCAAATCTTCAGAAGTATGAGATGAACCCCAAAAACTTGGAAAGGTGGATCTCACATGTACCAACACAGACTATCCCCCAATTTAACTGATCCCCAAAGGTTTTTGATTAAATAGCGGAATAGAAAATATGATCAAAAAAAGTGTATGTATCTCACACATACAGAAGCACACTAGGCCCCAATTACTATTGTTTGTACCCCTAAAGGCTGGATGAGGTGTAGGAGGAGTATGGAACAGGCAGCACCCTCAAATCTTCAGAGGCATGAGATGAACCCCAAAAACTTGGAAAGGTGGATCTCACACGTACCGACACAGACTATCCCGCAATTTAACTGATCCCCAAAGGTTTTTGATTAAATAGCGGAATAGAAAATATGATCAAAAAAAATGTATGTATATCACACGAACGCAACCACACTAGGCCCCAAGTACTATTGTTTGTACCCCTAAATGGCTGGATGAGGAGTATGGAACAGGCAGCACCCTCAAATATTCAGAAGTATGAGATGAACCCCAAAAACTTGGAAAGGTGGATCTCACACGTACCGACACAGACTATCCCGCAATTTAACTGATCCCCAAAGGTTTTTGATTAAATAGCGGAATAGAAAATATGATCAAAAAAAGCGTATGTATATCACATGTACACAACCACACTAGGCCCCAATTACTATTGTTTGTACCCCTAAAAGGCTGGATGAGGAGTAGGGGGAGTATGGAACAGGCAGCACCCTCAAATCTTCAGAAGTATGAGATGAACCCCAAAAACTTGGAAAGGTGGATCTCACACGTACAGACTATCCCCCAATTTAACGGATCCCCAAAGGTTTTTGATTAAATAGCGGAATAGAAAATATGATCAAAAAAAGTGTATGTATCTCACACGTACAGAAGCACACTAGGCCCCAATTACTATTGTTTGTAGCCCTAAAAGGCTGGATGAGGAGTAGGGGGAGTATGGAACAGGCAGCACCCTCAAATCTTCAGAAGTATGAGATGAACTGATCCCCAAAGGTTTTTGATTAAATAGCGGAATAGAAAATATGATCAAAAAAAGTGTATGTATCTCACACATACAGAAGCACACTAGGCCCCAATTACTATTGTTTGTACCCCTAAAAGGCTGGATGAGGAGTAGGAGGAGTATGGAACAGGCAGCACCCTCAAATCTTCAGAAGTATGAGATGAACCCCAAAAACTTGGAAAGGTGGATCTCACACGTACCGACACAGACTATACCGCAATTTAACTGATCCCCAAAGGTTTTTGATTAAATAGCGGAATAGAAAATATGATCAAAAAAAATGTATGTATATCACACGAACACAACCACACTAGGGCCCAAGTACTATTGTTTGTACCCCTAAAAGGCTGGATGAGGAGTATGGAACAGGCAGCACCCTCAAATCTTCAGAAGTATGAGATGAACCCCAAAAACTTGGAAAGGTGGATCTCACACGTACCGACACAGACTATCCCGCAATTTAACTGATCCCCAAAGGTTTTTGATTAAATAGCGGAATAGAAAATATGATCAAAAAAAGCGTATGTATATCACACGTACACAACCACACTAGGCCCCAATTACTATTGTTTGTACCCCTAAAAGGCTGGATGAGGAGTAGGGGGAGTATGGAACAGGCAGCACCCTCAAATCTTCAGAAGTATGAGATGAACCCCAAAAACTTGGAAAGGTGGATCTCACACGTACCAACACAGACTATCCCCCAATTTAACGGATCCCCAAAGGTTTTTGATTAAATAGCGGAATAGAAAATATGATCAAAAAAAGTGTATGTATCTCACACGTACAGAAGCACACTAGGCCCCAATTACTATTGTTTGTAGCCCTAAAAGGCTGGATGAGGAGTAGGGGGAGTATGGAACAGGCAGCACCCTCAAATCTTCAGAAGTATGAGATGAACTGATCCCCAAAGGTTTTTGATTAAATAGCGAAATAGAAAATAGGATCAAAAGAAGTGTATGTATATCACACGTACAAAACCACACTAGGCCCCAATTACTATTGTTTGTACCCCTAAAAGGCTGGATGAGGAGTAGGGGGAGTATGGAACAGGCAGCACCCTCAAATCTTCAGAAGTATGAGATGAACCCCAAAAACTTGGAAAGGTGGATCTCACACGTACCAACACAGACTATCCCCCAATTTAACGGATCCCCAAAGGTTTTTGATTAAATAGCGGAATAGAAAATATGATCAAAAAAAGTGTATGTATCTCACACGTACAGAAGCACACTAGGCCCCAATTACTATTGTTTGTACCCCTAAAAGGCTGGATGAGGAGTAGGAGGAGTATGGAACAGGCAGCACCCTCAAATCTTCAGAAGTATGAGATGAACCCCAAAAACTTGGAAAGGTGGATCTCACATGTACCAACACAGACTATCCCCCAATTTAACTGATCCCCAAAGGTTTTTGATTAAATAGCGGAATAGAAAATATGATCAAAAAAAGTGTATGTATCTCACACATACAGAAGCACACTAGGCCCCAATTACTATTGTTTGTACCCCTAAAGGCTGGATGAGGAGTAGGAGGAGTATGGAACAGGCAGCACCCTCAAATCTTCAGAGGCATGAGATGAACCCCAAAAACTTGGAAAGGTGGATCTCACACGTACCGACACAGACTATCCCGCAATTTAACTGATCCCCAAAGGTTTTTGATTAAATAGCGGAATAGAAAATATGATCAAAAAAAATGTATGTATATCACACGAACGCAACCACACTAGGCCCCAAGTACTATTGTTTGTACCCCTAAATGGCTGGATGAGGAGTATGGAACAGGCAGCACCCTCAAATATTCAGAAGTATGAGATGAACCCCAAAAACTTGGAAAGGTGGATCTCACACGTACCGACACAGACTATCCCGCAATTTAACTGATCCCCAAAGGTTTTTGATTAAATAGCGGAATAGAAAATATGATCAAAAAAAGCGTATGTATATCACATGTACACAACCACACTAGGCCCCAATTACTATTGTTTGTACCCCTAAAAGGCTGGATGAGGAGTAGGGGGAGTATGGAACAGGCAGCACCCTCAAATCTTCAGAAGTATGAGATGAACCCCAAAAACTTGGAAAGGTGGATCTCACACGTACAGACTATCCCCCAATTTAACGGATCCCCAAAGGTTTTTGATTAAATAGCGGAATAGAAAATATGATCAAAAAAAGTGTATGTATCTCACACGTACAGAAGCACACTAGGCCCCAATTACTATTGTTTGTAGCCCTAAAAGGCTGGATGAGGAGTAGGGGGAGTATGGAACAGGCAGCACCCTCAAATCTTCAGAAGTATGAGATGAACTGATCCCCAAAGGTTTTTGATTAAATAGCGGAATAGAAAATATGATCAAAAAAAGTGTATGTATCTCACACATACAGAAGCACACTAGGCCCCAATTACTATTGTTTGTACCCCTAAAAGGCTGGATGAGGAGTAGGAGGAGTATGGAACAGGCAGCACCCTCAAATCTTCAGAAGTATGAGATGAACCCCAAAAACTTGGAAAGGTGGATCTCACACGTACCGACACAGACTATACCGCAATTTAACTGATCCCCAAAGGTTTTTGATTAAATAGCGGAATAGAAAATATGATCAAAAAAAATGTATGTATATCACACGAACACAACCACACTAGGGCCCAAGTACTATTGTTTGTACCCCTAAAAGGCTGGATGAGGAGTATGGAACAGGCAGCACCCTCAAATCTTCAGAAGTATGAGATGAACCCCAAAAACTTGGAAAGGTGGATCTCACACGTACCGACACAGACTATCCCGCAATTTAACTGATCCCCAAAGGTTTTTGATTAAATAGCGGAATAGAAAATATGATCAAAAAAAGCGTATGTATATCACATGTACACAACCACACTAGGCCCCAATTACTATTGTTTGTACCCCTAAAAGGCTGGATGAGGAGTAGGGGGAGTATGGAACAGGCAGCACCCTCAAATCTTCAGAAGTATGAGATGAACCCCAAAAACTTGGAAAGGTGGATCTCACACGTACCAACACAGACTATCCCCCAATTTAACGGATCCCCAAAGGTTTTTGATTAAATAGCGGAATAGAAAATATGATCAAAAAAAGTGTATGTATCTCACACGTACAGAAGCACACTAGGCCCCAATTACTATTGTTTGTAGCCCTAAAAGGCTGGATGAGGAGTAGGGGGAGTATGGAACAGGCAGCACCCTCAATTCTTCAGAAGTATGAGATGAACTGATCCCCAAAGGTTTTTGATTAAATAGCGGAATAGAAAATAGGATCAAAAAAAGTGTATGTATATCACACGTACAAAACCACACTAGGCCCCAATTACTATTGTTTGTACCCCTAAAGGCTGGATGAGGAGTAGGAGGAGTATGGAACAGGCAGCACCCTCAAATCTTCAGAGGCATGAGATGAACCCCAAAAACTTGGAAAGGTGGATCTCACACGTACCAACACAGACTATCCCCCAATTTAACTGATCCCCAAAGGTTTTTGATTAAATAGCGGAATAGAAAATATGATCAAAAAAAATGTATGTATATCACACGAACGCAACCACACTAGGCCCCAAGTACTATTGTTTGTACCCCTAAAAGGCTGGATGAGGAGTATGGAACAGGCAGCACCCTCAAATCTTCAGAAGTATGAGATGAACCCCAAAAACTTGGAAAGGTGGATCTCACACGTACCGACACAGACTATCCCGCAATTTAACTGATCCCCAAAGGTTTTTGATTAAATAGCGGAATAGAAAATATGATCAAAAAAAGTGTATGTATATCACACGTACACAACCACACTAGGCCCCAAGTACTATTGTTTGTACCCCTAAAAGGCTGGATGAGGAGTAGGAGGAGTATGGAACAGGCAGCACCCTCAAATCTTCAGAAGTATGAGATGAACCCCAAAAACTTGGAAAGGTGGATCTCACATGTACCAACACAGACTATCCCGCAATTTAATTGATCCCCAAAGGTTTTTATTGAATAGCGGAATAGGAAATATGATCAAAAAAAGTGTATGTATCTCACACGTACAGAAGCACACTAGGCCCCAATTACTATTGTTTGTACCCCTAAAGGCAGGATGAGGAGTAGGAGGAGTATGGAACAGGCAGCACCCTCAAATCTTCAGAAGTATGAGATGAACCCCAAAAACTTGGAAAGGTGGATCTCACACGTACCGACACAGACTATCCCGCAATTTAACTGATCCCCAAAGGTTTTTGATTAAATAGCGGAATAGAAAATATGATCAAAAAAAGTGTATGCATCTCACACGTACAGAAGCACACTAGGCCCCAATTACTATTGTTTGTAGCCCTAAAAGGCTGGATGAGGAGTAGGGGGAGTATGGAACAGGCAGCACCCTCAAATCTTCAGAAGTATGAGATGAACCCCAAAAACTTTGAAAGGTGGATCTCACACGTACCAACACAGACTATACCCCATTTAACTGATCCCCAAAGGTTTTTGATTAAATAGCGGAATAGAAAATAGGATCAAAAAAAGTGTATGTATATCACACGTACAAAACCACACTAGGCCCCAATTACTATTGTTTGTACCCCTAAAAGGCTGGATGAGGAGTAGGGGGAGTATGGAACAGGCAGCACCCTCAAATCTTCAGAAGTATGAGATGAACCCCAAAAACTTGGAAAGGTGGATGTCACACGTACCAACACAGAATATCCCGCAATTTAACTGATCCCCAAAGGTTTTTATCGAATAGCGGAATAGGAAATATGATCAAAAAAAGTGTATGTATCTCACACGTACAGAAGCACACTAGGCCCCAAGTACTATTGTTTGTACCCCTAAAGGCAGGATGAGGAGTAGGAGGAGTATGGAACAGGCAGCACCCTCAAATCTTCATAAGCATGAGATGAACCCCAAAAACTTGGAAAGGTGGATCTCACACGTACCGACACAGACTATACCGCAATTTAACTGATCCCCAAAGGTTTTTGATTAAATAGCGGAATAGAAAATATGATAAAAAAAAATGTATGTATATCACACGAACACAACCACACTAGGCCCCAAGTACTATTGTTTGTACCCCTAAAAGGCTGGATGAGGAGTATGGAACAGGCAGCACCCTCAAATCTTCAGAAGTATGAGATGAACCCCAAAAACTTGGAAAGGTGGATCTCACACGTACCGACACAGACTATCCCGCAATTTAACTGATCCCCAAAGGTTTTTGATTAAATAGCGGAATAGAAAATATGATCAAAAAAAGCGTATGTATATCACATGTACACAACCACACTAGGCCCCAATTACTATTGTTTGTACCCCTAAAAGGCTGGATGAGGAGTAGGGGGAGTATGGAACAGGCAGCACCCTCAAATCTTCAGAAGTATGAGATGAACCCCAAAAACTTGGAAAGGTGGATCTCACACGTACAGACTATCCCCCAATTTAACGGATCCCCAAAGGTTTTTGATTAAATAGCGGAATAGAAAATATGATCAAAAAAAGTGTATGTATCTCACACGTACAGAAGCACACTAGGCCCCAATTACTATTGTTTGTAGCCCTAAAAGGCTGGATGAGGAGTAGGGGGAGTATGGAACAGGCAGCACCCTCAAATCTTCAGAAGTATGAGATGAACTGATCCCCAAAGGTTTTTGATTAAATAGCGGAATAGAAAATAGGATCAAAAAAAGTGTATGTATATCACACGTACAAAACCACACTAGGCCCCAATTACTATTGTTTGTACCCCTAAAGGCTGGATGAGGAGTAGGAGGAGTATGGAACAGGCAGCACCCTCAAATCTTCAGAGGCATGAGATGAACCCCAAAAACTTGGAAAGGTGGATCTCACACGTACCAACACAGACTATCCCCCAATTTAACTGATCCCCAAAGGTTTTTGATTAAATAGCGGAATAGAAAATATGATCAAAAAAAGTGTATGTATCTCACACGTACAGTAGCACACTAGGCCCCAATTACTATTGTTTGTAGCCCTAAAAGGCTGGATGAGGAGTAGGGGGAGTATGGAACAGGCAGCACCCTCAAATCTTCAGAAGTATGAGATGAACCCCAAAAACTTGGAAAGGTGGATCTCACATGTACCAACACAGACTATCCCCCAATTTAACTGATCCCCAAAGGTTTTTGATTAAATAGCGGAATAGAAAATATGATCAAAAAAAGTGTATGTATCTCACCCATACAGAAGCACACTAGGCCCCAATTACTATTGTTTGTACCCCTAAAAGGCTGGATGAGGAGTAGGAGGAGTATGGAACAGGCAGCACCCTCAAATCTTCAGAAGTATGAGATGAACCCCAAAAACTTGGAAAGGTGGATGTCACACGTACCAACACAGACTATCCCGCAATTTAACTGATCCCCAAAGGTTTTTATTGAATAGCGGAATAGGAAATATGATCAAAAAAAGTGTATGTATCTCACACGTACAGAAGCACACTAGGCCCCAATTACTATTGTTTGTACCCCTAAAGGCAGGATGAGGAGTAGAAAGAGTATGGAACAGGCAGCACCCTCAAATCTTCAGAAGCATGAGATGAACCCCAAAAACTTGGAAAGGTGGATCTCACACGTACCGACACAGACTATCCCGCAATTTAACTGATCCCCAAAGGTTTTTGATTAAATAGCGGAATAGAAAATATGATCAAAAAAAATGTATGTATATCACACGAACACAACCACACTAGGCCCCAAGTACTATTGTTTGTACCCCTAAAAGGCTGGATGAGGAGTATGGAACAGGCAGCACCCTCAAATCTTCAGAAGTATGAGATGAACCCCAAAAACTTGGAAAGGTGGATCTCACACGTACCGACACAGACTATCCCGCAATTTAACTGATCCCCAAAGGTTTTTGATTAAATAGCGGAATAGAAAATATGATCAAAAAAAGCGTATGTATATCACACGTACACAACCACACTAGGCCCCAATTACTATTGTTTGTACCCCTAAAAGGCTGGATGAGGAGTAGGGGGAGTATGGAACAGGCAGCACCCTCAAATCTTCAGAAGTATGAGATGAACCCCAAAAACTTGGAAAGGTGGATCTCACACGTACCAACACAGACTATCCCCCAATTTAACGGATCCCCAAAGGTTTTTGATTAAATAGCGGAATAGAAAATATGATCAAAAAAAGTGTATGTATCTCACACGTACAGAAGCACACTAGGCCCCAATTACTATTGTTTGTACCCCTAAAAGGCTGGATGAGGAGTAGGAGGAGTATGGAACAGGCAGCACCCTCAAATCTTCAGAAGTATGAGATGAACCCCAAAAACTTGGAAAGGTGGATGTCACACGTACCAACACAGACTATCCCGCAATTTAACTGATCCCCAAAGGTTTTTATTGAATAGCGGAATAGGAAATATGATCAAAAAAAGTGTATGTATCTCACACGTACAGAAGCACACTAGGCCCCAATTACTATTGTTTGTACCCCTAAAGGCAGGATGAGGAGTAGGAGGAGTATGGAACAGGCAGCACCCTCAAATCTTCAGAAGCATGAGATGAACCCCAAAAACTTGGAAAGGTGGATCTCACACGTACCGACACAGACTATCCCGCAATTTAACTGATCCCCAAAGGTTTTTGATTAAATAGCGGAATAGAAAATATGATCAAAAAAAATGTATGTATATCACACGAACACAACCACACTAGGCCCCAAGTACTATTGTTTGTACCCCTAAAAGGCTGGATGAGGAGTATGGAACAGGCAGCACCCTCAAATCTTCAGAAGTATGAGATGAACCCCAAAAACTTGGAAAGGTGGATCTCACACGTACCGACACAGACTATCCCGCAATTTAACTGATCCCCAAAGGTTTTTGATTAAATAGCGGAATAGAAAATATGATCAAAAAAAGCGTATGTATATCACACGTACACAACCACACTAGGCCCCAATTACTATTGTTTGTACCCCTAAAAGGCTGGATGAGGAGTAGGGGGAGTATGGAACAGGCAGCACCCTCAAATCTTCAGAAGTATGAGATGAACCCCAAAAACTTGGAAAGGTGGATCTCACACGTACCAACACAGACTATCCCCCAATTTAACGGATCCCCAAAGGTTTTTGATTAAATAGCGGAATAGAAAATATGATCAAAAAAAGTGTATGTATCTCACACGTACAGAAGCACACTAGGCCCCAATTACTATTGTTTGTAGCCCTAAAAGGCTGGATGAGGAGTAGGGGGAGTATGGAACAGGCAGCACCCTCAAATCTTCAGAAGTATGAGATGAACTGATCCCCAAAGGTTTTTGATTAAATAGCGAAATAGAAAATAGGATCAAAAGAAGTGTATGTATATCACACGTACAAAACCACACTAGGCCCCAATTACTATTGTTTGTACCCCTAAAAGGCTGGATGAGGAGTAGGGGGAGTATGGAACAGGCAGCACCCTCAAATCTTCAGAAGTATGAGATGAACCCCAAAAACTTGGAAAGGTGGATCTCACACGTACCAACACAGAATATCCCCCAATTTAACGGATCCCCAAAGGTTTTTGATTAAATAGCGGAATAGAAAATATGATCAAAAAAAGTGTATGTATCTCACACGTACAGAAGCACACTAGGCCCCAATTACTATTGTTTGTACCCCTAAAAGGCTGGATGAGGAGTAGGAGGAGTATGGAACAGGCAGCACCCTCAAATCTTCAGAAGTATGAGATGAACCCCAAAAACTTGGAAAGGTGGATCTCACATGTACCAACACAGACTATCCCCCAATTTAACTGATCCCCAAAGGTTTTTGATTAAATAGCGGAATAGAAAATATGATCAAAAAAAGTGTATGTATCTCACACATACAGAAGCACACTAGGCCCCAATTACTATTGTTTGTACCCCTAAAGGCTGGATGAGGAGTAGGAGGAGTATGGAACAGGCAGCACCCTCAAATCTTCAGAGGCATGAGATGAACCCCAAAAACTTGGAAAGGTGGATCTCACACGTACCGACACAGACTATCCCGCAATTTAACTGATCCCCAAAGGTTTTTGATTAAATAGCGGAATAGAAAATATGATCAAAAAAAAATGTATGTATATCACATGAACGCAACCACACTAGGCCCCAAGTACTATTGTTTGTACCCCTAAATGGCTGGATGAGGAGTATGGAACAGGCAGCACCCTCAAATATTCAGAAGTATGAGATGAACCCCAAAAACTTGGAAAGGTGGATCTCACACGTACCGACACAGACTATCCCGCAATTTAACTGATCCCCAAAGGTTTTTGATTAAATAGCGGAATAGAAAATATGATCAAAAAAAGCGTATGTATATCACATGTACACAACCACACTAGGCCCCAATTACTATTGTTTGTACCCCTAAAAGGCTGGATGAGGAGTAGGGGGAGTATGGAACAGGCAGCACCCTCAAATCTTCAGAAGTATGAGATGAACCCCAAAAACTTGGAAAGGTGGATCTCACACGTACAGACTATCCCCCAATTTAACGGATCCCCAAAGGTTTTTGATTAAATAGCGGAATAGAAAATATGATCAAAAAAAGTGTATGTATCTCACACGTACAGAAGCACACTAGGCCCCAATTACTATTGTTTGTAGCCCTAAAAGGCTGGATGAGGAGTAGGGGGAGTATGGAACAGGCAGCACCCTCAAATCTTCAGAAGTATGAGATGAACTGATCCCCAAAGGTTTTTGATTAAATAGCGGAATAGAAAATATGATCAAAAAAAGTGTATGTATCTCACACATACAGAAGCACACTAGGCCCCAATTACTATTGTTTGTACCCCTAAAAGGCTGGATGAGGAGTAGGAGGAGTATGGAACAGGCAGCACCCTCAAATCTTCAGAAGTATGAGATGAACCCCAAAAACTTGGAAAGGTGGATCTCACACGTACCGACACAGACTATACCGCAATTTAACTGATCCCCAAAGGTTTTTGATTAAATAGCGGAATAGAAAATATGATCAAAAAAAATGTATGTATATCACACGAACACAACCACACTAGGGCCCAAGTACTATTGTTTGTACCCCTAAAAGGCTGGATGAGGAGTATGGAACAGGCAGCACCCTCAAATCTTCAGAAGTATGAGATGAACCCCAAAAACTTGGAAAGGTGGATCTCACACGTACCGACACAGACTATCCCGCAATTTAACTGATCCCCAAAGGTTTTTGATTAAATAGCGGAATAGAAAATATGATCAAAAAAAGCGTATGTATATCACATGTACACAACCACACTAGGCCCCAATTACTATTGTTTGTACCCCTAAAAGGCTGGATGAGGAGTAGGGGGAGTATGGAACAGGCAGCACCCTCAAATCTTCAGAAGTATGAGATGAACCCCAAAAACTTGGAAAGGTGGATCTCACACGTACCAACACAGACTATCCCCCAATTTAACGGATCCCCAAAGGTTTTTGATTAAATAGCGGAATAGAAAATATGATCAAAAAAAGTGTATGTATCTCACACGTACAGAAGCACACTAGGCCCCAATTACTATTGTTTGTAGCCCTAAAAGGCTGGATGAGGAGTAGGGGGAGTATGGAACAGGCAGCACCCTCAATTCTTCAGAAGTATGAGATGAACTGATCCCCAAAGGTTTTTGATTAAATAGCGGAATAGAAAATAGGATCAAAAAAAGTGTATGTATATCACACGTACAAAACCACACTAGGCCCCAATTACTATTGTTTGTACCCCTAAAGGCTGGATGAGGAGTAGGAGGAGTATGGAACAGGCAGCACCCTCAAATCTTCAGAGGCATGAGATGAACCCCAAAAACTTGGAAAGGTGGATCTCACACGTACCAACACAGACTATCCCCCAATTTAACTGATCCCCAAAGGTTTTTGATTAAATAGCGGAATAGAAAATATGATCAAAAAAAATGTATGTATATCACACGAACGCAACCACACTAGGCCCCAAGTACTATTGTTTGTACCCCTAAAAGGCTGGATGAGGAGTATGGAACAGGCAGCACCCTCAAATCTTCAGAAGTATGAGATGAACCCCAAAAACTTGGAAAGGTGGATCTCACACGTACCGACACAGACTATCCCGCAATTTAACTGATCCCCAAAGGTTTTTGATTAAATAGCGGAATAGAAAATATGATCAAAAAAAGTGTATGTATATCACACGTACACAACCACACTAGGCCCCAAGTACTATTGTTTGTACCCCTAAAAGGCTGGATGAGGAGTAGGAGGAGTATGGAACAGGCAGCACCCTCAAATCTTCAGAAGTATGAGATGAACCCCAAAAACTTGGAAAGGTGGATCTCACATGTACCAACACAGACTATCCCGCAATTTAATTGATCCCCAAAGGTTTTTATTGAATAGCGGAATAGGAAATATGATCAAAAAAAGTGTATGTATCTCACACGTACAGAAGCACACTAGGCCCCAATTACTATTGTTTGTACCCCTAAAGGCAGGATGAGGAGTAGGAGGAGTATGGAACAGGCAGCACCCTCAAATCTTCAGAAGTATGAGATGAACCCCAAAAACTTGGAAAGGTGGATCTCACACGTACCGACACAGACTATCCCGCAATTTAACTGATCCCCAAAGGTTTTTGATTAAATAGCGGAATAGAAAATATGATCAAAAAAAGTGTATGCATCTCACACGTACAGAAGCACACTAGGCCCCAATTACTATTGTTTGTAGCCCTAAAAGGCTGGATGAGGAGTAGGGGGAGTATGGAACAGGCAGCACCCTCAAATCTTCAGAAGTATGAGATGAACCCCAAAAACTTTGAAAGGTGGATCTCACACGTACCAACACAGACTATACCCCATTTAACTGATCCCCAAAGGTTTTTGATTAAATAGCGGAATAGAAAATAGGATCAAAAAAAGTGTATGTATATCACACGTACAAAACCACACTAGGCCCCAATTACTATTGTTTGTACCCCTAAAAGGCTGGATGAGGAGTAGGGGGAGTATGGAACAGGCAGCACCCTCAAATCTTCAGAAGTATGAGATGAACCCCAAAAACTTGGAAAGGTGGATCTCACACGTACCAACACAGACTATCCCCCAATTTAACTGATCCCCAAAGGTTTTTGATTAAATAGCGGAATAGAAAATATGATCAAAAAAAGTGTATGTATCTCACACGTACAGTAGCACACTAGGCCCCAATTACTATTGTTTGTAGCCCTAAAAGGCTGGATGAGGAGTAGGGGGAGTATGGAACAGGCAGCACCCTCAAATCTTCAGAAGTATGAGATGAACCCCAAAAACTTGGAAAGGTGGATCTCACATGTACCAACACAGACTATCCCCCAATTTAACTGATCCCCAAAGGTTTTTGATTAAATAGCGGAATAGAAAATATGATCAAAAAAAGTGTATGTATCTCACACATACAGAAGCACACTAGGCCCCAATTACTATTGTTTGTACCCCTAAAAGGCTGGATGAGGAGTAGGAGGAGTATGGAACAGGCAGCACCCTCAAATCTTCAGAAGTATGAGATGAACCCCAAAAACTTGGAAAGGTGGATCTCACATGTACCAACACAGACTATCCCCCAATTTAACTGATCCCCAAAGGTTTTTGATTAAATAGCGGAATAGAAAATATGATCAAAAAAAATGTATGTATATCACACGAACACAACCACACTAGGCCCCAAGTACTATTGTTTGTACCCCTAAAAGGCTGGATGAGGAGTATGGAACAGGCAGCACCCTCAAATCTTCAGAAGTATGAGATGAACCCCAAAAACTTGGAAAGGTGGATCTCACACGTACCGACACAGACTATCCCGCAATTTAACTGATCCCCAAAGGTTTTTGATTAAATAGCGGAATAGAAAATATGATCAAAAAAAGCGTATGTATATCACACGTACACAACCACACTAGGCCCCAATTACTATTGTTTGTACCCCTAAAAGGCTGGATGAGGAGTAGGGGGAGTATGGAACAGGCAGCACCCTCAAATCTTCAGAAGTATGAGATGAACCCCAAAAACTTGGAAAGGTGGATCTCACACGTACCAACACAGACTATCCCCCAATTTAACGGATCCCCAAAGGTTTTTGATTAAATAGCGGAATAGAAAATATGATCAAAAAAAGTGTATGTATCTCACACGTACAGAAGCACACTAGGCCCCAATTACTATTGTTTGTAGCCCTAAAAGGCTGGATGAGGAGTAGGGGGAGTATGGAACAGGCAGCACCCTCAAATCTTCAGAAGTATGAGATGAACTGATCCCCAAAGGTTTTTGATTAAATAGCGGAATAGAAAATAGGATCAAAAAAAGTGTATGTATATCACACGTACAAAACCACACTAGGCCCCAATTACTATTGTTTGTACCCCTAAAAGGCTGGATGAGGAGTAGGGGGAGTATGGAACAGGCAGCACCCTCAAATCTTCAGAAGTATGAGATGAACCCCAAAAACTTGGAAAGGTGGATCTCACACGTACCAACACAGACTATCCCCCAATTTAACGGATCCCCAAAGGTTTTTGATTAAATAGCGGAATAGAAAATATGATCAAAAAAAGTGTATGTATCTCACACGTACAGAAGCACACTAGGCCCCAATTACTATTGTTTGTACCCCTAAAAGGCTGGATGAGGAGTAGGAGGAGTATGGAACAGGCAGCACCCTCAAATCTTCAGAAGTATGAGATGAACCCCAAAAACTTGGAAAGGTGGATCTCACATGTACCAACACAGACTATCCCCCAATTTAACTGATCCCCAAAGGTTTTTGATTAAATAGCGGAATAGAAAATATGATCAAAAAAAGTGTATGTATCTCACACATACAGAAGCACACTAGGCCCCAATTACTATTGTTTGTACCCCTAAAGGCTGGATGAGGAGTAGGAGGAGTATGGAACAGGCAGCACCCTCAAATCTTCAGAGGCATGAGATGAACCCCAAAAACTTGGAAAGGTGGATCTCACACGTACCGACACAGACTATCCCGCAATTTAACTGATCCCCAAAGGTTTTTGATTAAATAGCGGAATAGAAAATATGATCAAAAAAAATGTATGTATATCACACGAACGCAACCACACTAGGCCCCAATTACTATTGTTTGTACCCCTAAAAGGCTGGATGAGGAGTAGGAGGAGTATGGAACAGGCAGCACCCTCAAATCTTCAGAGGCATGAGATGAACCCCAAAAACTTGGAAAGGTGGATCTCACACGTACCGACACAGACTATCCCGCAATTTAACTGATCCCCAAAGGTTTTTGATTAAATAGCGGAATAGAAAATATGATAAAAAAAAATGTATGTATATCACACGAACGCAACCACACTAGGCCCCAATTACTATTGTTTGTACCCCTAAAAGGCTGGATGAGGAGTAGGAGGAGTATGGAACAGGCAGCACCCTCAAATCTTCAGAAGTATGAGATGAACCCCAAAAACTTGGAAAGGTGGATCTCACACGTACCAACACAGACTATCCCGCAATTTAATTGATCCCCAAAGGTTTTTATTGAATAGCGGAATAGGAAATATGATCAAAAAAAGTGTATGTATCTCACACGTACAGAAGCACACTAGGCCCCAATTACTATTGTTTGTACCCCTAAAGGCAGGATGAGGAGTAGGAGGAGTATGGAACAGGCAGCACCCTCAAATCTTCAGAAGTATGAGATGAACCCCAAAAACTTGGAAAGGTGGATCTCACACGTACCGACACAGATTATCCCGCAATTTAACTGATCCCCAAAGGTTTTTGATTAAATAGCGGAATAGAAAGTATGATCAAAAAAAGTGTATGTATCTCACACGTACAGAAGCACACTAGGCCCCAATTACTATTGTTTGTAGCCCTAAAAGGCTGGATGAGGAGTAGGGGGAGTATGGAACAGGCAGCACCGTCAAATCTTCAGAAGTATGAGATGAACCCCAAAAACTTGGAAAGGTGGATCTCACACGTACCAACACAGACTATCCCGCAATTTAATTGATCCCCAAAGGTTTTTATTGAATAGCGGAATAGGAAATATGATCAAAAAAAGTGTATGTATCTCACACGTACAGAAGCACACTAGGCCCCAATTACTATTGTTTGTACCCCTAAAGGCAGGATGAGGAGTAGGAGGAGTATGGAACAGGCAGCACCCTCAAATCTTCAGAAGTATGAGATGAACCCCAAAAACTTGGAAAGGTGGATCTCACACGTACCAACACAGACTATCCCCCAATTTAACTGATCCCCAAAGGTTTTTGATTAAATAGCGGAATAGAAAATAGGATCAAAAAAAGTGTATGTATATCACACGTACACAACCACACTAGGCCCCAATTACTATTGTTTGTACCCCTAAAAGGCTGGATGAGGAGTAGGGGAAGTATGGAACAGGCAGCACCCTCAAATCTTCAGAAGTATGAGATGAACCCCAAAAACTTGAAAAGGTGGATCTCACACGTACCAACACAGACTATCCCCCAATTTAACTGATCCCCAAAGGTTTTTGATTAAATAGCGGAATAGAAAATATGATCAAAAAAAGTGTATGTATCTCACACATACAGAAGCACACTAGGCCCCAATTACTATTGTTTGTACCCCTAAAAGGCTGGATGAGGAGTAGGAGGAGTATGGAACAGGCAGCACCCTCAAATCTTCAGAAGTATGAGATGAACCCCAAAAACTTGGAAAGGTGGATGTCACACATACCAACACAGACTATCCCGCAATTTAACTGATCCCCAAAGGTTTTTATTGAATAGCGGAATAGGAAATATGATAAAAAAAGTGTATGTATCTCACACGTACAGAAGCACACTAGGCCCCAATTACTATTGTTTGTACCCCTAAAGGCAGGATGAGGAGTAGGAGGAGTATGGAACAGGCAGCACCCTCAAATCTTCAGAAGCATGAGATGAACCCCAAAAACTTGGAAAGGTGGATCTCACACGTACCGACACAGACTATCCCGCAATTTAACTGATCCCCAAAGGTTTTTGATTAAATAGCGGAATAGAAAATATGATCAAAAAAAGTGTATGTATATCACACGTACACAACCACACTAGGCCCCAAGTACTATTGTTTGTACCCCTAAAAGGCTGGATGAGGAGTATGGAACAGACAGCACCCTCAAATCTTCAGAAGTATGAGATGAACCCCAAAAACTTGGAAAGGTGGATCTCACACGTACCGACACAGACTATCCCGCAATTTAACTGATCCCCAAAGGTTTTTGATTAAATAGCGGAATAGAAAATATGATCAAAAAAAGTGTATGTATATCACACGTACACAACCACACTAGGCCCCAAGTACTATTGTTTGTACCCCTAAAAGGCTGGATGAGGAGTAGGAGGAGTATGGAACAGGCAGCACCCTCAAATCTTCAGAGGCATGAGATGAACCCCAAAAACTTGGAAAGGTGGATCTCACACGTACCAACACAGACTATCCCCCAATTTAACTGATCCCCAAAGGTTTTTGATTAAATAGCGGAATAGAAAATATGATCAAAAAAAATGTATGTATATCACACGAACGCAACCACACTAGGCCCCAAGTACTATTGTTTGTACCCCTAAAAGGCTGGATGAGGAGTATGGAACAGGCAGCACCCTCAAATCTTCAGAAGTATGAGATGAACCCCAAAAACTTGGAAAGGTGGATCTCACACGTACCGACACAGACTATCCCGCAATTTAACTGATCCCCAAAGGTTTTTGATTAAATAGCGGAATAGAAAATATGATCAAAAAAAGTGTATGTATATCACACGTACACAACCACACTAGGCCCCAAGTACTATTGTTTGTACCCCTAAAAGGCTGGATGAGGAGTAGGAGGAGTATGGAACAGGCAGCACCCTCAAATCTTCAGAAGTATGAGATGAACCCCAAAAACTTGGAAAGGTGGATCTCACATGTACCAACACAGACTATCCCGCAATTTAATTGATCCCCAAAGGTTTTTATTGAATAGCGGAATAGGAAATATGATCAAAAAAAGTGTATGTATCTCACACGTACAGAAGCACACTAGGCCCCAATTACTATTGTTTGTACCCCTAAAGGCAGGATGAGGAGTAGGAGGAGTATGGAACAGGCAGCACCCTCAAATCTTCAGAAGTATGAGATGAACCCCAAAAACTTGGAAAGGTGGATCTCACACGTACCGACACAGACTATCCCGCAATTTAACTGATCCCCAAAGGTTTTTGATTAAATAGCGGAATAGAAAATATGATCAAAAAAAGTGTATGCATCTCACACGTACAGAAGCACACTAGGCCCCAATTACTATTGTTTGTAGCCCTAAAAGGCTGGATGAGGAGTAGGGGGAGTATGGAACAGGCAGCACCCTCAAATCTTCAGAAGTATGAGATGAACCCCAAAAACTTTGAAAGGTGGATCTCACACGTACCAACACAGACTATACCCCATTTAACTGATCCCCAAAGGTTTTTGATTAAATAGCGGAATAGAAAATAGGATCAAAAAAAGTGTATGTATATCACACGTACAAAACCACACTAGGCCCCAATTACTATTGTTTGTACCCCTAAAAGGCTGGATGAGGAGTAGGGGGAGTATGGAACAGGCAGCACCCTCAAATCTTCAGAAGTATGAGATGAACCCCAAAAACTTGGAAAGGTGGATCTCACACGTACCAACACAGACTATCCCCCAATTTAACTGATCCCCAAAGGTTTTTGATTAAATAGCGGAATAGAAAATATGATCAAAAAAAGTGTATGTATCTCACACGTACAGTAGCACACTAGGCCCCAATTACTATTGTTTGTAGCCCTAAAAGGCTGGATGAGGAGTAGGGGGAGTATGGAACAGGCAGCACCCTCAAATCTTCAGAAGTATGAGATGAACCCCAAAAACTTGGAAAGGTGGATCTCACATGTACCAACACAGACTATCCCCCAATTTAACTGATCCCCAAAGGTTTTTGATTAAATAGCGGAATAGAAAATATGATCAAAAAAAGTGTATGTATCTCACACGTACAGAAGCACACTAGGCCCCAATTACTATTGTTTGTACCCCTAAAAGGCTGGATGAGGAGTAGGAGGAGTATGGAACAGGCAGCACCCTCAAATCTTCAGAAGTATGAGATGAACCCCAAAAACTTGGAAAGGTGGATCTCACATGTACCAACACAGACTATCCCCCAATTTAACTGATCCCCAAAGGTTTTTGATTAAATAGCGGAATAGAAAATATGATCAAAAAAAGTGTATGTATCTCACACATACAGAAGCACACTAGGCCCCAATTACTATTGTTTGTACCCCTAAAGGCTGGATGAGGAGTAGGAGGAGTATGGAACAGGCAGCACCCTCAAATCTTCAGAGGCATGAGATGAACCCCAAAAACTTGGAAAGGTGGATCTCACACGTACCGACACAGACTATCCCGCAATTTAACTGATCCCCAAAGGTTTTTGATTAAATAGCGGAATAGAAAATATGATCAAAAAAAATGTATGTATATCACACGAACGCAACCACACTAGGCCCCAATTACTATTGTTTGTACCCCTAAAAGGCTGGATGAGGAGTAGGAGGAGTATGGAACAGGCAGCACCCTCAAATCTTCAGAGGCATGAGATGAACCCCAAAAACTTGGAAAGGTGGATCTCACACGTACCGACACAGACTATCCCGCAATTTAACTGATCCCCAAAGGTTTTTGATTAAATAGCGGAATAGAAAATATGATCAAAAAAAATGTATGTATATCACACGAACGCAACCACACTAGGCCCCAATTACTATTGTTTGTACCCCTAAAAGGCTGGATGAGGAGTAGGAGGAGTATGGAACAGGCAGCACCCTCAAATCTTCAGAAGTATGAGATGAACCCCAAAAACTTGGAAAGGTGGATCTCACACGTACCAACACAGACTATCCCGCAATTTAATTGATCCCCAAAGGTTTTTATTGAATAGCGGAATAGGAAATATGATCAAAAAAAGTGTATGTATCTCACACGTACAGAAGCACACTAGGCCCCAATTACTATTGTTTGTACCCCTAAAGGCAGGATGAGGAGTAGGAGGAGTATGGAACAGGCAGCACCCTCAAATCTTCAGAAGTATGAGATGAACCCCAAAAACTTGGAAAGGTGGATCTCACACGTACCGACACAGATTATCCCGCAATTTAACTGATCCCCAAAGGTTTTTGATTAAATAGCGGAATAGAAAGTATGATCAAAAAAAGTGTATGTATCTCACACGTACAGAAGCACACTAGGCCCCAATTACTATTGTTTGTAGCCCTAAAAGGCTGGATGAGGAGTAGGGGGAGTATGGAACAGGCAGCACCGTCAAATCTTCAGAAGTATGAGATGAACCCCAAAAACTTGGAAAGGTGGATCTCACACGTACCAACACAGACTATCCCGCAATTTAATTGATCCCCAAAGGTTTTTATTGAATAGCGGAATAGGAAATATGATCAAAAAAAGTGTATGTATCTCACACGTACAGAAGCACACTAGGCCCCAATTACTATTGTTTGTACCCCTAAAGGCAGGATGAGGAGTAGGAGGAGTATGGAACAGGCAGCACCCTCAAATCTTCAGAAGTATGAGATGAACCCCAAAAACTTGGAAAGGTGGATCTCACACGTACCAACACAGACTATCCCCCAATTTAACTGATCCCCAAAGGTTTTTGATTAAATAGCGGAATAGAAAATATGATCAAAAAAAGTGTATGTATATCACACGTACACAACCAAGCTAGGCCCCAATTACTTATGTTTGTACCCCTAAAAGGCTGGATGAGGAGTAGGGGGAGTATGGAACAGGCAGCACCCTCAAATCTTCAGAAGTATGAGATGAACCCCAAAAACTTGGAAAGGTGGATCTCACACGTACCAACACAGACTATCCCGCAATTTAACTGATCCCCAAAGGTTTTTATTGAATAGCGGAATAGGAAATATGATCAAAAAAAGTGTATGTATCTCACACATACAGAAGCACACTAGGCCCCAATTACTATTGTTTGTACCCCTAAAAGGCTGGATGAGGAGTAGGGGGAGTATGGAACAGGCAGCACCCTCAAATCTTCAGAAGTATGAGATGAACCCCAAAAACTTGAAAAGGTGGATCTCACACGTACCAACACAGACTATCCCCCAATTTAACTGATCCCCAAAGGTTTTTGATTAAATAGCGGAATAGAAAATAGGATCAAAAAAAGTGTATGTATATCACACGTACACAACCACACTAGGCCCCAATTACTATTGTTTGTACCCCTAAAAGGCTGGATGAGGAGTAGGGGAAGTATGGAACAGGCAGCACCCTCAAATCTTCAGAAGTATGAGATGAACCCCAAAAACTTGAAAAGGTGGATCTCACACGTACCAACACAGACTATCCCCCAATTTAACTGATCCCCAAAGGTTTTTGATTAAATAGCGGAATAGAAAATATGATCAAAAAAAGTGTATGTATCTCACACATACAGAAGCACACTAGGCCCCAATTACTATTGTTTGTACCCCTAAAAGGCTGGATGAGGAGTAGGAGGAGTATGGAACAGGCAGCACCCTCAAATCTTCAGAAGTATGAGATGAACCCCAAAAACTTGGAAAGGTGGATGTCACACATACCAACACAGACTATCCCGCAATTTAACTGATCCCCAAAGGTTTTTATTGAATAGCGGAATAGGAAATATGATAAAAAAAGTGTATGTATCTCACACGTACAGAAGCACACTAGGCCCCAATTACTATTGTTTGTACCCCTAAAGGCAGGATGAGGAGTAGGAGGAGTATGGAACAGGCAGCACCCTCAAATCTTCAGAAGCATGAGATGAACCCCAAAAACTTGGAAAGGTGGATCTCACACGTACCGACACAGACTATCCCGCAATTTAACTGATCCCCAAAGGTTTTTGATTAAATAGCGGAATAGAAAATATGATCAAAAAAAGTGTATGTATATCACACGTACACAACCACACTAGGCCCCAAGTACTATTGTTTGTACCCCTAAAAGGCTGGATGAGGAGTATGGAACAGACAGCACCCTCAAATCTTCAGAAGTATGAGATGAACCCCAAAAACTTGGAAAGGTGGATCTCACACGTACCGACACAGACTATCCCGCAATTTAACTGATCCCCAAAGGTTTTTGATTAAATAGCGGAATAGAAAATATGATCAAAAAAAGTGTATGTATATCACACGTACACAACCACACTAGGCCCCAAGTACTATTGTTTGTACCCCTAAAAGGCTGGATGAGGAGTAGGAGGAGTATGGAACAGGCAGCACCCTCAAATCTTCAGAGGCATGAGATGAACCCCAAAAACTTGGAAAGGTGGATCTCACACGTACCAACACAGACTATCCCCCAATTTAACTGATCCCCAAAGGTTTTTGATTAAATAGCGGAATAGAAAATATGATCAAAAAAAATGTATGTATATCACACGAACGCAACCACACTAGGCCCCAAGTACTATTGTTTGTACCCCTAAAAGGCTGGATGAGGAGTATGGAACAGGCAGCACCCTCAAATCTTCAGAAGTATGAGATGAACCCCAAAAACTTGGAAAGGTGGATCTCACACGTACCGACACAGACTATCCCGCAATTTAACTGATCCCCAAAGGTTTTTGATTAAATAGCGGAATAGAAAATATGATCAAAAAAAGTGTATGTATATCACACGTACACAACCACACTAGGCCCCAAGTACTATTGTTTGTACCCCTAAAAGGCTGGATGAGGAGTAGGAGGAGTATGGAACAGGCAGCACCCTCAAATCTTCAGAAGTATGAGATGAACCCCAAAAACTTGGAAAGGTGGATCTCACATGTACCAACACAGACTATCCCGCAATTTAATTGATCCCCAAAGGTTTTTATTGAATAGCGGAATAGGAAATATGATCAAAAAAAGTGTATGTATCTCACACGTACAGAAGCACACTAGGCCCCAATTACTATTGTTTGTACCCCTAAAGGCAGGATGAGGAGTAGGAGGAGTATGGAACAGGCAGCACCCTCAAATCTTCAGAAGTATGAGATGAACCCCAAAAACTTGGAAAGGTGGATCTCACACGTACCGACACAGACTATCCCGCAATTTAACTGATCCCCAAAGGTTTTTGATTAAATAGCGGAATAGAAAATATGATCAAAAAAAGTGTATGCATCTCACACGTACAGAAGCACACTAGGCCCCAATTACTATTGTTTGTAGCCCTAAAAGGCTGGATGAGGAGTAGGGGGAGTATGGAACAGGCAGCACCCTCAAATCTTCAGAAGTATGAGATGAACCCCAAAAACTTTGAAAGGTGGATCTCACACGTACCAACACAGACTATACCCCATTTAACTGATCCCCAAAGGTTTTTGATTAAATAGCGGAATAGAAAATAGGATCAAAAAAAGTGTATGTATATCACACGTACAAAACCACACTAGGCCCCAATTACTATTGTTTGTACCCCTAAAAGGCTGGATGAGGAGTAGGGGGAGTATGGAACAGGCAGCACCCTCAAATCTTCAGAAGTATGAGATGAACCCCAAAAACTTGGAAAGGTGGATCTCACACGTACCAACACAGACTATCCCCCAATTTAACTGATCCCCAAAGGTTTTTGATTAAATAGCGGAATAGAAAATATGATCAAAAAAAGTGTATGTATCTCACACGTACAGTAGCACACTAGGCCCCAATTACTATTGTTTGTAGCCCTAAAAGGCTGGATGAGGAGTAGGGGGAGTATGGAACAGGCAGCACCCTCAAATCTTCAGAAGTATGAGATGAACCCCAAAAACTTGGAAAGGTGGATCTCACATGTACCAACACAGACTATCCCCCAATTTAACTGATCCCCAAAGGTTTTTGATTAAATAGCGGAATAGAAAATATGATCAAAAAAAGTGTATGTATCTCACACATACAGAAGCACACTAGGCCCCAATTACTATTGTTTGTACCCCTAAAAGGCTGGATGAGGAGTAGGAGGAGTATGGAACAGGCAGCACCCTCAAATCTTCAGAAGTATGAGATGAACCCCAAAAACTTGGAAAGGTGGATCTCACATGTACCAACACAGACTATCCCCCAATTTAACTGATCCCCAAAGGTTTTTGATTAAATAGCGGAATAGAAAATATGATCAAAAAAAATGTATGTATATCACACGAACACAACCACACTAGGCCCCAAGTACTATTGTTTGTACCCCTAAAAGGCTGGATGAGGAGTATGGAACAGGCAGCACCCTCAAATCTTCAGAAGTATGAGATGAACCCCAAAAACTTGGAAAGGTGGATCTCACACGTACCGACACAGACTATCCCGCAATTTAACTGATCCCCAAAGGTTTTTGATTAAATAGCGGAATAGAAAATATGATCAAAAAAAGCGTATGTATATCACACGTACACAACCACACTAGGCCCCAATTACTATTGTTTGTACCCCTAAAAGGCTGGATGAGGAGTAGGGGGAGTATGGAACAGGCAGCACCCTCAAATCTTCAGAAGTATGAGATGAACCCCAAAAACTTGGAAAGGTGGATCTCACACGTACCAACACAGACTATCCCCCAATTTAACGGATCC